>NC_092045.1:41592587-41900832 GCF_003086295.3 Arachis hypogaea | reverse complement strand
GAGCTTACTGGCGAAAAAACGCCAGTAAGGGGCATTTTGGGCGTTAAACGCCAGAATGAGTACCATTCTGGGCGTTTAACGCCAGGAATGGTGCCATTTTGGGCGTTAAACGCCAGAATGGGCACCATTCTGGGCGTTTAACGCCAGGTGTGCAGCATCCTGGGCGTTCAGAAAAACGCCCAGTGCTAAAGGATTTCTGGCGTTTAACGCCAGCCAGGGCACCTGGCTGGGCGTTAAACGCCCAAAAGGGGCATCCAATGGGCGTTAAACGCCAGAATGGCACCCATTCTGGCGTTTAACGCCAGAAAGGTGGGGGGACCACAATTTTGTTTTCAACTCAGATTTTTTCAAACTTTCCTTTTCTTTCTCATATTTTTCTACAAAAACACATTTCAATCTCTCATCATTCACTTTCAAATTTTCAAAATCATTCTTCAAATCTTCCAAATCATTCCCAAATTTTGTTCAAAAACTCACCCTTCTTTCAATTTCTTTCCATATCTCCTCAAATCTCCTTTCAAATTTTTCTTCTTTTCCGAAAATCTCTTCCCCCCCACTCTATAAATAAACGTTTGGCTCCCTCTTTCCACCACACCATTCGAATTTCCTCTCCCTCTCTCTCTCTTCTCTTCTTTCTTTTCTTTTGCTTGAGGACAAGCAAACCTCTAAGTTTGGTGTGCTTTTCCATGATCACTAAGCCAAGATTCATCAACATCATGGCTCCTAAGGGAAAACAAACCAATTTAAGAGGAAAGAAAGAGAATAATCCAAAGAGTCTTTGGAATCAAGAGAAGTTCTTAACCAAAGAACATGAAGACCATTATCACAAAATAATGGGTCTGAGGTCAGTGATCCCGGAAGTTAAATTTGATCTGAAAGAAGATGAATATCCGGGGATCCAAGAGCAAATTCGAAACAGAGGATGGGAAGTTCTAACCAATCCTGAAATAAAGGTTGGAAGGAACATGGTTCAGGAATTCTATTCTAATCTGTGGTTAACAGATAAGCAAAGAATGACTGGAACTGCTTACCATACCTACAGAACCATGGTCAGAGGGAAAGTTATGTACTTCCATCTGGACAAAATAAGAGAAATCTTCAAACTACCTCAACTGCAGGATGATCCTGATTCCTTTAATAGGAGGATGGTGAGAGCAGATAAAGGGTTGGATCAAGTTCTAGAGGACATATGCCTCCCTGGAACTAAGTGGATAACCAATTCAAAGGGGGTCCCAAACCAACTCAAGAGGGGAGACCTCAAACCAATTGCAAGAGGTTGGCTAGACTTTATTGGGCGCTCCATATTACCCACTAGCAACCGTTCTGAGGTCACCATCAAGAGAGCAGTGATGATTCATTGCATTATGCTTGGAAAAGAAGTGGAGGTTCATCATGTGATTGCTTGTGAGATCTACACAATTGCAAATAAGAATTCCACTGAAGCCAAATTGGCTTACCCAAGCTTGATTTCCTTGCTCTGTAAAGAGGCTGGGGTGAAGATGGGAGTAGATGAGTTCATACCCATTGAACACCCAATCACCAAGAAGTCAATGGAAGGACAAATGCAAGACAACTCTATCAAGAGGAGGGCGCAGGAATTCCTCCCTGAATTCCCAAGAATTGACTACTGGACCAGCCTAGAAGCATCTATCTCCAAGTTGCAAGAGACTATGGAGCAACTGAAGGAAGAACAGTAGAATCAGAACTGCATGCTCTGCAAATTGCTGAAGGAACAAGAGAAGCAGGGGCGTGAACTCCAAGAGTTGAAACGCCAAAAGCTCTCCTCTCAAGCTGAGGGAGCATCCACTTCTCAAAATCAAGGTTGTTGAGTCCTAACTCTGTGAAAACCTCTATCATTAGGAGCCTATTTTTTGCGTTTTTTTTTCTTCTTTTGTTTTGTTTTCTATTTTTAATTTTTTTGTCTCATCTTATATCTATCTTTGAGTCTTGTTCTTAATTCATAATTAATAAAATTGAAATTTTATGCCTTAAAGCTATGAATGTCCTATGAATCCATCACCTCTCTTAAATGAAAAATGCTTTAATCACAAAAGAACAAGAAGTACAGGATTTCGAAATTTATCCTTGAAACTAGTTGAATTAGTTTGATGTGGTGACAATACTTTTTGTTTTCTGAATGAATGCTTGAACAGTGCATATGTCTTTTGAATTTGTTGTTTTGAGAATGTTAAAATTGTTGGCTCTTGAAAGAATGAGGAAAAAGAGAACTGTTATTGAGGATCTAAAAATTACTAGATTGATTCTTGAAACAAGAAAAAGCAGTGGATACAAAAAAAAAATTTCGAAAAAAAAAAGAGAGAGAAAAGAAACAGAGAAAGAAAGAAATAAAGTTGTGATCCAGGGCAACAAGAGTGTGCTTAAGAACCCTGGACACCTCTAATTGGGGACTTTAGCAAAGCTGAGTCACAATCTGAAAAGGTTCACTCAATTATGTGTCTGTGGCATGTATGTATCCGGTGGTAATACTGGAAGACAGAGTGCTTTGGGCCACAGCCAAGACTCATACACTAGCTATGTTCAAGAATCATTATGCTCAACTAAGAGAATCAATAACACTATCTGAGTTCTGAGTTCTTATAGATGCCAATCATTCTGAACTTCAAGGGATAGAGTGAGATGCCAAAACTGTTCGGAGGCAAAAAGCTACTAGTCCCGCTCATCTAATTGGAGCTATGTTTCCTTGATATTTTGGAGTCTATAGTATATTCTCTTCTTTTTATCCTATTTTGATTTTCAGTTGCTTGGGGACAAGCAACAATTTAAGTTTGGTGTTGTGATGAGCGGATAATTTGTATGCTTTTTGGCATTGTTTTTAGTATGTTTTTAGTATAATTTAGTTAGTTTTTAGTATATTTTTATTAGTTTTTAACTAAAATTCACTTTTCTGGACTTTACTATGAGTTTGTGTGTTTTTCTGTGATTTCAGGTATTTTCTGGCTGAAATTGAGGGCCCTGAGCAAAAATCTGATTCAGAGACCAAAAAGGACTGCAGATGCTGTTGGATTCTGACCTCCCTGCACTCGAAGCGGATTTTCTGGAGCTACAGAAGCCCAATTGGCGCGCTCTCAACGGCATTGGAAAGTAGACATCCTGGGCTTTCCATCAATATATGATAGTCCATACTTTGCCCAAGATTTGATGGCCCAAACCGGCGCTCAAAGTCTCCCTCAGAAATTCCAGCGTTAAACGCCGGAACTGGCATAAAACGTGGAGTTAAACGCCCAAACTGGCATGAAAGCTGGTGTTTAACTCCAGAAAAGGTCTCTACAAGAAAATGCTTCATTGCTCAGCCCAAGCACACACCAAGTGGACCCAGAAGTGGATTTTTACGTCATTTACTCATTTCTGTACACCCTAGGCTACTAGTTTACTATTAATAGGATCTTTTGAGATTGTATATGCACCTCATGACACTTTACACGTTTTCTTTGTGTACTTCCACGGCATGAGTCTCTAAACCCCATGGTTGGGGGTGAGGAGCTCTGCTGTGTCTTGATGGATTAATGCAATTACTACTGTTTCTCATTCAATCATGCTTGCTTCCATTCTAAGATAATACTTGTTCTTAATCCGGATGAATGTGATGATCCGTGACAATCATCATCATTCTCAACTATGAACGTGTGCCTGACAACCACCTCCGTTCTACTTTAGATTAAGTAATTATCTCTTGGGTTCTTTAACCGGAATCTTCGTGGTATAAGCTAGAATTGATGGCGGCATTCAAGAGAATCCGGAAGGTCTAAACCTTGTCTGTGGTATTCTGAGTAGGATTCAATGATTGAATGACTGTGACGAGCTTCAAACTCCTGAAGGCGGGGCGTTAGTGACAGACGCAAAAGAATCATTGGATTCTATTCCGGCCTGATTGAGAACCGACAGATGAATTCCGCGTGCTGTGACAGAGCATATGCAATCGTTTTCACTGAGAGGATAGGAGGTAGCCATTGACAACGGTGAAACCCTACATACAGCTTGCCATGGAAGGAGACTTGCGTGTTTGAAGAAGAAGACAGTAGGAAAGCAGAGATTCAGAAGATGGAGCATCTCCAAACCTCAACCTATTCTCCATTACTGCAAAACAAGTAATCATTTCATGTTCTTTAGCTTTTCACAATCAATCCTGATAGTTTCTGATATCCTGACTAAGATTTACAAGATAACCATAGCTTGCTCCAAGCCGACAATCTCCGTGGGATCGACCCTTGCTCACGCAAGGTATTACTTGGACGACCCAGTGCACTTGCTGGTTAGTTGTGCGGGATTGCAAAAGTGTGATTGCAATTTCGTGCACCACTGGACACCAAGGTCTCAAGAAAAGAAAATAAATAAACCATATGCCTGTGGTGTGTATGTATGGGGGGAGAGACTTGAGGAAGTAAATCCGTAGGGGTGTTTCAACACCTAGCACCTTGAACCAACTGGTTCGGGAGTGTTGGCTGAAAGCTTATTTTAAAGAGTTGCCCCCTTACAGAGCACCTAGCCTGAAGAACACAAATAAGCCCTGAAATGACAATAAAAGGATCAATAAAAGTCTCATGGTATGTAAGCAAAACCAGTGTTTTAGAACATGATAAAGGTTTGAAAGCCAGTAATGGAATGAACCTAAGTTGCTATGCATGAAACCACCATAAAATTAGGGACAAGCAAGCTTTAAGTTTGGTGTTGTGATGCAAGGGCATCTTGGCCAGTTTCACTGACCTTTTCTTTACTGTTTTTAGGGTAGTTTCATGCATTTCCTTAGGAAATAAGCTAGTTTTGGGTAGATATTCACTTATACCTTGATTCAAGCATGCATTGTGCATTTTACATGATTTCATGAGGATTTTGCATGAATTTAGTGACAAATTGTATGTTGCATTACCCATGACTTGGACTAGAACTTTGATGCACTCTATTGCTTGATTTCAGGACCAAAGGAAGCAAGGAGGAACCACTTAGCAGTCACGTTAATCTAATTAACGTGGCCACTAACGTGGAATGGGAGGTAACTTGCAAAGTTAATGAGAAAAGTGATTGCCAATAACGCTCTCGAAGCCATCATTGCCCACGTTAAGAGTGATGTTAACTAAGTTAACGTGAGCACTAACGTGAAGAAAGGATTTTGAGCCAACGTTAGTGACACTTAACATTATTACTAACGTTGGCCAATGATCATAAGTGGCCACATTAGAGTCCACGTTAACTTGGTTAACGTGGCCTCTAACGTTAACAAGGGGAAGGAAGCCAACGTTAGTGACATTCAACATTGTCACTAACATTGGCCTAAGGTGCAATGAACCACGTTAACTTCCACGTTAACTTGGTTAAAGTGTGAGATAATGTGAGAGGCAAGAATGGTCGACAACGTTAGTGACACCCAACATTGTCAATAACGTTGGAAGCAACCACAAAACCCCAAGGAGCCACGTTAACTTCTACGTTAACTTAGTTAACGTGGAAGCTAACGGCAATGAGTGAAAGATGAGCCAACGTTAGTGACACTCAACATTGTCACTAACGTTGGAAATGGTTTGCAAAGCCACATTAGAAGCCACGTTAACCTAGTTAACGTGGACTCTAACGTGAATAGGGGCATATTGGAACGTTAGTGACAATGTTGAGTGTCACTAACATTCTCGAAGATTGGCATGCCTATGTTAAAAGAGCCACGTTAACTAAGTTAACGTGGACTCTAATGTGGGAAAGGGGGAGGCTCTCAACGGTATTGGGAAAGTTGAATCCCAATAACGTGTGCGAAGGACAAAGAGGCAACGTTAGTGGCAACATTTGTGCCACTAACGTTGAGGTTAACGTGGCCTTTACTTGGGTAAGAAACGTTAGTGAAAAAGTTGAATGACACTAACGTTTTCAAACCCATTTTCTCACTGAATGTTAACACCTCTAACGTCTTGAGCTAAAGTCTCTGCCCACTTTCTCTCTGCAAGTAAAACCAAGCCCAAGTGAAGAAGAGAACTGCTCTAAACTGAAGATCCAAAGGCCCAAGACTTGAAGAATCAACTAGAAGAATAGAAGAGTAGTATATATAGGAGTAGCTTTGAATTATTTAGAGAGTGGGAAAGAGTTTTGAAAGGAAAAAGCATTACTCTCTATATTTTACTTTCTCTGCTCTT
The DNA here is from genome assembly GCF_003086295.3 of Arachis hypogaea. Lineage (NCBI taxonomy): Eukaryota > Viridiplantae > Streptophyta > Magnoliopsida > Fabales > Fabaceae > Arachis > Arachis hypogaea. The sequence continues at coordinate 41,894,698 of NC_092045.1, read as the reverse complement.
CTTGTTCAGAATGTATTCTCCATCTTTGTTTTTAGTTTTTAGAGCTATGAACAACTAAACCCATTTCATTGGGTAGGGAGCTCTGTTGTAATTTGATGGATCAATACTAGTTTTCTTCATTCTTCTTCTTCTATCTTTTCTCTTGATTTTACTTGAAAGTTTTCGATCTTCATCCCATTGGGTAGTTATCTTGGAAAAGAAACTATTCAAACTTGGATCCCTTCTGAACCTTGAAAGAGGAATGAAGAGATCAAGCTAGAAATGCTTTCTCATGCTGGACCAAATTGGGTTCGGATGGATATGTGACTATAATCCTCTCAAAACTTGATTTGGGAAATGCATGTGGTATAATCAGTGACTACACTTCATCTCTTCTCATGAGCAATTGACCAAGGAATCGGCTATTGATCAAGATTTGAGAGATTGAATTGCAAGAAATTGTAATTCAATCAATTAAGATTGCTAGGGAGATCAATGAGTGCATTGATTGAGGAAGATATAAAAATGAACTTCATCTGGAGAATTGCAACATCTCCTATGCCCAATGAACTCCCCAATTCTGATCTCACCCATTCTCTTTAATTTCTGCGTTTATTTTCATGAGCAAAAACCCCATTCCCATTTACAATTCAGCAATTTAATTTCAGTCATTTACTTCCAGTTCTTTAATTCTAGCATTTACTTTTCCGTCATTTACATTCCCGCCATTTTATTTTCTGCAACTCTCAACCCAAATTCTGAATTTGCTCAACTAGAACAATCTTCTAATTAAAGTTGCTTGATCAATCAATTCCTGTGGGATTCGACCTCACTCTATTGTGAGTTTTTACTTGACGACAAATTCGGTACACTTGCCGAAGGAAATTTGTTGAGAGACAATTTCCACCTGCATCAAGGTGGAAGAGTCCATCTTCCCAGCTGATTTTGTAGTGCTTGACATGGAAGAAGAAACTAATGCATCAATCATACTAGGGAGACCATTCTTGGAAACAGCTGGGGCAATAATTGATGTACAAAAAAGAGAGTTAGTCCTAAGGCTGCATGAAAAAAAGATGGTGTTCAATGTTTTCACTGGAATGAGTTACCCAAAGGAGTCTATTGGAGAATGTGTGATGATGGACACAATGGAGAAGTTGGTTCAAGGAGTTCTAGAAGAAGACAAATTTGAAGATGCAATGGAACAAGAGCAACAAACATCATGTGGTGACCTACCACAAGAAATCATGGAAGGCTCAACCATGCTAGACAAGGTAAACAAAGAGAAAGTAGAAGCACCAAAGTTGGAGTTGAAGACCCTGCCCCAAAGCTTAAAGTATGCTTACTTTTGGAGAAATGACATTTTTCCAGTTATTATCAATTCAGCCTTGAGTAGAGAGCAAGAGGAGGATCTCATCAAGGTGTTGAGGCAACACAAGGATGCCATTGGGTGGACACTTTCAGATTTAAAGGGGATTAGCCCTTCAATGTGTATGCATAAAATCCTTCTTGAGGAGGATGCCAAGCCCTTAATACAGCCACAATGAAGATTGAATCCAACAATGAAGGAAATGGTGCAAAAAGAAGTGCTGAAGTTATGGCAAGCAGGGGTGATTTGCCTTATCTTAGACAGCCCTTGGGTGAGCCCAGTTCAAGTAATCCCCAAGAAGGGAGAAATCACAGTTATGCCAAATAAAAGAAATGAGTTGATACTAACAAGAACAGTGACTGGATGTCGCATGTGTATAAACTACAGAAAGCTCAATGAAGCTACAAGGAATGAGCATTTTCCCTACTTGTTCATATCCTGGGTCGAGCTATGCGACCTGGGTTGATCAAAGGCGAAACGACTGACCTCTTTAGGTCAGGCTCCCCGACCTCTTCGTAAAAAGAGATTGGCTAAATTGACTAAAAGGCCTAAACAGGCCAAGACAAATAAGGACAGTTTCCCTCAAAGATAAGATAGCTTCACTCAAAGATAAGATAAGATAACTATCTTATCTCCAGAAAAGGTCACTCCACGCCATTATAAATACACCGGAGCACCCAAGTATAACTCATACTCTGATTCTACTAAAAACCTGCCTAAAGCTCGTGCTAACTTAAGCATCGAAGTCTCTTGCAGCTACTACCACCCTCCGGTGACAAGGGATCAGCCGCACCACCAAGTCCAACTACTCAGACACGTCAGCTCCAGCCACCATTAGAGATCTCGTCCGAGATCAACCTACAGTTTCAGGTAACCCTCGGAACATTGGCGTCATTGCCAGGGAACTTGGAAGCCATCCCATCACCATGGCGGACAACCATGACAACAACGATTCCAATCTAGAGGACAGAACACTGCAAAAAAATGTGGACAGCACACCAAAAGATGCATTTCAACCAAACGAAGACAAGAATTCGCCAAATACAGAAATCATGGAAGCCCTACAAGCTCAACAAGATCGTCTCAAACAACTTGAAAAAGAGGTCAGGCACAAACGGGAAGCCAAGAAGGACCTTCGAAGAGAAACCAGGCGACACCGAGAGCTAGAGGACAAGCTCCTAAAGCTCGAGGCTGATCTCAAAGCTAAAATCATTCAGTCCAGCCACAATGATAACTCCCACAAAGATCAAGATCCATTCACCAAAGAAATCATGAAAGCTAAAGTTTCAAATGATTTTAAAGCTCCCGACATGACCTCGTACGGCAGTACCTCCGACCCAAGCCATCATCTCAGCAACTTCAAAAGCAGAATGTATCTCACCAACACCTCGAATGCTATTCGATGCAAAGCTTTCCCGACTACCCTAACAAATACTGTAATCAAATGGTTCGACAGTTTGCCTCCTAGATCTATCATAAGTTTTGATGACCTGGCTAAAACATTTCTCGCTAGATTCTCCATCCAGAAGGACAAAGCCAAACACGCACCAAGCCTATTAGGGATCAAGAAAGGAGATCGAGAGAGTCTTTGCAACTACATGGAAAGACTCAACAAAGCATGTCTAGACATACAGAGTTTGCCAACAGAAGTAGCCATCATGGGTCTCATCAATAGCCTACGAGAAGGACCTTTTAGCCATTCCATATCAAAAAAACATCCTACATCTTTAAATTAGGTACAGGAACGAGCAGAGAAATACATCAACATGGAGGAGAACTCTCGAGTAGAAGAGGCCTCAAAATCCAGATTCTTCTACCCATCTCAGGACAAGGATAAAGAGTCCAACAAAAAAGAAGACTAATATGGAGAGAAGTCTAAAAAATACCACAATTACACCCCTCTTCGGGTGTCTCTTGTGGATGTTTACCGAGAAATATGCCACCCTGAGAAGATCCCGCCACCTCGGCCAATCAAAATCAAAAACTGAGGAGGAAATCGGACAGAATACTACGAGTACCACCGAATCTACGGACATTCCACCAATGAGTGTTTTGACTTAAAGAATGTCATAGAGAAATTGGCAAGAGAGGGACGACTAGATTGGTATCTGGCCAAAGCAAATGAACCTAGAAAACGAAGAAGAGACGAAGAGGTCGAACGGGCTGAACGACACCCTCACACCCCGGAGAGACATGTTCATATGATGAATGGAGGATTCGCAGGAGGAGGAGTCTCTAAATCATCTCAAAAATGAAACCTTAAAGAGGTATATCATGTTGGGGAAGCGGAGAGGTCCCCCAACCTCTCCACCATTTCCTTTACCCAAGAAGACGCAACAGGCATCATCCCGAGACATGATGATCCCATGGTCATCACTATCATATTGGCCAACGCAAACCTTTACCGAACACTCGTAGATCATGGAAGCTCCGCGGATATCTTGTTTAAATCCGCCTTCGACAAACTAGGTCTACAAGATAAGGAGCTCAGAGCATATCCAAACAGCCTGTTCGGGCTGGGAGACTGGTGCACAAAATTGTGATCTCTACTTTTCACAACTCAAATAATCCCCGGTAATGGCTCCAAAAACTTGGTGCTCAATACCATGGTCTAAACATAATTTCACAACTTCGCACAACTAACCAGCAAGTGCACTCGGTTGTCCAAGTAATAAACCTTACGCGAGTAAGGGTCGATCCCACGAAGATTGTTGGTATGAAGCAAGCTATGGTCACCTTGTAAATCTCAGTCAGCCAGATTCAAATGGTTATGGATAATTTATGAATAAAGCATAGAATAAAGATAGAGATACTTATGTAATTCATTGGTGAGAATTTCAGAAAAGCATATGGAGATGCTTTGTCCCTTCCGTCTCTCTGCTTTCCTACTGTCTTCATCCAATCATTCTTACTCCTTTCCATGGCAAGCTGTATGTTGGGCATCACCGTTGTCAGTGGCTACAGTCCCGTCCTCTCAGTGAAAATGTTCAACGCGCTCTATCACAATACGGCTAATCATCTGTCGGTTCTCAATCAGGTTGGAATAGAATCCAGTGATTCTTTTGCGTCTGTCACTAACGCCCAGCCTTCAGGAGTTTGAAGCTGGTCACAGTTATTCAATCCCTGAATCCTACTCAGAATACCACATACAAGGTTTAGACCTTTCGGATTCTCTTGAATGCCGCCATCAATTCTAGCTTATACCACGAAGATTTCGATTAAGGGATCTAAGAGATATCCACTCAATCTAAGGTAGAACGGAGGTGGTTGTCAGGCATACGTTCATAGGTGAGAATGATGATGAGTGTCACGGATCATCATATTCATCAAGTTGAGGAAGAAGTGATATCTTAGAACAAGAATAAGCCGAATTGAATAGAAGAACAATAGTAATTGCATTGATACTCGAGGTACAGCAGAGCTCCACACCTTAATCTATGGTGTGTAGAAACTCCACCGTTGAAAATACATAAGAACAAGGTCTAGGCATGGCCGAGAGGCCAGCCCCCAATGATCTAAGAACTAAACGTCCAAAGATGATCCTAAGATCTAAAGTGATCCAAAGATGAAGAATACAAAAGCAAAAGGTCCTATTTGTAGAGAACTAGTAGCTTAGGGTTTACAAAGATGAGTAAATTACATAAAAATCCACTTCCAGGCCCACCTGGTGTGTGCTTGGGCTGAGCATTGAAGCTTCTATGTGTAGAGACTTTTCTTGGAATTAAACGCCAGCTTTTGTGCCAGTTTGGGCGTTTAACTCCCATTCTTGTGCCAGTTCCGGCGTTTAACGCCGGGCAGTTTTGAGCTGATTTAGAACGCCGGTTTGAGCCATCAAATCTCGGAAAAAGTATGGACTATTATACATTGCTGAAAAGCCCAGGATGTCTACTTTCCAACGCAATTGAGAGCACGCCAATTGGGCTTCTGTAGCTCCAGAAAATCTACTTCGAGTGCAGGGAGGTCAGAATCCAACAGCATCTGCAGTCCTTTTTAGCTTCTGAATCAGATTTTTGCTCAGGTCCCTCAATTTCAGCCAGAAAATATCTAAAATCATAGAAAAACACACAAAATCATAGTAAAGTCCAGAAAAGTGAATTTTAACTAAAAACTAATAAAAATATAATAAAAACTAACTAAAACATACTAAGAACATACTAAAAACAATGCCAAAAAGCGTATAAATTATCCGCTCATCACAATACCAATCTTAAATTGTTGCTTGTTCCCAAGAAACTGAAAATCAAATAAGATAAAAAGAAGAGAATATGCAATGAATTCCAAAAACATCTATGAAGATCAGTATTAATTAGATGAGCGGGGCTTTTAGCTTTTTGCCTCTGAACAGTTTTGGCATCTCACTCTATCCTTTGAAATTCAGAATGATTGGCTTCTATAGGAACTCAAAATCCAGATAGTGTTATTGATTCTCCTAGTTAAGTATGATGATTCTTGAACACAGCTACTTTATGAGTCTTGGCCGTGGACCAAAGCACTCTGTCTTCCAGTATTACCACTGGATACATACATGCCACAGACACATAACTGGGTGAACCTTTTCAGATTGTGACTCAGCTTTGCTAGAGTCCCCAATTAGAGGTGTCCAGGGTTCTTAAGCACACTCTTTTTGCCTTGGATCACGACTTTATTATTTTTTTCTTTTTTTTTTCTCTCTTTTTTTCTCTCTTTTTTTTTGTATTCACTGCTTTTTCTTACTTCAAGAATTTTTTTATGATTTTTCAGATCCTCAGTAACATGTCTCCTTTTTCATCATTCTTTCAAGAGCCAACATTCATGAACAACAAATTCAAAAGACATATGCACTGTTCAAGCATACATTCAGAAACCAAAAGTATTACCACCACATCAAAATAACTAATCTGTTATAAAATTTAAAATTCATGCAATTCTTCTCTTTTTCAATTAAGAACATTCTTCATTTTAAGAAAGGTGATGGATTCATAGGACATTCATAACTTTAAGGCATAGACACTAAGACACTAATGATCATAAGACACAAACATAGATAAACATAAGCATAAAAATTTGAAAAACAGGAAAATAAAGGACAAGGAAATTAAAGAACGGGTCCACCTTAGTGATGGCGGTTTGTTCTTCCTCTTGAAGATCTTATGGAGTGCTTGAGCTCCTCAATGTCTCTTCCTTGCCTTTGTTGCTCCTCTCTCATGATTCTTTGGTCTTCTCTAATTTCATGAAGGACGATGGAATGTTCTTAGTGCTCTACGCTTAGTTGTCCCATGTTGGAACTCAATTCTCCTAGGGAAGTGTTAATTTGCTCCCAGTAGTTTTATGGAGGAAAGTGCATCCCTTGAGGCATCTCAGGGATTTCATGATAAGTGGGATCTCTTGTTTGCTCCATCCTTTTCTTATTGATGGGCTTGTCCTCATCAATGAGGATGTCTCCCTCTATGTCAATTCCAACTGAATAATAGAGGTGACAAATGAGATGAGGAAAGGCTAACCTTGCCAAGGTAGAGGACTTGTCCGCCACCTTATAAAGTTCTTGGGCTATAACCTCATGAACTTCTACTTCCTCTCCAATCATGATGCTATGAATCATGATGGCCCGGTCTATAGTAACTTCGGATCGGTTGCTAGTGGGAATGATTGAGCGTTGGATAAACTCCAACTATCCCCTAGCCACGGGCTTGAGGTCATGCCTTCTCAGTTGAACCGGCTTCCCTCTTGAATCTCTCTTCCATTGAGCGCCCTCTTCACAAATGTCTATGAGGACTTGGTCCAACCTTTGATCAAAGTTGACCCTTCTAGTGTAAGGGTGTTAATCTCCTTGCATCATGGGCAAGTTGAATGCCAACCTTACATTTTCCGGACTAAAATCTAAGCATTTCCCCCGAATTATTGTAAGCCAATTATTTGGGTTCGGGTTCACACTTTGATCATGGTTCTTGGTGATCCATGCGTTGGCATAGAACTCTTGAACCATTAAGATTCTGACTTGTTGAATGGGGTTGGTAAGAACTTCCCAACCTCTTCTTCGGATCTTATGTCGGATCTCCGGATATTCACTCTTTTTGAGTTTGAAAGGGACCTCGGGGATCACCTTCTTCATGGCCACAACTTCATAGAAGTGGTCTTGATGCACCCTTGAGATGAATCTCTCCATCTCCCATGAGTCGGAGGTGGAAGCTTTTGCCTTCCCTTTCCTCTTTCTAGAGGTTTCTCCGGCCTTAGATGCCATAAATGGTTATGGAAAAATAAAAAGCAATGCTTTTACCACACCAAACTTAGAAGGTTTGCTCGTCCTCAAGCAAAAGAAGGAAGAAGAGAGTAGAAGAAGAAGAAATAGAGGAGATGGAGGGGGCTTTTATTTTCGGCCAAGGGGGAGAAGTAGTGTGTAGGTTGTGTGAAAATGAAGGTGTGAAGACGGATTTATATAGGAGTGGAGAGGGGTGTATTGTTCGGCCATGTATGGGTAGGTTTGAGAGGGAAAGTGGTTTGAAGTTGAATGGTAAGGTAGGTGGGGTTTTGTGAAGGATGGATGTGAGTGGTGAAGAGAATAGTGGGATTTGATAGGTGAGGGGTTTTTGGGGAAGAGGTGTTGAGGTGATTGGTGAATGGGTGAAGAAGAGAGAGAGTGGTGGGGTAGATGGGGATCCTGTGGGGTCTACAGATCCTGAGGTGTCAAGGAAAATTCATTCCTGCACCAAGTGGCGAGCAAAATTGCTTTCTATGCCAATTCTGGCGTTAAACGTCGGGCTGGTGCCCATTTCTGGCATTTAACGCTAGCTTCTTGCCCTTTCCTGGCGTTTAACGCCAGTCTGGTGCCCCTTTCTGGCGTTAAACGCCTAGAATGGTGCCAGACTGGGCGTTAAACGCCCATTTGCTGCCCTTACTGGCGTTTAAACGCCAGCAAGGTTTTCCTCCAGGGTGTGCTGTTTTTCTTTCTATTTTTCATTCTGTTTTTGCTTTTTCAATTGATTTTGTGACTTCCCATGATCATCAACCTACAGAAAATATAAAATAACAAAGGAAAATAGATAAATATCGCATAGGGTTGCCTCCCAACAAGTGCTTCTTTAATGTCAATAGCTTGACCATGGGCTCTCATGGAGCCTCACAGATACTCAGAGCAATGTTGGAACCTCCTAACACCAAACTTAGAGTTTGAAAGTAGGGGTTCAACACCAAACTTAGAAGTTGGTTGTGGCCTCCCAACACCAAACTTAGAGTTTGACTGTGGGGGCTCTGTTTGACTCTGTTTGGAGAGAAGCTCTTCATGCTTTCTCTCCATGGTTACAGAGGGATATCCTTGAGCCTTAAACACAAAGGATTCTTCATTCACTTGAATGATCAATTCTCCTCTGTCAACATCAATCACAGCCTTTGCTGTGGCTAGGAAGGGTCTGCCAAGGATGATGGATTCATCCATGCACTTCCCAGTCTCTAGGACTATGAAATCAGCAGGGATGTAATGGTTTTCAACCTTCACCAAAACATCCTCTACAAGTCCATAAGCTTGTTTTCTTGAATTGTCTGCCATCTCTAGTGAGATTCTTGCAGCTTGTACCTCAAACATCCCTAGCTTCTCCATTACAGAGAGAGGCATGAGGTTTATGCTTGACCCTAGGTCACACAGAGCCTTTGATGAGCGGATAATTTATACGCTTTTTGGCATTGTTTTCATATAGTTTTTAGTAAGTTTGAGCTACTTTTAGGGATGTTTTCATTAGTTTTTATGTTAAATTCACATTTCTGGACTTTACTATGAGTTTGTGTGTTTTTCTGTGATTTCAGGTAAATTCTGACTGAAATTGAGGGATCTGAGCAAAACTCTGAAGAAGGCTGACAAAAGGACTGCTGATGTTGTTGGAATCTGACCTCCCTGCACTCGAAATGGATTTTCTGGAGCTACAGAACTCCAATTGGCGCGCTCTCAACGGCGCTGGAAAGTAGACATCCAGGGCTTTCCAGCAATATATAATAGTCCATACTTTATTCGAAGAATGACGACGTAACTTGGCGTTAAACGCCAAGTACACGCTGCTGTCTCGAGTTAAACGCCAGAAAAACGTCATGATCCGGAGTTAAACGCCCAAAACACGTCATAACTCAAAGTTTAACGCCAAGAAATGCCTTAGCTCGTGGAATGATCATGCTCAGCCCAAGCATACACCAAGTGGGCCCCGGAAGTGGATTTATGCATCAATTACTTACTCATGTAAACCCTAGTAGCTAGTCTAGTATATATAGGACATTTATCTATTGTATTAGACATCTTTGATCTCATCTTTGATCTCATCTTTGATCTCAGTTTGTTTTATTCTTCATCTGAGGGGATCATTGATCACGTTAGAGAGGGCTGGCCATTCGGCCATGCCTGAACTCTTTGCTTATGTATTTTCAACGGTGGAGTTTCTGCACACCATAGATTAAGGGTGTGGAGCTCTGCTGTACCTCAAGTATTAATGAAATTCTATCTTCTTTTATTCAAATCTCTCTTATTCTTATTCCAAGATATTCATTCGTACCCAAGAACATGATGAATGTTATGAGTCAGATTACCCTCATTATCATTCTCACTTATGAATGCGCGTGATTGACAACCATGTCCGTTCTACATGCAACAGAGCTTGAATGTGTATCTCTTAGATTCCCCAACAGAATCTTCGTGGTATAAGCTAGATAGATGGCGGCATTTATGAGGGTCCGGAAAGTCTCACCTTGTCTGTGGTATTCCGAGTAGGATCCTGGGAATCCGGAAAGTCCAACCTTGTCTGTGGTGTTCCGAGTAGGATTCCGGTAATGAATGACCGTGACGTGCTTCAAACTTTAACCTGCTGGGCGTTAGTGACAGACGCAAAAGAGGGATTCTATTCCAGTAGGAGCGGGAACCAACCGGTGATTAGCCGTACTGTGACAGAGTGCGTTAGCATAGTTTTCACTGCGAGGATGGGATGTAGCCATCAGCCATGGGTGATGCCTCCAGACTGGTTAGCTGTGCGAGTGACAGCCGCACAGGATATTTCCCCGTGAGGAATGAAAGTAGCCACAGTTGATGGTGAACCCCTATACAAAGCTTGCCATGGAAAGGAGTAAGAAGGACTGAGTAGAAGGAGTAGGAGAACAGGCGTCCAAGAGCTCTACAGCATCTCCATCCGCTTATCTGAAATTCCCACCAATAAATCTGCATAAGTGTTCTATCCCTTTTATTATTTCTTCTTTTTATTATTAAATATTCGAAAATCCATAAACCATTTTTAATCTGCCTAACTGAGATTTGCAAGGTGACCATAGCTTGCTTCATACCAACAATCTCTGTGGATTCGACCCTTACTCACGTAAGGTTTATTACTTGGACGACCCAGTACACTTGCTGGTTAGTTGAACGGAGTTGTGAAAATAAACAATGCCCTCAGAGTAAACATCCTACAAGTAGAAAGAACAAGTGATCACAATTTCGTCCACCAAGTTTTTGGCGCCGTTGCCGGGGATTGTTCGAGTTTGGACAACTGACAGTTCATCTTGTTGCTCAGATTAGGTAACTTTCTTTTCAAAAACTTTTTCAAAAATTTTTCTTTTATTTTTCGTTTTTCTAAAAATGTTTTTCGAAAAAAATCAATAAAAATACAAAAAAAAATTAGAAAATCATAAAAATCAAAAATATTTTGTGTTTCTTGTTTGAGTCTTGTGTTAATTTTTAACGTTTGGTGTCAAATTGCATGCTTTCAAAATTTTTTCTTGCATTTTTCGAAAATTCATGCATTCATGGTGTTCTTCATGATATTCAAGTTGTTCTTGACAAGTCTTCTTGTTTGATCTTGATGAATTCTTGTTTAGTGTTGTTTGTTGTTTTTCATGTGCATTTTTGCATTCATATTTTCCATGCATTAAAAAATTTTCAAAATTATGTTCTTGATGTTCATCATGATCTTTATAGTGTTCTTGGTGTTCATCTTGACATTCATAGCATTCTTGCATGCATCTTGTGTCTTGATCCAAAATTTTCATGTTTTGGGACATTTTTGTGTTTTTCTTTAAAATTCAAAAATCAAAAAATATCTTTTCCTTATTTCCCTCCAAAATTTCGAAATTTTGGGTTGACTTGGTCAAAAATTTTTAAAATTAGTTGTTTCTTACAAGTCAAGTCAAAATTTCAAATTTTAAAAATCTTATCTTTTCAAAATCTTTTTCAAAAATCATATCTTTTTCATTTTTTTTATAATTTTCGAAAATTTCAAAATTATTTTTCAAAATATTTTCAAAATCTTTTTCTTATCTTTTTATCCAATTTTCGAAAAATTAGCTAACAATTAATGTGATTGGTTCAAAAATTTGAAGTTTGTTACTTTCTTGTTAAGAAAGGTTCAATCTTTAAGTTCTAGAATCTTATCTTGTAGTTTCTTGTTAGTTAAGTAATTTTAAAAATTAAATCTTTTTCAAAATATCTTTTTCTTAAAAATCTTTTTATCTTTTATCTTATCTTTTTCAAAATTTTATCTTTTTCAAAATTTGATTTCAAAATATCTTATCTTTTTCTTATCTTCTTATCTTTTTCAAAATTTGATTTCAAATCTTTTTCAATCAACTAACTAACTTTTTGTTTGTTTCTTATCTTTTTCAAAACCACTTAACTATTTTTCCCTCTCTAATTTTCGAAAATTCTCCCTCTCTTTTTCAAAAATTCTTTTTGTTTTAAATTTTGATTTTAATTCATCTTAATTTTCGAAAATCACTAACTCTTTTTCAAAAATTATTTTCGAAAATCCTCTTCTCTTTTCTTATTCTATTTTAATTATTTAATTACTAACACTTCTCTTCACCTCTCTTCATCTAAGAATCCGAATCCATCCTTCTTCTTTCTTCTATCCTTTCTTCTACTACTAACATAAGGGAATCTCTATACTGTGACATAGAGGATTCCTTTTTCTTTTCTTGTTTTCTTCTCTTTCTTATGAGCAGGAACAAGGATAAAGGCACTCTTGTTGAAGCTGATCCAGAACCTGAAAGGACTCTGAAGAGAAAATTAAGAGAAGCTAAATTACAACAATCCAGAAACAACCTTTCAGAAATTTTCGAACAGGAGAAGGACATGGCAGCCGAAAATAATAATAATAATAATAATGCAAGGAGAATGCTTGGTGACTTCACAAAGCCAACATCCAAGTTTGATGGAAGAAGCATCTCCATTCCTGCCATTGGAGCCAATAACTTTGAGCTTAAGCCTCAACTAGTTGCATTAATGCAACAAAACTGCAAGTTTTATGGACTTCCATCTGAAGATCCTTATCAGTTCTTAACTGAGTTCTTGCAGGTCTGTGATACTGTAAAGACAAATGGAGTTAATCCTGAAGTCTACAGACTCATGCTTTTCCCTTTTGCTGTAAGAGACAGAGCTAGAATATGGTTGGATTCACAACCTAAGGATAGCCTGGACTCCTGGGATAAGCTGGTCACTGCCTTCTTAGATAAATTCTTTCCTCCTCAAAAGCTGAGCAAGCTGAGAGTGGATGTTCAAACCTTCAAACAAAAAGATGGTGAATCCCTCTATGAAGCTTGGGAAAGATACAAGCAGCTGACCAAGAGATGTCCATCTGACATGTTTTCAGAATGGACCCTATTAGATATATTCTATTATGGTCTCTCTGAATTTTCGAAAATGTCATTGGACCATTCTGCAGGTGGATCTATTCACCTGAAGAAAACGCCTGAAGAGGCACAAGAACTCATTGACATGGTTGCAAACAACCAGTTCATGTATACCTCTGAGAGGAATTCCGTGAATAATGGGGTCCCTCAGAAGAAAGGAGTTCTTGAAATTGATGCTCTGAATGCCATATTGGCTCAGAACAAAATGTTGACTCAACAGGTCAACATTATCTCTCAAAATCTGAATGGATTGCAACATGCATCCAACAGTACTAGAGAGGCAGCTTCTGAAGAAGCTTATGATCCTGAGAACCCTGCCATGGCAGAGGTTAATTATCTGGGTGAACCATATGGAAATACCTATAACCCATCATGGAGAAATCATCCAAATTTCTCCTAGAAGGATCAACAAAAGCCTCAACAAGGCTTCAACAATGGTGGACGCAATAGGCTGAATAATAGTAAGCCATATCCATCATCTTCTCAGCAACAGACAGAGAATGCTGAACAAAACAATTCTAATTTAGCCAATATAGTCTCTGATCTGTCAAAGGCCACTTTCAGTTTCATGAATGAAACAAGATCCTCCATTAGGAATTTGGAGGCACAAGTAGGCCAGCTGAATAAGAAAGTTATTGAAACTCCTCCCAGTAATCTCCCAAGCAATACAGAAGAGAATCCAAAAGGAGAGTGCAAAGCCATTGACTTAGTCAACATGGCCGAATGCACAAAGGAGGAGGAGGACGAAAATCCCAGTGAAGAAGACCTCCTGGGACGTCCTCCAAGCAAGAAGGAGCTTCCTAATAAGGATCCTGAGGAATCTGAGGCTCACACAGAGACCATAGAGATTCCACTAAATCTCCTTCTGCCATTCATGAGCTCTGACTATTATTCATCCTCTGAAGAGGATGAAGATGTGACTGGAGAGCAAGTTGCTCAATACTTAGGAGCTATCATGAAGCTGAATGCCAAGTTATTTGGTAATGAGACTTGGGAAAGTGAACCTCCCTTGCTCATTAGTGAATTAGAGACTTGGATTCAGGAAACTCTACCTCAAAAGAAACAAGATCCTGGCAAGTTCTTAATACCTTGCACCATTGGCACCATGAGCTTTGAAAAAGCTCTGTGTGATCTTGGGTCAGGGATAAACCTTATGCCACTCTCTGTAATGGAGAAGCTAGGAATCATTGAGGTACAACCTGCCTTGTTCTCATTACAATTGGCAGATAAATCCATAAGACAAGCTTATGGAATGGTAGAGGACATGCTAGTAAAGGTTGAAGGCCTTTACATCCCTACTGATTTCATTATCCTAGACACTAGGAAGGAAGATGATGAATGCATCATCCTAGGAAGACCTTTCCTAGCCACAGCAGGAGCTGTGATAGATGTCAACAGAGGAGAATTAGTCCTTCAATTGAATGGGGAATACCTTGTGTTTCAAGCACATGGAAATCCCTCTGTGACAAAAGAGAGCAAGCATGAAGAGCTTCTCTCAGTTCAAGGTCAAGAAGAGCCCACACAGTCAAACTCTAAGTTTGGTGTTGTGAGGCCACAACCAAACTCTAAGTTTGGTGTTCAAACTCCATATCCAAACTCTAAGTTTGGTGTGAAGACAACATTGACTTGATCACTCTGTGGCTCCATGAGAGCCACTATCAAGCTACTGACATTAAAGAAGCGCTTGTTGGGAGGCAACCCAATTTTATTTATCTAATTTTATTTTATTTTGTTTTGGTGTTATTTTTGTGTTGAATTAGGTACATGATCATGAGGAGTCACGAAAAAATCAAAAAAATTAAAAACAGAGTCAAAAACAGAAGAAAAAATTTTTCACCCTGGAGGACGCACGGGCTGGCGTTCAACGCCCAGAATATGCATCTGACGGGCGTTCAACGCCAGAACAGAGCATCTTCCTGGCACTGAACGCCCAAAACAAGCTACATCCTGGCGTTTAACGCCAGGATGCGCACGCAGAGGACAATCTGGCGCTGAACGCCAGAAACAAGCTTGAAACTGGCGTTCAACGCCAGAAACAAGCATCACATGGGCATTTAACGCCCAGAACATGCACCAATGGGCGTTTGAACGCCAGAATGGTGCATAAAGGCAATTTACATGCCTATAGGGTGAAGGAATGGTATTTCTTTTCACCTCAGGACCTGTGGACCCCACAGGATCCCCACCTCAGGATCTGTGGACCCCACACGATCCCCACCTACCTTTTCTTTTAATCCTATTCACACTCTCCTAATCCAAATCTCATTTTCAATGTCACCCTTCCCAAAAACCTTCACCAATCACCTCAATTCCTCTTCCCAATTACCCCATTCACCATTCACATCAACCTCCTTTTCCCCATAAACCCCACCTACCTCCATTACATTCAAATTCAATTTCCCACCCTTTCCCACCCAAAATGGCCGAAACATAACCCTCCCCCCCTCCCTATAAATACCTCTCCTTTCTTCTTCATTTTCACACAACAAACCCTTCTTCTCTCATATAGCCGAACCCCCTCCTCTCCTTCTCTACCCAAATTCTCTTCTTCTTCTTCTACTCTTCTTCTTTTCTTTTTTGCTCGAGGACGAGCAAATTTTAAGTTTGGTGTGGTAAAAAGCCTAAGCTTTTTATTTTTCATTCACCATCAATGGCACCCAAGACCGGAGTTTCCTCAAGAAAAGGAAAAGGGAAGGCAAAAGCTTCCACTTCCGAGTCATGGGAGAAGGAGAGATTCATCTCCAAAAGCCATCAAGACCACTTCTATGATGTTGTGGCAAAGAAGAAGGTGATCCCCGAGGTCCCCTTCAAACTCAAAAAGAATGAGTATCCGGAAATCCGACATGAGATCCAAAGAAGAGGGTGGGAAGTCATAACCAACCCCATGCAACAAGTCGGATTATTGATGGTTCAAGAGTTCTATGCTAATGCATGGATCACTAGGAACCATGATCAAAGTATGAACCCGAATCCAAAGAACTATCTCACAATGGTTCGGGGGAAATACTTAGATTTCAGTCCGGAAAATGTGAGGTTGGCGTTTCATCTACCCATGATGCAAGGTGATGAACGCCCCTACACAAGGAGGGTCAACTTCAATCAAAGGTTGGACCAAGTCCTAATGGACATTTGTGTGGAAGGCGCCCAATGGAGAGTAGACTCCAAAGGCAAACCAGTCCAACTAAGAAGACTGGACCTCAAGCCTGTAGCTAGAGGATGGTTAGAGTTCATCCAAAGATCCATCATCCCTACAAGCAACCGATCTGAAGTTACTGTGGATCGGGCCATCATGATTCATAGCATCATGATTGGAGAGGAAGTAGAGGTTCATGAAGTCATCTCTAATGAACTCTACAAAATAGCTGATAAGCCTTCATACATGGCACGGCTAGCCTTCCCCCACCTCATATGCCATCTATGTTATTCAGCCGGAGTTATCATAGATGGAGATGTCTCCATTGAAGAAGACAAGCCCATCACCAAGAAGAGGATGGAGCAAACAAGGGAAGTTCCTCACGGCCCCCAAGGAGAACATGAGGAAGTTCATCAACAAATGCCTCATGGAATGCACTTTCCTCCTAACAACTATTGGGAGCAACTCAGTACCTCCTTAGAAGACTTGAGCCATAATGTGGAACAACTAAGGATGGAACACCATGAACACGCCCTCACTCTCCAAGAAATAAGAGAAGATCAAAGAGCTATGAGGGAGGAGCAACAAAGGCAAGGAAGGGACATAGAAGAGTTGAAGAACATCATTGGTCCTTCAAGAAGAAGACGCCACTAGAGGTGGATTCATTCCTTGTTCTTTATTTTCTTTCTGTTTTCGGTTTTTAAGTGTTATGTTTATCTATGTTTTTGTGTCTCTACTTCATGATCATTAGTGTGTAACCATGCCTTAAAGCTATGAATAAAATCCATTAGTCTTTCACCTCTCTTAAAAGAAAAATGTTTTAATTCAAAAGAACAAGAAGTACATAATTTTCGAAATTATTAGTGAATTTAATTTAATTATATTGATGTGGTGGCAATAATTTTTGTTTTCTGAATGAATGAATGAATAGTGCATATTTTTGATCTTGTTGTTTATGAGTGTTAAAATTGTTGGTTCTTGAAAGAATGATGAACAAAGAGAAATGTTATTGATGATCTGAAAAACATCATGAAATTGATTCTTGAAGCAAGAAAAAGCAGCAAAAAAAAAAAAGTGGCGAAAATTTTAGCAAAGATCCAAGGCTTTGAGCATTAATGGATAGGAGGGCCCAAGGAAATTAAAAATCCAGGCCTAAGCGGCTAAAACAAGCTGTCCCTAACCATGTGCTTGTGTCATGAAGGTCCAAGTGAAAAGCTTGAGACTGAATGGTTAAAGTCGTGATCCAAAGCTAAAGAGTGTGCTTAAGAGCTCTGGACACCACTAACTGGGGACTTTAGCAAAGCTAAGTCACAATCTGAAAAGGTTCACCCAGTTATGTGTCTGTGGCATTTGTGTATCTGGTGGTAATACTGGAAGACAAAGTGCTTAGGGCCACAGCCAAGACTCATAAAGTAGCTGTGTTCAAGAATCAACATGCCTAACTAGGAAAGTCAATAACACTATCTGAAATTCTAAGTTCCTAGAGAAGCCAATCACTCTAAACTTCAAAGGAAAAAGTGAGGTGCCAAAACTGTTCAGAAGCAAAAAGCTACAAGTCCCGCTCATGTAATTAAATTAATATTCATTGATATTTTGGAATTTATAGTATATTCTCTTCTTTTTATCCTATTTGATTTTCAGTTGCTTGGGGACAAGCAACAATTTAAGTTTGGTGTTGTGATGAGCGGATAATTTATACGCTTTTTGGCATTGTTTTCATATAGTTTTTAGTAAGTTTGAGCTACTTTTAGGGATGTTTTCATTAGTTTTTATGTTAAATTCACATTTCTGGACTTTACTATGAGTTTGTGTGTTTTTCTGTGATTTCAGGTAAATTCTGACTGAAATTGAGGGATCTGAGCAAAACTCTGAAGAAGGCTGACAAAAGGACTGCTGATGCTGTTGGAATCTGACCTCCCTGCACTCGAAATGGATTTTCTGGAGCTACAGAACTTCAATTGGCGCGCTCTTAACGGCGCTGGAAAGTAGACATTCAGGGCTTTCCAGCAATATATAATAGTCCATACTTTATTCGAAGAATGACGACGTAACTTGGCGTTAACCGCCAAGTACACGCTGCTGTCTGGAGTTAAACGCCAGAAAAACGTCATGATCCGGAGTTAAACGCCCAAAACACGTCATAACTCAAAGTTTAACGCCAAGAAATGCCTTAGCTCGTGGAATGATCAAGCTCAGCCCAAGCATACACCAAGTGGGCCCCGGAAGTGGATTTATGCATCAATTACTTACTCATGTAAACCCTAGTAGCTAGTCTAGTATATATAGGACATTTATCTATTGTATTAGACATCTTTGATCTCATCTTTGATCTCATCTTTGATCTCAGTTTGTTTTATTCTTCATCTGAGGGGATCATTGATCACGTTAGAGAGGGCTGGCCATTCGGCCATGCCTGAACTCTTTGCTTATGTATTTTCAACGGTGGAGTTTCTGCACACCATAGATTAAGGGTGTGGAGCTCTGCTGTACCTCAAGTATTAATGAAATTCTATCTTCTTTTATTCAAATCTCTCTTATTCTTATTCCAAGATATTCATTCGTACCCAAGAATATGATGAATGTTATGAGTCAGATTACCCTCATTATCATTCTCACTTATGAATGCGCGTGATTGACAACCATGTCCGTTCTACATGCAACAGAGCTTGAATGTGTATCTCTTAGATTCCCCAACAGAATCTTCGTGGTATAAGCTAGATAGATGGCGGCATTTATGAGGGTCCGGAAAGTCTCACCTTGTCTGTGGTATTCCGAGTAGGATCCTGGGAATCCGGAAAGTCCAACCTTGTCTGTGGTGTTCCGAGTAGGATTCCGGTAATGAATGACCGTGACGTGCTTCAAACTTTAACCTGCTGGGCGTTAGTGACAGACGCAAAAGAGGGATTCTCTTCCAGTAGGAGCGGGAACCAACCGGTGATTAGCCGTACTGTGACAGAGTGCGTTAGCATAGTTTTCACTGCGAGGATGGGATGTAGCCATCAGCCATGGGTGATGCCTCCAGACTGGTTAGCTGTGCGAGTGACAGCCGCACAGGATATTTCCCCGTGAGGAATGAAAGTAGCCACAGTTGATGGTGAACCCCTATACAAAGCTTGCCATGGAAAGGAGTAAGAAGGACTGAGTAGAAGGAGTAGGAGAACAGGCGTCCAAGAGCTCTACAGCATCTCCATCCGCTTATCTGAAATTCCCACCAATAAATCTGCATAAGTGTTCTATCCCTTTTATTATTTCTTCTTTTTATTATTAAATATTCGAAAATCCATAAACCATTTTTAATCTGCCTAACTGAGATTTGCAAGGTGACCATAGCTTGCTTCATACCAACAATCTCTGTGGATTCGACCCTTACTCACGTAAGGTTTATTACTTGGACGACCCAGTACACTTGCTGGTTAGTTGAACGGAGTTGTGAAAATAAACAATGCCCTCAGAGTAAACATCCTACAAGTAGAAAGAACAAGTGATCTCAATTTCGTCCACCAGCCTTCTTAAAGGTCATGGTGCCTATGGTACAAGGTATTGAGAACTTCCCAGGGTCCTGTCTCTTTTGAGGTAATTTCTGCCTAGACAAGCCATCCAGTTCTTTGGTGAGCAAAGGGGGTTCATCCTCCCAAGTCCTATTACCAAATAACTTGTCATTTAGCTTCATGATTGCTCCAAGGTATTTAGCAACTTGCTCTTCTGGGACATCTTTATCCTCTTCAGAGGAAGAATACTCATCAGAGCTCATGAATGGCGGACGTAAATCCAATGGAATCTCTATGGTCTTAGTGTGAGCCTTAGATTCCCATAGTTCCTCATTAGGGAACTCATTGGAGGCTAGTGGACGTCCATGGAGGTCTTCCTCAGTGGCGCTCACTGCCTCTTCCTCCTCTCCAAATTCGGCCATGTTGATGGCCATGCACTCTCCTTTTGGATTCTCTTCTGTATTGCTTGGAAGAGTACTAGGAGGGAGTTCAGTAATTTTCTTGCTCAGCTGTCCCACTTGTGCCTCCAAGTTTCTAATGGAGGACCTTATTTCAGTCATGAAACTTTGAGTGGTTTTGATTAGATCAGAGACCATGGTTGCTAAGTCAGAGTGGCTCTGCTTAGAATTCTCTGTTTGTTGTTGAGAAGATAATGAAAAAGGCTTGCCATTGCTAAACCTGTTTCTTCCACCATTATTGTTGTTGAAACCTTGTTGAGGTCTCTGTTGATCCTTCTATGAGAGATTTAGATGATTTCTCCATGAAGGATTATAGGTGTTTCCATAGGGTTCTCCCATGTAATTCACCTCTTCCATTGAAGGGTTCTCAGGATCATAAGCTTCTTCTTCAGATGAAGCATCCTTAGTACTGCCTGGTGCAGCTTGCATTCCAGACAGACTTTAAGAAATCATATTGACTTGCTGAGTCAATATTTTGTTATGAGCCAGTATGGCATTTAGAGTATCAATCTCAAGAACTCCTTTGTTCTGATTTGTCCCATTGTTCACAGGATTCCTTTCAGAAGTGTACATGAATTGGTTATTTGCAACCATTTTAATCAGTTCTTGAGCTTCTGCAGGCATCCTCTTTAGATGAAGAGATCCTCCAGCAGAGTTGTCCAATGACATCTTGGACAGTTCAAACAGACCATCATAGAAGATACCTATGATGCTCCATTCAGAAAGCATGTCAGAGGGACACTTTCTGATCAATTGTTTGTATCTTTCCCAAGCTTCATAGAGGGATTCACCTTCCTTCTGTCTGAAGGTTTGGACTTCCACTCTAAGCTTACTCAATTTTTGAGGTGGAAAGAACTTTGCCAAGAAGGCATTGACTAGCTTTTCCCAAGAGTTCAAGCTTTCTTTAGGTTGTGAGTCCAACTATATCCTAGCTCTGTCTCTTACAGCAAAAGGGAATAGCATAAGTCTGTAGACCTCAGGGTCAACCCCATTAATCTTGACAGTGTCACAGATTTGCAAGAATTCAGCTAAAAACTGATGAGGATCTTCTAATGGAAGTCCATAGAACTTGCAATTCTGTTGCATTAGAGAAACTAATTGAGGCTTAAGCTCAAAGTTGTTTGCTCCAATGGCAAGGATAGAGATGCTTCTCCCATAGACGTCGGGAGTAGGTGCAGTAAAGTCACCCAGCACCTTCCTTGCATTGTTAGCATTGTTGTTGTTTTCGGCTGCCATGGGTTCTTCTTCTTTGAAGATTTCTATTAGGTCTTCTACAGAAAGTTGTGCTTTAGCTTCTCTTAGCTTTCGCTTTAAGGTCCTTTCAGGTTCAGGGTCAGCCTCAACAAGAATGCTTTTGTCTTTGCTCCTGCTCATCTGAAAGAGAAGAGAACAAGAAAATATAGAATCCTCTATGTCACAGTATAGAGATTCCTTGAGGTGTCAGAGGAAAAGAAAAATAAAAGGAAGAGGTAGAAGAATTCGAACTTATCAAGTAAGATGGAGTTCGAATTGTGCATTGAGGAGGAGTGTTAGTCCATAAATAGAATGATGTGAGAAGAAGGGAAGAAATTTTCGAAAATAAATTAAAAAGATTTTAAAAACATTTTGAAAAATTGAAGAATGATTTTCGAAAAATATGATTGGGAAAGAAATAAATTGATTTTGAAAAAGATTTTGAAATTAGAAATCAAAAAGATATGATTGAAAACTATTTTAAAAAAGATATGATTAAAAGATATGATTGAGAAAATATGATTTGAAAAACAATTTAAAAAGATTTGGTTTGAAAAACTAATGACTTGGCTAACAAGAAAGATATGATTCAGACATTAAACCTTTCTCAACAGAAAAGGCAACATACTCTGAGATGTTGAATCAAATCATTAATTGATAGCAAGTATTTTTGAAAATGGAAAGAAATTGATTTTGAAAATATATGATTGAAAAGATATGATTTGAAAAAGATTTGATTTTGAAATATTTTGAAAACATGAAAAAAATTTGAATTAAAAACAGAATCTTCCCTCTTGTGCCATCCTGGCGTTAAATGCCCAGAATGGTATCCATTATGGCGTTTAACGCCCAAAACTCACCCCTTTTGGGCGTTAAACGCCCAGCCAGGCACCCTGGCTGGCGTTTAAATGCCAGTTTCCTTCCTCACTTGGCATTTTGAACGCCCAGCTGTTTCTGTGTAATTCCTCTGCTGTATGTTCTGAATCTTCAATTCTCTGTATTATTGACTTGAAAAGACACAAATTAAAAATTTTTGGATTTTTAATAATGAGACTAAGATCAAATAAACAATGCATGCAAGACACCAAACTTAGAAGTTTGTATACTATTGACACTAACAAAATGAGAATGCATACGAGAAACAACAAAATACTCAAGACAAGAGAATTTAAAGATCAGAACAAGGAAATCATCAAGAACAACGTGAAGATCAATTAAGACACATGAATGAATTCGAAAAATGCAAGAAGAATAGAAACATGCAATTGACACCAAACTTAAAATGAGACACTAGACTCAAACAAGAAACATAAAATTATTTTTGGTTTTTTGTTTTTGAAAATTTTTTTGGATTTTTTTGAAAATTGAAAGAAAATAAGGATATCAAAATTCTTAATGAGAATTCCAGGAATCATGCAATGTTAGTCTAAAGCTTCAGTCTAAAGATATTAGACATGGCTAGCCAAGCTTCAGCAGGACATTACATTCAAGAGCTAAATTGACGAGAATTAATTAGCTTTGGTGATGATAAGAACATCACCTTGAAACACTAGAATTCATTCTTAAGAACTCTGAAGAAAAATACCTAAGCTAAGTAACAAGATGAACCATCAGTTGTCCAAACTCAAAACAATCCCCCGGCAACGGCGCCAAAAACTTGGTGCACGAAATTGTGATCTCTACGTTTCACAACTCAAATAATCCCCGGTAATGGCTCCAAAAACTTGGTGCTCAATACCATGGTCTAAACATAATTTCACAACTTCGCGCAACTAACCAGCAAGTGCACTGGGTCGTCCAAGTAATAAACCTTACGCGAGTAAGGGTCGATCCCACAGAGATTGTTGGTATGAAGCAAGCTATGGTCGCCTTGTAAATCTCAGTCAGGCAGATTCAAATGGTTATGGATAATTTATGAATAAAGAATAGAATAAAGATAAAGATACTTATGTAATTCATTGGTGAGAATTTCAGATAAGCGTATGGAGATGCTTTGTCCCTTCCGTCTCTCTGCTTTCCTACTATCTTCATCCAATCCTTCTTACTCCTTTCCATGGCAAGCTGTATGTTGGGCATCACCATTGTCAGTGGCTACAGTCCCGTCCTCTCAGTGAAAATGTTCAACGCGCTCTGTCACAGCACGGCTAATCATCTGTCGGTTCTCAATCAGGTTGGAATAGAATCCAGTGATTCTTTTGCGTCTGTCACTAACGCCCAGCCTTCAGGAGTTTGAAGCTCGTCACAGTCATTCAATCCTTGAATACTACTCAGAATACCACAGACAAGGTTTAGACCTTCCGAATTCTCTTGAATGCCGCAATCAATTCTAGCTTATACCACGAAGATTCCGATTAAGGGATCTAAGAGATATCTACTCAATCTAAGGTAGAACGGAGGTGGTTGTCAGGCACACGTTCATAGGTGAGAATGATGATGAGTGTCATGGATCATCATATTCATCAAGTTGAGGAACAAGTGATATCTTAGAACAAGAATAAGCTGAATTAAATAGAAGAACAATAGTAATTGCATTGATATTCGAGCCTTAATCTATGGTTTGTAGAAACTGCACCGTTGAAAATACATAAGAACAAGGTCTAGGCATGGCCGAGAGGCCAGCCCCCAATGATCTAAGAACTAAACGTCCAAAGATGATCCTAAGATCTAAAGTGATCCAAAGATGAAAAATACAAAAGCGAAAGGTCCTATTTGTAGAGAACTAGTAGCTTAGGGTTTACAAAGATGAGTAAATTACATAAAAACCCACTTCCGGGCCCACTTGGTGTGTGCTTAGGCTGAGCATTGAAGCTTCTATGTGTAGAGACTTTTCTTGGAGTTAAACGCCAGCTTTTGTGCCAATTTGGGCGTTTAACTCCCATTCTTGTGCCAGTTCCGGAGTTTAAGGCCGGGCAATTTTGAACTGATTTGGAACGCCGGTTTGGGCCATCAAATCTCGGGCAAAGTATGGACTATTATACATTGCTGAAAAGCCCAGAATGTCTACTTTCCAACGCAATTGAGATCAATCCAATTGGGCTTTTGTACCTCCAGAAAATCTACTTCGAGTGTAGGGAGGTCAGAATCCAACAGCATCTGCAGTCCTTTTTAGCCTCTGAATCAGATTTTTGCTCAGGTCCCTCAATTTCAGCCAGAAAATACCTGAAATCACAAAAAAACACACAAACTCATAGTAAAGTCCAGAAAAGTGAATTTTAACTAAAAACTAATAAAAATATAATAAAAACTAACTAAAACATACTAAAAACATACTAAAAACAATGCCAAAAAGCGTATAAATTATCCGCTCATCAGAGACACTCCAATTCAGCCACTTGGATTTATCTCACTACACACGACCTTCGAAAAGGGGACCCAATCAAGGAAACTTAACATAGATTACATCGTAGTCAATGTGAGCTCAGCTTACAACACCTTAATAGGTCGGACAACACTAAACCAGCTCGCCGCAGTAGTTTCGACGCCACATCTATGCATGAAGTTTCCAACTCCAGAAGGGATCACCACGATAAAAGGAGATCAAAAAATTACGTGACGCTGTTACAACGAAAGTCTGAATCTTAAAGGAAAAGGAAAAGAAATCAACGCTATCGAACTCAGGGGAGTTCGGGGTCGCGAAGAAATTCGTCCACAAGCTAAAAGCGAGATCGAAGAAGTCCCGATCGGAGATGTCTTAGATAAAACAACAAATATCAGGGCAATCTTAAAGAGGGACATAAGGGAGTCCCTGATACAGTTACTAAGGAATAATTCCGACCTCTTTGCATGGAAGGCTGCAGATATGCCGGGCATAGACCCCAAACTAATATGCCACAGACTCGAAGTATACCCTGGATCTCGGCCAGTATAGCAGAGGCGTAGGAAGCTCAGACTAGAAAGATCCCGAGCTGTGGAAGAACAGGTACAAGCCTTACTTGAGGCAGGATTCATAAGGGAGGTCAAGTACCCACTATGGCTAGCCAACGTTGTCTTGGTGAAAAAATCAAATGGGAAGTGACGGATGTGTACTGACTACAACGATCTCAACAAAGTCTGTCCAAAAGATCACTATCCACTCCCGAGCATAGACGCTCTAGTAGATGCCTCTTCCGGATACAAATACCTCTCTTTTATGGATGCTTACTCAGGATACAATTAAATCCTAATGTACCCATCCGATCATGAAAATACATCATTCCTAACCCCAAAAGCAAATTACTGTTATGTTGTCATGCCATTTGGACTCAAAAACGCAGGAGCTACCTACCAAAGATTGATGAACAAAGTATTCGCAGACCACATTGGGAAACTAATGGAGCTGTATGTAGATGACATGTTGGTCAAAACACAAAGTGAGGAATCATTACTGTCCGACCTCACCAAAGTGTTTGACACTATAAGAAAGCATGGTATGCGACTTAATCCTGCAAAATGCACCTTTGTAGTAGAGGCTGGAAAATTTTTAGGCTTCATACTCACACAAATAGGAATTGAGGCAAATCTGGAAAAATGTCAGGCTATACTTAACATGAAAAGCCCGACCAACGTTAAGGAGGTCCAACAGCTCAACGGAAGACTAGCCGCCCTATCCAGATTTCTAGTTGGATCGGCCATAAGATCTCTCCCCTTCTACGCCACGTTAAGTTGTGTTGTGGTGAAGTTGTGTTGAGGGGTGTGGAATGAATTTTGTGAATTGTGGAATGAATTTTGTGGTTGGTATGGATCATGGAGGAAACTTTGTGTTGAGGCATCATCTAGTGATGAAGAATTTTCAAATGAGAAACTGGGAGGTGAGGGTGGACAGTTTTTCATGAATGATTTGAAGGTTCAATTATATTTGATAAAATAAAAATAAAAATAAAATTATATTAAATAAACACAAATTATAATAATAATTGATGAAAACTCTCATATTCGCTAGCACTGCCTTTTTTTTTCTTTTTTTTCATTTTTGTTTTTCTCTTTTTTTTTTGGTTCTTTTGTTCTCTTGGGGTGAGTGTGTGAATTTTGGCCATTTAGAGTTAGAGTTAGGTTAAAATGGATATCAATAGCACAAGGAAGAACAACTTTATACTAATAAGAACGAATTCAAAAATAAATTTTGATTTTTTTAGATTTTGTATGTTAAAAAAAATTAAAGTTTCATTCAAGAAGTTAAAAATAGTGATAAAAGAATAATTTTAGTAAGTTTTAGTATGTTTTTGTACAAAATTTACTTTTTGGATGCTACTTTGAGTTTTTGTGTTTTTTCTATGATTTTAGGTGATTTTTGGGCAAAATTAGCAAGATTGGCAAAGTCTTGTTCAGAGATGAAGCAAGGATAGCAGATGTTGTCAAGTCCTCATACTGAGCTTTGAAATATATAATTGATGCTATTATATATTGCTGGAAACCTCTGAAAGTTAGTTTTTGTCTTTTTTCTATGACCCCTTATTCTACATGAGCTCTTGCGAGTCCTGACCCGGATAGTATTGAGCTATAAGCTTGATAATGCATCACCTAGATCAATAATTCATCTGGGATAATTGGGATAAATAACATATAATCTCGTTAGTTCAGGGTGATGAGGTTTCTGTGGCGCTAAGGCTAGAACATAGAGCTTCATTCTCCGATACGGAAGATCTGACATTGTCTGTGGCATTTTGAGTAGAATAAAGTGAGAATGAATTGCGTGGGCTTCACCCTCGTTCATATTGAATGACCACGATCCATGGCATTTGATATGGATTAGAGGAGATTAATTGACCATGATCCATGGCGTTAATCACTTACAACTTTGTCATAGAATGAATCATTCATTGTTAAAATAGTCGATAAGAAGTATTAATCTGGAAAGATAAAACGTCTCCAAAGTCTTAACTGATTTCTTATTATTATTTCTATATCAGTTTGTTATTGCTTTCTTTATTATTTTGTTTTATGCGCCTACAACAACAACAATTATCTTTCTTTTCGTCTAACTAAGATCTGCAGGATAACCACAGGTTGCTCAATCCAACAATCCTCGTGGGATCGACCTTCACTCACCTGAGGTATTACTTGGACGACCCGGTGTATTTGCCGATGAAGTTGTGCGAGTTCAATTTCGCGCACCACCCTCACTCTGGATAGACTTTTTAGAGGACTAGCTCTTTTTTATATATTTAATAAGTAGAATGGCTCCCAGACTAGGGTGACTCTTGTGAGCCAGGGCCTGTAAGTATAAATAATGGAGTATGTACATATAATAATAAGCAGTTATGTATGAACTTGTGTTATGTAATAAACTAAGCCTACGGCCATTTCATCTATGATATGATTATGCTTTGCTATGCTTATCTCATCTTTGTATTATCTGCTTAACTTACAATTATTCCGACATGTTTGACTAGATACGCGATTCTCGACTAGTACAGCAGACTCATGCATATGCTTAATATACGGTCTAAAGTCCCTAAAGTCAGTTGATGAATAATAGTGCCTAGCTGGTAGCCTTGGTCATGACGGATTAAAAGTTGAGTCATTACACTTCTGATAGTCTTGCTTGGCTGCTCTGCCCGTGCTTTTCCTTAGTTGTCCTGTTTGTGGTTCATTCTTTTTCTATTTTCTCTAATTAATTGATTTAGTTAGTTTTTAATAATGTATTTGTGTAGATAAATGGTTTTGAGCTGCATTTTGCTTTCTTGTTAATTGTATTTAATAATTTATAATTAATTTTGGATTACTTTAATATCAATTTAATTGTTATTAAATTTGATTGACGAATTTTTTCCATTGCCTCTTTTTCTTTGGATTTCTCTGTACTCTTGTTTGTAATACTATTAACATAACAATTTTCTAACTAGTTTCTTTTTACTATTCTTCTCGTCGCAGGCTAGTGGGCGCATAGCCTTACTATAGATGACGACTAATAAGGTGATGCCCTTGTACATTGTTTGTCCTTGATACGTTTCTCAGTTTGTATATCCACTTATTTCCACCATCCTTATTTCTAAGTAAAGAAAATATCGAGTGTCTTTTATGCTTTAATGTGTTATTTGTAGTATGCTTTTGATTGTAAGTGAATAACAAGCTTGATAGTTACATTGTGAGGTGGTTCTAGCTTTCTCGTAATATTTGGAATAATGTGTTTATTCTTAATTGAAGACAAAATTGATACTAGTTTGTTCAATATTTTACTATTTAAAGTGTTGATTGTTGTATAAAATGTGTTGTGTGATGCTATTCCTTTTATACTGAACTAGTAATCTTTGTATGATGGTCTACTTCTTGCTTTCTTTTTTATTATGTAAAGTTATAAATTTACTTCTAATTTTTTTGAGAGAGATTATAGCTTTTCCCATTAGTTTTATGGAAAAACAATGGTCACACACATAACTTTGAATTTTGTTAGGTTAAAGATATTGAATTTCAATATTTAAAATTATATATTTAATTTTTAAATAAATTTAAAAAAATATTTAAGTTTATTAGGACATAAATTCGACGATAACCAGTTTTAAAATTTGATAATTACAAGTTTATATCCACTAATAATTAGTGGTGGATGAAAAATTTCGCCGGTAAACAATTACCGACGAGGGTTATACCATTAGATTTATTTGATAAATTAGTCAATAAATTCAACAGTATCCGGTAACTTTCTTGTTGAGTCATGGATGCGAACGCCCATGTCCAAAGCGCAAGATCAATTTGCTTCCACTCTTTGTAAGAGGGTGATTCTTGATGGGTTGATGCTGAGTTTTCTTGGAGGAATCAGAATCGATGGAACTTGTCTTGGATAATTTAGAATCATCTTTTTTGGTAGCATCTTCAGACTCCTTTTCTGAATTTTTTGTGACTGTAATAATAGATGCATCTTGGGATGAAATTTCGGATGAATCCATGTGGTCTTCAAATTCAAGAGTTTGAAGGATGATGATAACACTCTGACACCAAGTAGTGAAGTTATCTTCATCTAATTTGTCTGGTATTGGAGCAAGTTGTGCTCTTGGTGTTGAGTAAAAATTTGAAAAGAAAAAAAGGTCATAGATCATGCCTTGCATAGAAGATTGTTGAGGTTCTGGATACTATATCAATGATTGTTGAGGTAAAAGAAAATGAATGAACTAAAATAATGAGAGCATAGAAGATTGCACTAACAGAGAGAGAGAAAAAGGAATTACGAGTTTTCAGTAGTGTGAATGATCATGCCTTGCATGACTTGCTACACATGTATATGTACTAGTATATACTAACTGAAAAGTCATCATTTACTAAAACTCTACAAAGTGCTTACTCATTCAAAACTAATACTCTTCTATGCTAACTAACTCAAGCTGATAACAAGGTGCTAACTCATTCAAAACCAATACTCATTTATACTAACTGACTCAAGTTAATCATGTAATTGATCTTGAGCTTTCATTCTCCTTAATAAAAAAAGCGTCTTTGATAATGTTTATTATTAGTAGGATGGATTGTTAGAATATATTTTTTGCAAAAATATATAAAAATAATAATAGATGAATTAGAAAGTTAATTATTTATCAATTAATATCAACTAATTTTTGAAAATTCTATTTTAAACTTTTAGCAATAATTTAATAAACGTTCGAAGATACAAATATTTGCTAAACTTTATCACTCATCTCCTACGCCTCTTTGAGATGAGCATCCTTGTGTGTAAAACAAGTACTTCTACCATTCGCCACTAAAATGAAAAGATAAAAATGTTGTACCTTTTTTTTAACAATGTGGCATTATTAAATTTACTTTATATTGTGTCGAGAAATTATTTTTATATAAAAAAGTGCAAGTAACAGTACGTTGAAATGTGATTATCAAGTGTATAAATCTTGAATAAATTTTCGTTGTTACAATAAGTTGGCATGATCCTTAACCTTTAAAAAACAAATCAGTCTATAGCCCATATAGCATCTTGCAATCTTGAGAAGAATAAGGTAGGGTTCCACTAGATTAACCACAGATTATTTTTTCACAATCTACCATATATATTACCAATACATACATAATTTAAGTCATATACATACGTCCTGTTAGTATATAATGTTGATTGTGCTCTAATATTTCCAGAAGCAAAATCAAATATCTCCAATTGGAATTTTATCGAATCTGTCTTCTGTATATTCTTTACTAATTTATAGCGTATATCTGTTTCATACATGATTTTTGGTGTACAATATGATGCTTGACAACAATGCCATCAAATTAGAGAAACAAACAACATTGGTGCTTTAATGTGGTGCGTGCATAGTCAAATAGTCTCCGTTTCCATGCTTCCTTAATGTATGAATGTATCAAAACATTAAATGCCACACACGAAAATTTGAAGTGGCACTGTGCAGAGCTTGACAAATGACAAAAGAAGTTTCTGGAGCTACCTTAAAAACCAAATAAATAAAAACAACCATCACTTAATTAGAAATATCAGATTGATGAGTTATACGATACCTGAAAGTAACACCCAAAAAAAAAAGTAGAAAATTAGTGGCCATATATATATATTGGACTTACTTATATTTTCACTCCACTAATTTCCCTTGTGTTGCGATGGGAATTTTTCCAGCAGAATTTCCAGCTTGAAAGTCAGAATAACTAGTTCCATAGATACCATTTTTCAAAAAGCACATGCATCAAAGTTAGAAACAAGTCAACCAACCCTTGATGAGTAACTTTAAAAAAAACTTTTTAAAAAAAAATCAATATTCAAAAATTTTTGTTCTGAAATAATGGCAAATTAAATCTTACACTTCACGAAGTTTTGGGAGTTGATTTAGTGACGCAGGAAGTGAACCTTCAAAGTTGTTTTTCTCCAAATGCCTTAGTATTGACATTGATAATCAAAGGTTTAAAAGAAGAAAAAAGAAGTCGGTTAGAGATTAGAAATTAAGAATACTTTAAGATAATAAGTGAATGTTTTGCACTACATACAAAGTTTCTAACTCCTTCAATCCACCTAAGTCGGGAATGTGGCCTGAAAACTTGTTCCCCCCAAGCCAACTGTACTCAAATAATCAGAAGATAAATTAACATGATTAAGTAGCATTAATTAAAACAAAATTAAATTAAATTAAATTAAATTAGTATCTTAAAGTAAAAGTGCTAGATTCCATACAGATGATTAAGTGCACTTAGATTGTTAATACTTGCAGGAAGCGACCCAGCGAGCCCAGCATTTGTTAAGTTCCTTCACAAATACAAAAATTCCAAAAACCATGTGAAAATCCACAATCCAGAAACAATTGTTATTGTGAAAGAAGCCAAATTGAATGAACTAAATCAAAACAAACCAAAGAGGGTTGTCGTTAAGAATTTTATTTCGTACATCCTTTCTTCTTTCGTGATTTTACTTTTTAACCACTATGCTACTTATAAACAAAAAATAAGAATATATACGTATACATAATAAATAATTTTTAGTTGACTAATTTTTAATATGAACGTATGCTTTTTACTTTCAAAGAAGAAGAAAAGGCACGTATAAGCTTACAGTGAAATGACTCGTGCATTAAATTCATTTGTGCATGTAACCCCTGTCCATGAGTTCCCTTGAGGTAGGCAAGGATCACCCTTCCAATCAGCAGGTGGTTTCTCAATACTTTTAGCCAGGTCTTCCATTGCAATTACTATTATTGGAATTCATAAAAGAAATAAATAAGTTATTCAAACAAATACTATTTTGATACTATTTTGATTATGGTGTCTACATATTAAAAAAAATAAAATGCATGTGAAATCCACATGCTTTTCTCTTAAAATATAAATAAATAAAGAGGTAAATATCAAATCAGTACCTAAAAGATTTTGGCACAAAATGATACCTGACTTTTATTATTGACAAAATAGTCCCTAAAAGATTTTAAAATTTGACAAGTGTGTTACCGAACTCGCCGGAGCAAATCTCCGACAAGCACAATGCTAACATGGCCACCGTATTTTGGTAACCTGTCAAACCATCCTCCAAACCCTAATCCCTCCCTCCCAATGCAGACTCCCCCTCTATCTCCCTCCCCATCGCAACCCTCCCCCTCCCCAACGCAACCCCCTCCCTCTTCCTCTCCATCGCAGCCCTTCCTTTCCTCTCCCTCTCCATCACAGCCCCCCTCCCCAACGACATTTTTTCCTCCTTCTCCCTCTCCATCATAGCTTTCCTCCCCAACGCACACTCCCTCCTCCCTCCCTCAACACTACCACTCACAGCAGCAATCACCTCAATATCAACAGTAACAGCAAGCAACAACAACAACAACAACAACCCCAACACACACTCCCCTCTCTCTCCCCATCGCAGCAACAACCTCATCAACAGCAACAGCAACTTCAACTGCAAGAGCACCATCAAGGCCCGCCACTACTACCATCAGAGCCACAACAAGGCCTGAAATAGCCGCATCCCCTCAGCTCTTCAGCCTTTCTCTCTATCTCTCTCTACATTTATATATGCATGTTACGTGTTTGTGTAAATATCTCTGTGTGTGTGTGTGAATAGATATTGTTATTGATATTGTTATGGTTCTCCGAGAAGAGAAAGAAGGAAGAAGAAAAAAGAGAGAAGGAGGAACAAGCAAGGTTAAATTTTGAATGTGCAGGTTCCTCTGTTGGTTCTGTTTGAGATTTTGATGGTGTTGTTTCTGCTGTTATTGCTACTTTTGCTGCTACAATTAGGAAGGCAGAGGAAAAGGAGAGTGTGTGTTGGGGAGGAGGATTGCGATGGAGAGGAAGAGGGAAGGGAGCTGCGATTGGGAGGGAGTGTTTATTGAGTACGAGAAGGGCTGCGATGGAGAGGGAGAGGGAGGGGAGAGTGTGCGTTGTGGAAGGAGAGGAAAAGGGGGGCTGCAATGGGGAGGGAGAGAGAGGGGGAGTATGCGTTGGGGAGGGAGGGATGAGGGTTAGGGGGTGGTTTGCCAGGTCACCAAAACACGGTGGCCACGTTAGCATTGTGCTTATTGGAGATTTTCTTCAGCGAGCTCAGAGACACGCTCGTCAAATTTTAAAATTTTTTAGGAACTATTTTGTCAAATGCAAAATCAAGTACCATTTTGTTAGTGCCAAAAACTTTTGTGTACCGATTTTGTATTTACCCTTATAAATAAATAATCCCACTACATATCCACTAGTTTTTGTCAACAAAGTCTAATTAAGTTGGTCCAAACTCCAAAAACAACTCACATACACATTAAGCACATAAATCACGCTTCTCCTTTTTCTTTGTGTTCCTTCTTTTTTTTTACGTATTTTATTCGTTATCATTGTTATTCTTTTAGTAGTTTTGTAACATTATGTATTTTTTTCTTATTTTTATTCTTATTAAAAGGGTAAAAGAAGAAGAAGAAGAAGAAGAAGAAGAAGAAGAAGAAGAAGAAAGATGATGATAATGATAAGGAGGAGGAAGAGGAGGAGGAGAGAGAAATTTTAAGTTATGAAAATTTTATCAAAAAATAGCATTAAATTTTTTTGAACGTGATATAAGAAGTTTATTAATTATGACATCAAAATTTTTTAATGGTGACAAAGGTTCTTGTTAAAAAGGGTGAAATGATGATGATGGAGAGTTTTGAATTGTGCAGAATTTATCAAAAAAATAACACCACAATTTTTTAACTGTGATAGAAATTTTTTTAATTTTGACATCGAAATTGTTTAACTGTAACATAAAAATTTCTTAATCGTGTCATTTCTAACTAAATGATGTACTTTTTTATCATTAAATTAGTTGCGTGGTATTGAATTATGAGAAGGTGAAATAAGAACGAGAAGATGAAGATGATAATGATAAAAAAGAAGAGGAGGAGGAAGAGTTTTAAATTGTGTAGAATCTATCAGAAAAATAACACCGAACTTTTTAACCGTGACACAGAAAATTTTTAATTTTGACACCGAAATTTTTTTAACCATGACACAACTTGTTAAGAGAGTTGAATAAGATAAATTATGAAAATGTGAAAGAAGAAGAAGAATGATGATGATGATGATAAAGAGGGAGAGGGAGAGGAACGGAAGTTTTAAATTATGTAGAATTTATTAAAAATAGCACACCGAAAGTTTTTAACTGGACATAGAAAATTGTTTAACCAAATTTTTTTATCGTTGAACTAATTAAGTGATACTGAACCCGAGAGATCTAGTAATTTCTATGTCATTTAAAGTAATATATAAGATCTTTAGTCATTTCTGTGTCATTTATAACAATTTGATGTGTGATCTAGAGATTCCAGTGTCATTCACAAAAAAAAAATCTTATGTTATTCATAAAAAATTTATGTGTCAGTTACAATTAAATGATGTGTTTTTGTTATTATTAAATTAATTGTGTGATATTTAACTAAGAATAAGAAGAATAAGATGATGACGATATGGTGATGATAACGAAAGAAAAGAGAAAAAAAAAGAAGAAATCAAATGAAAAATAAAAGAGGAAAAAGAGAAAAAAAGAGATGGTGGTGACTATGGTGACAAAAATAATGATAACAAAAAAGAAAGATGAAAAAAGAAAAGAGGAGAAGAAGAAGAAAAAGAAACATAAATAAAAGTATTGTAAATAAAAAGAAGAAGAAGAAAAATAAGAAGCACATATACCAAGTGACATGTAAACGTAAAATACGTCATAACAATTTAGTTGGACTTAGCTAAATATTTTGTTTAGTTATAGAACATTTTTAACAATTAAATATATAGAGATAGAGTTAGATTAATTGATTAATTAAGTTGCATTAATTCTGTTTTTAAGACTAACATAAAAATATATATTATGTCCCGATTTTTTAATGTACAAATTTTAGAATAATTTTTGTTTGAAAATAAGTTTGAATTTCTGTGTTTTTGACAATATAAAATTAAAAAAAAAAATAAAATGAATTATATAAATAATTATTATTCACATAAGGATATTTTGTATGTAAAGATAATATAGATGTAAATAGTTAAATAATTTAATATATTTGATTAAATAAACCAACATAAATATGTATCTTTACTGTTATATTCAAATAAAAACACCTTTACGTAAATAACTACTTTTATATATGCTTATAGAGAATATATATGTAATTCTATCTCAAAAATATATATGTAGGAAAATAATTTTAATAAAATGAGCATCAACTAACTTTTTTATTATAAATTTTTTTAACTTTATTTTTTTATAAAATTTATAATCTAAAATTAAAATTTAATATTAAATTTATAACTGGTAAAAAAAAACTTTCCAGGTGAAGTCAACGTATAGAAAACACAAGATCGAATAATAACAAGAGAAGTTAGTTAAGAGTTACCATCTCTTGTCCGAGTACGGCCACCGAGTGGAAAAACCTGATAGACTTCACCAGCATTGATAACTGGTGCTACCTCTCCCCTGGTACTGGTCAATGTAATCTTGGTGTGCCCAGAAAGTGGCCACTGGGCACCATAAACCGTTACACCCTTAGTTGTGGCATTAAGTCCGGAGAAGAATTTGTTTTCATTAATGGAAACATCAAAGATTCTCCAACTATCAGGGCTTGGAATTCTGTTATCTTGGAAATACAGCGAGATGTAATACTGGGACGCTGGAAGTGCTACTGTGGGCCAATTGATTTCAAGTGTCTTGTCATTGGTGGTTATTCCTGCGCTAAATGCTTTTGCTGGTGGAAGGTTCCAGAAGTCTGAAGAACTTACATTTGATTGGCTTTTCACAACGGACTTTTGTTGCTCTTTGTATGGTTGCCACATGCGGTTGAATTGGTCATCTGGAAAACTAGGTTAACGTACACATGCATTTTAATTATCAGAATGAACTATTCTCATCATGCCTTATTTTATTTCACATTTATCTTGTGTTCAGAAAGGGTGCAAAAATCCAATATTAGAGCTAGGTATTTTAGTTTTCCAAGTTCTAGACCAAAAATTGCTATTTCTCTACTAAAAATTAATCGTATGTATAAATACATGCACATAGATAGAATTAGAGCATTTTCTTGAAAAGGGTCATAATGAAAAACATAACCTTAATAAAGAGACAAAATGAAAAAAAAGGAGGGCCAACATAAAGTTAAAGAATTCTATATACACAAAATTTATTATCCCCGGTATCCGGATGGTTATTCTGGATAGTATGAGTAATGTTCATTTTATTCATAGATCAAAAATTTAACCCATTGTACACATTGCATGCTTAGGTCATTAGCTCCCTAGCACTACCCTTACTCAAATAACTAAGCAAAACTAACCTAATCTAACATAATTAGTTTGAAGTTATTAAATACTTAACAAGTTTTAAAGTAGAAGAAGATGTACCTAATGAAGTGTTGACTTCCAAAAGCATGCCTAGCAACAGCTACAAGGGCATACTTGTCAAAATCAGTGGGTTTATAGACAGAAGAATCCAGAAGAGTGAGGTCCAGGGTTGAGATGAAGGGACTTGAACTACCAGTATATTTGTTCCTCGCCACACACACCCCCAAATTCCTCCCTGTTGCTCGTAACACAACCTCATAGTAGGAGCTAAGACCCTTGGCATAGTCATCCGTCGTGTTCACGATGCTCCACCGCGTCCCTTCCACGATCTGGTCGAACACCGGCGGTTGGTTCTTGCCATCAAAATTCCCGTAGTAATACACCGTTTTCAAGAGGTATCTGCCGTTCTTGGTTACCGGGAAAGAATAGCAGAATTTCCTCGACGCTGCGTCGGGAAAGTAACGCAACGTAGTGAGCAAGGGTGATATGTCTGGTTTTGTAATGGTGGCGGAGTTTCCAATCTTGATGTATTTCCCATCACTATCAGGAATGTATTTCAGGCCATCCACCGTTATACCTTGGTTTGCCCCGCAGTTTATAAAATACCCTGCATGCAAATACGCTTTCAGATATCTTCATCTGGAATGCAAATTATTTAATTCAACGTAAAATTGGATTTGCAGCAAATTGGTGATAACAATGATGATTATATATTTATTGATGATGATGAATTGGATTATTGCATTGGAATTTGGGGTTAATTTGATTCATTTAGGGGTAATGTTTTGTTAATAATACCTGAAGGGTTGGAAGCTATGGCAAAGAAGGGGGCAGTAAGAAGGCACAGAGATAGGAGCAAAATGGAGGGGCTCATGTTATTGTCATAAGCCACTACTGCCCCACCTGAAAGCATGCGATTTGGAAAGCTATGTCGTTGTTTTATTGGGAAGGTAAGGAGGAGAAGGCGAAAGAGAAGGTGGTGTGCGACATGCCAAAAGCTAAGGTTTCAAATTTACATTTGGAGTTGACACGTCCTGGGTTGTCCTGAAAGATAGAAAATTAGTCATGCCTTAGACCTAAACTTGGGGTGACCTTATTCTAATAACATCAACAGCAAATAATAATAATAATAATAATAATAATAATAATAATAATAATAATAATAATAATCTATAACAATATATAATGTACATGACTTATGTTAGGTATACACTAAAATTAGTCAAATTAGTCACCAGTATAAAATACATGCTAAAATATAAATACACATTGAAAATAAATTAGACTACACATGTATTTATACACAAATATATTGGTAACTAGTTTTAATGGCAAACTTTGATATACAAATAACATTTTTGAATATAATTCTCCTATATACATATTACCTTTAGTGATAGAAGTAGTTCTCCTATATACATATTTCAGTTATATTAAATAAAAAAAAAACTTCCACAATTAACAGCAGCTTATATTCTCCTATCTCATTTTTATCTGTTATTTTACTAACAGTTAAAAAAATCATGTCTATTCTCTTCATTAATTTTTTATTTCCAAATAATCTATTCTTTTAATTTTTTCGTTTACTTTTTTCAATTTTTCTTACTTTTATTCCCAATTCTAGATGTAAAACAATTATTTGGATAAATTTTTAGGCTTTTTGAATTAGATAATAGCTATGGCAAATTTTGGTTCTTGGCGCCATATATGAAAGGACAAAAAGAATAAATAAAATATAAAGAAGTATTTGATAAGAGGTGATAAATTGTTTTTTATGTATTTTATCTGTTTTGCGTTAAGTATGTTCTTTATATGAGTACTTTATTCTAACTAACATTTTAATCTCATTATTCTTTTATAGTTTGTTTTGGAACGATGAAAAAAATGTACTTTTCTTTTTTTATGTACATCTATAACAATATATAATAGCAAAACCTGTTTTGGTGTCAAAATTCCTTTTTAATTTTATCCTTTCTAATAATCGATCTATTCCACTGTATGTCTGTTATTCTATGTTAAAAACCTCCCACTATTTTATCTTCTCTCTTATTACACACATTCACGTTCTCTCTTATCTCATACATTTACATTCACGAAACTTCTATAATTATCTCTTTCTTCTCTTATTATCTCTCACCTCATATTACTGTTATTGCATGATAAAAAAAAAATTTCGTTTCTTATCCATTTTCTCATGCATCTTTCTTATTTCACTTAAATATAACGTAAAGCCAAATATAATTTATTTCCATCATTAAATAAAAGTGTAAAATTATGTTTATATGGTTGTTTTGATTAATTACAGTTGACAACATACTAATAAAAGATTCACGTGAAAGTGATCGACCGACTTGCCAAGACTATGCCAAGCGACGAAGACAAAACATAAGCGAAGAACCGAGGCAGCAGCACTTGGCCAGAAGGCATGCTAGTTATCGAAAGAGTATTATTAGACGAGGAAAACAAATTAATACATCGACAATACCATTAGAAGATATCACAAATATACCCATAGTTACCGCTGCTCATCAATACTTTGTGTTAAGTACTCTAAGTTATACTTTCAATTTACAAATTTATGTTATTAGTTTATCATTTATTCGAATTATTTCTACAATATAATTATGTTACTATACTCTTAGTACTATTTATCTATAATTTTCTACTGAATGTATTCTTAAGTTCTCAACATACATTATTTTCATGCTAATGATAAATTTTTGAAATATTCAGATACTCGTAATAACAGCAGAGCTGGTACAAGTAATAGATCGAACAAAGATAATATGCGTAGGAATCCTATATATTTATTCATTTAATTAATAATAATCTATTTTTTCTTAAGTTTTGACTCAATAAACCTCCTGTTCATACCTTGGCCCATAATGTAAGTTAGGCCCAAATCAAGACAAGAGCCTCAATCCAAAAGGATGGCCTTCACTTGCTGTCTGACCTCCACTAAGAACTCGGAGTCAATGCCAACAAAGCAATGAACACTTATCTAGGTGAGTAACTGCTTCCTTAAATCTCTCACCCACTTCTAGAAGAGAAGATCCCAACAACCCTAAGATTAAGGGATGGTTATCCACCATTATAAATGGAAGTATTTCAACGGTGGTTATTGGATCCTCTATATAAATACGCTATCTCACTCAGGTAAACCTAGGTTTCAATACTCTAAACCTGCTTATCCCCTTTGCTAACTTAGGCATCGGAGTGTTTTTGCAGGTACCACCCCCCATTTTTTCACCTACACAACTCAGACGGCGGCTACCAAACATAAACCAAGTCGGAGATCACCCTCCTCTAGCGCTTGGGCCTCACAAATAAGTCCAACCACCACCCGGTTTAGGTAAGCTCCAGAACACCTTCCATTATTATCCTAAATAATATTTTTATAGATATTATTATATTATCTGAATGTACTTTAAATCTATAACAATATATAATTGGAATAGGGGATTCCATATCCAATTTTTTTCTTATTTCACCCCTATCTTTATAAAATAAAACTACGTAGTCAGTCACGTTTTGTAAATTATCCATTAACTGACGCGAGAATTATGTAACTTCTTCACTTTCAATCGTAAAAGGGATTAAAATCAAACTGCTTACTCTCAATCGTTGAAAGATTAAAATACTTATCTTTTAATAATATAAAAATTAAACCTAAAGATAATTAAACTATTTAAAATAATTATAATTATAAATATTTTTAAAAGATAAATGTTTAATAATAAATATAAGCATTTTAATATAAGTATTTTATCATTTTTAAAAACATCTACACGGAGGGTTAACATTACAACAGAAAAACATTTTATTAAGCAAACAGTATATAATAGGGATACGGAGAATTTGGTATCCAATTCTTTTTTTTCTATTTTATCTTTGTCTATGTAATTTAAAACTACGTACTCGATCACGTTTTGTATATTCTTTATGAGAAAGTTATGTAACTTCTCCACAAAAGTATTAAAATCAAATAGCTCACCTTCAATCGTGAAATAGAATAAAAAAATTCCTTCAATTGTAATTGTTTGATTTTCTTTTCGTCTTCCTATCTTATGTTCTGATATAAAAATAAAAATGAAAAATTCAACTAATCAACAATCAACATCGACCCACTTGGACAAAACATGCTAAGTGAAGAAGACAGAACATGATAATAGAAGATGTGAAACTTATCAGGAGATTATTCGACAAGAAAAATAAATTGCCATATCAACTGATACAACTCCTATTCTAACTCCAATGTCAAACACAGGTGGAGTAACTCGATTAACTACAAACACAAGTAACCCGATTAATTATAATTAGACAAATGGACAGAATCACCACCCATCTTCAATTTGATACAAGTAACATAAAACTTGACATGGATAATGATAACTAATTTTTTTTTGTGTGAATTCAATTAGTTCTTAATATTTATATTCGATCTTATGAAAAATACAAGAATGAAAAGGCATGATAATAGAACTAGCACAAGTAATAGACATCATAATAATATAATTGGTTGGTATGATTGATATTCTGTAACAAAATTAATCAAATTAATATACATGGTTTATTTTATATCTGAGTACTATTGTTTAATTTTACATAGAAAATTATACAGATATATTCCTTAATCAAATAATACATTAAACAATATATAAAGTTATAAAGTTAACAATATAAAATGTTAGAATTAAAGTTTAGTGTCCAACTTTTGCAGACATCATTTATCATAAAAAATTTATTTCATAAAATAAATTTAATAG
Source organism: Arachis hypogaea (assembly GCF_003086295.3). NCBI lineage: Eukaryota > Viridiplantae > Streptophyta > Magnoliopsida > Fabales > Fabaceae > Arachis > Arachis hypogaea. Next base: position 41,853,461 of record NC_092045.1, on the reverse strand, counting down.
TCAAAATAATAATAATTTTTTAATATTCCATCTTCATCATACAATATAATATATAATGTAATATATAATATTCACATATTTATATTTATTTAACAAACAAGATTATGAATTCAATTATAAATATTTTAAAAAAATAAAATAAAAAATATATTCATAAGACTAATAATAACAAATAGAACAAGAAAAAAATATATATCTCTCTTATTACGCATAATAACAACATAATACATTTATTTAATATTTTATTTAATTTAAATTTATAAATTTTATATATTCCAAAAGTTAAATAAATTATAAAATTTTTATTTTTGTTTTTTAATTTTTTAATTTTTAATTTTTAGATTATTTTATTAAATTTATAATTTTAAAAATAAAATTAAAAAAATTAATCTCTTCAAAATAATAAAAAAGTAAGAGTAGTACCTATTAAGCCGCTAATACTTATAATGTCAATTATTGGGTAATTTTTGAAATATAATATTATAAGAATTCAAAATTTTCGCTCTATATTATTATAAGAAAATTATATTAGATATATGTTTAATAATATATTTGTTATTAAATTTTCTCATTCTACAACAAAAAAATTTAGTTGATAATTTTATTATATATATATATATATATATTGTTTTTTCTCATATAATTTAGTTTATCATTTAGTTTGAATTATTTATACAATATATATTTATGTTAATGTACTCTTAGTATTATTTATCTATAATTTATCTACTGAATATATTCTTAAGTTCTCAACCTACATTATTTTCATGTTAATAACAAATTATTTAAATGTTCAGATACTCATAATAACAGCGGAGCTAGTCCAAGTAACAGACCGAGCGGGGATAATATGGGTAGGAATCCTATAAATTAATTAATTTAATTAATAATAATCAATTTTTTCTTAAGTTTTGATTCAATAATCTTTCATTATTGTCCTAAATAATATTGTTATAGATCTTATTATATTATCTTAATATACTTTAAATACTTATAATGTCAATTATTGGGTAATTTAATGATTTTCGAATATAATATTATGATAGCAAGGATAGTAACATGCTGCACGCAAAGAGAGCAACGCATGCGGAGCACAATGAGGATCGTAACAAGAATGACAAACGAACATAACTAACAAAATTGGTGCCTATTAAGCGGGTGTGACATTGGCAAGAAGGACGTGTGTGAATTGTGAGCCTTCTTTTCTAAATCTCTCTCTGAATTCTCTTCCTGTTATTCCTTTTCTGTTTCCCATTCTTTCTTCTACTATGTGGCTTTGTGCAGGTTGAGCCAGGCTACCTTTTCAAATTCTCAGTCCTTTTAGCCCTAATATTGTACTCCCATTGATTCTATTTGTGATTTTTCTATACTTACATATACATACCAGTGGTTTTTACTTAATTTGAGTAAGCACCTGTATCATTTTGGTGCTTTCATTGAGCTCACATGGCAGACAACACGCGATTGCAAATGATGCAATCAGCCATTACTAGGCTAACTAAGCAAGGGAAGAGTCATCGTGAACAAATATCGACTATCAATAGCACGCTAGCTAACATTCAGGTTCAAATGGCCCAATGTCTTGAACAAAAGCAGCGGCCCACCGACTTGACTCTTGGGGGGTCGAGCTTCGCTCCACCATGCCAAATGAAAGTTGATTTCCTGCATTTATCGTGAGGATCGTTTTTCAAGATTAAAACATGCCTAAACACCAGAATATTGACTTGGAGGTGGTGAACTTAGAGGGTAAGGCACTAGCATGGTTCCAGCTCTTGGAGAAGACAGGCCAGGTGACAGATTGGTTTTCTCTTTCTACAGCTATTCAGCTTTGATTCGGTCCCTCACGGTTCGATAATCCTTAGGAGGATTTGCTGAAGCTCAAACAGGTTAACTCTGTTTCTAATTAATTTTATGCTTTTAATAATTTGGCCGTCGAAACATATGGCATGATGATGGCTTACTCCTAGACTGTTTTGTGGGTGGCTTGCAAACGGAGCTCTGCCAAGCTGTGAAATCTCGCTCCACACCTTCACTGTTACAGGCGATCGCTTTAGCGAAATTGTTTGAGGCCCATTTCCTCCTGGTGCCACCTCACAATCGGCCACCACAACCACCTTTAATTTCATTGGCTCAACACCCACCGATACCTACGCAGGCCCCTAAACCATTGGTGACCCTTCCACTGCCAGCCCCTGCATCCACCCCATTATTACCCACCCCTGCTAAGCATCCTCAGCTTTGAAAACTTTCGCCTACAAAAATCCAATTTCGTCGAGCGAATGGGTTGTGTTTTACTTGTGATGAGAAATTTTTATTTTGTCACCGTTGTGCCTCCAAACAATATTTTATAATTCAAACATTGGAAGACATTCCAGTTGACCCAGATAATGGTGGTGAGCCTATTCCAGTGCCTGATAAGGACCAAGAATCAGGGTTAGAAGCCTTTGACACACCACATTTGTCATATAATGCATTGTTAGGGGTTCATTCAAGGCATTCCATTTGTCTCTCGGGCTCTATTAGGAATTACCCTATTCTGCACTTTAGTTTACTTGCAATTTCACTGCTGTTAATCAAAATCACTCAAATCATCAAATATTTGCTTAACTAAATTCATCACCTAACTAAAGTTGCTCAATCCATCAATCCCTGTGGGATCGACCTCATTCTTGTGAGTAATTACTACTTAATGTGACCCGGTACAATTATCGGTAAGTTTGTGTGGAATCGTTTTTCCCTCATCAGGGGTTACTGGTTCTGCTGCCAATTCCTTCTGTATTTTGGCAAGATATCGCTATGGATTTTTTTGTGGTGCTTCTTAAAGTACCAGGATATTTGGTGATAATGGTGGTGGTGGACTGCTTATCTAAATTTGCTCATTTCATTCCTCTATCGGCGAATTACACTGCTGCAAAAGTAGTTAATGTTTTTATTGATCAGATTATGAGTTTACATGGTCTTCCAAGCTCAATTGTGTCTGACCATGATAAAGTATTCACTGGTAGATTTTGGGAGTATTTTTATGCTAGACAAGGAATTACATTGGCCCGTAGTACAACCTTCCACCCAAAGATTGATGGCCAATCAGAAGTGTTCAATCGTTGCTTAGTATTGTATCTCCGATGCTTTACCCAACATAACCCACATGACTGGCTTTCTCTACTTCCTTGGGCTGCATTCAGTTACAATACGTCTTGGACTCTTTAATCGGCAAGTCCCCTTATAAGGCTCTTTTTGGTCGTGATCCCCCTACTATTCTCCGATACACTCCCCATTCTAATAACCCTAAAACCATGCAGGATTAGCTACAGCAAAGAGATAGTGTTTTGGCTGAGCTCAAATTGAACCTGGAGCGGGCCCGAAATAGAATGAAAGCCAAAGCAGATATGAAATGAAGGGACCTGGAGTTTCAAAGTGGGAATTCCGTATTTGTTAAATCGCAACCCTATCAATAGCAGTTCTTTGCTCTACGGGCGAATCAGAAACTGTCTATGAAGTATTTTGGACCTTTCAAGGTGCTAGCACGAGTGGGGAAGGTGGCTTATAAGTTAAATCTCCTGGCCCACGCCCAAATTCATCCGGTATTTCATATCTCCCTTCTAAAGAAGTGTGTGGGACAACCTGGTGCGGCTACTTTTCCTTTTCCTTGGCTCATGGATGGAAATCCTGTGATACTGGAGCCTCAGCAAGTGTTAGGTCACCTCATGATAAAAAAAACAACAAATGGTAGGGGGAGGAGGTTTTAATTCAGTGGCACTCATTGGTAGCAGAAGAAGCAACTTGGGAACTATATAAGCAGATGAAGTAGCAATTTTCTTCTTTTGACCTTGAGGGCAAGGTCCCTTTTAAAGGTAGGGGTAATGATAGTAAGGGTAGTAACTTGCTACACGCAAAGAGAGCAATGCACGCAGAGCACAATAAGGATCGTAACAAGAATGACCAACAAACGTAACTAACAGAATTGGTGCCTATTAAGCGGGCATGACATTGGCAAGACAAATATGTGTGAATTGTGAGCCTTCATTTCAGAATCTCTCTCTGAATTCTCTTCAAATGATTCCCTTTTTGTTTCTCATTTCTTCTTCTGCTCTGTGGCTTTGTGCATGTTGAACCAGGCTATCATTACAAATTCCTAATCCTCTCAACCCCCAATATTGTGCTCCCATATGTACTCCCATTGATTTCATTTGTGATTTTTCTATACTTACATATACATACCAATGGTTTTTGCTTAATTTGAGTAAGCAGCCGTATCATATTATAAGAATATAAAATTTTCTCATTATAATTTAATGGCATTTATTATTCAAATGCTCATAATAATAGTAGTCCAAGTAATATTCTTGAATTTAAAATTTTAAATCTTTTTTTAATATTCTACAATTTTTTTAATTTTTTGTTTAATATACAAAAAATGTTCAAATACTTTTAATAATATATATAATATTGTAAATTATAAATGATAATTTTTTCACTTAATAAGTTACACTTGAATCATTTTTCAAATGGTACCTTTTTACAGAAACTCAAGATACCTATCATGTATTTGTATTTTACGTGCGAATATCTATTATTTTTAGTTATTCAGAGTTTGGATAATGAAAATATTAATCGGTATTCTATGTATTCTATTGCTTCCAATCAATTTAATTTGGTATGTTTTGTTTCTTATAAAGTAAACTTTCAATTAATACTGATAATGTACAAAATTAATTCATTGAACATTCCTATAATTTTGATAGTTATGATCAAAAGTTATATTGGTTAATTTACTATATTTAAATTATTATTAATGTAACACCCTACCACATAGAGCTTTACGCTTAAGTCGTAAAACAGAGGTGGTGTGGTATTACGATCTCTAAAATAAAATATGTATATATATAGTAATAGTTAAAAAGAATCTATAATGAGGAGTCTTGAAAAGGAAGTTTAAACAAAAGTCACAAAACAAAAAGTGCAACAATCACGTAAACAGAACCCGAACACGAGAAAAGGGTAAAGATTGAGAACATAGAAAGTAAAATATAAAAGATACAAAACATCAAACTCCAAACTCGACCTGTGAAGCCAAGGCTGGCCAGAGAATACAGACACACACACACACACACACACACACACACATATATATATATATCCCAACACAACCCTGAATACATAAAATAAGTACCTAGTTCTCCATAAAATCCTCTAAGAGAATTAAACATATTGTATATGTGGAGAAGAGTATATATACATAGCAAAATAACAAAATATAGCATCCCTAACATTGCTTGCATTTGGAACCTTCAGATGCCTAGCGAGGTACCTCTTGACCTGCATCTAAAAACAACAACATATATATGGTATGAGAGCTGGAGGTTCTTAGCATGGTAATGGTGCCCACATATATAAGATATAAGGTCCCAGAAAAGCCAGAGGCAATCCTAGAACTCCGATACTCAAATTTAAAACTTAAAGATTAACACTGAAATCTATAAGCAGGGTAGGTTATCTAATGTTCTTATTTCTAATTCCTTTCTAACCTAAGCCCTAATCTCAGCCTTCTTCCAAACCTCTAAAACTCCGGTGGAATCACAAAGACAAACAAAATAGACAAAGCAAACACAAGTATGATACAAATACAGCAGATAACAAATATAACAGGTAAACATAGTAATTTACAAAGGCAAATCCAAATTATGCACAATCAAATAAAGAAAACATATACATATGATGAATGCCTGTGCTATGGCCGATAAGTCTCATCTGTCGGTTATAAAGCCAAACCCGACATGTCTACTAGCTAACCCTAGACAGAACACCACAACATGGAAGGTATTACTCGTCTCTCTATGCCGGTGTTTCACCCAACCCATAATAGGTATTACTTATATACTCAGGTAGGTGCCTCAAACTATAAATCGGGTAGGGATTACTCGTCTACTGATGCGCCACGATTTCGTGGTATATTTTATGCGTAATTTAGAGGATTTCATCAACATCCTTCATACTTATGCACATAAAATGCATAGTTTTGTGTTTCTTTCCCAATTTCACTTAATAGTTGAAAACATACTTTTTAGGCTCTAAATAAGCTATATTTTAATCTTCCTTTATTACCATTCGATGCCGTGATCTGTTTGTTAAGTGATTTCAGAGCTTACAGGGGACAAGGATGGTCTAGAAGAAGGAAAGGAAGCATGCATAAGTGGAATGAGCATAAAAATGGAGCTTTGGAGCACAAGCACCGACGCGCACGCGCAACCTATGCACACGCTTCCGCGTAGCTAGGTAGAATTATCAATCGACGTGTACGCATGACCTACGCATACGCGTGACGTGCGCACGTGACCTCTTCAATGAAAATGTGCCTGTCGATTTCAGAGAAGCTCAGGGTCCAATTCTGAGCGGAATTCTGGTGGGAAAAGATTAAAAGAGTCAAGGATTGAAGGAGATTCACACTTTTTACACTTTTAGATATTTTGAGAGTTAGTTTTTGGTAGTTACACTTTTAGAGAGAGAAACTCCAACTTATCTCTAGGTTTTTGGCTTTCTCAATCTGAATTGTACTTGGATTCTTTGGTGAGATCTACATTTGACTCAATTCTACATTGTTCTAGTTGTAGATCTTCTTCTACTACTCTCAATTTAGTGTTCTTGTTGTTCTAGCATTGTGGATCTTGGATCTAGACTTTGTTACTTTGATTTCTATTAATGAATTGAGGAATTTCATGTTAACTGTTGTTAATTATTGATTGTTGTTAATTGTTTTCAATAGATAACTTTAATTCAATTTCTCTTCTCAATTTCATGATGTCTTCCATTGTTGCTCACCAATTGTTTGAGAAAATGTTTACTTTAGCTATGGAGTAGAATTTTACTCTTGGCTTAGGGGTTGGATAATTGGAGACACTTGAATTGTCAAAGATTTTGTTAATTGGTAATTGAAAATTGCTAATTGACTTGAATGACACTAACTCTAGTCTCTTACTAGGATTTGACTTGGACGTGTGCACTCAAGTTGATTATTTCCACTTGACTTTCCTTCATAGTTAGAGGTTGACTAAGTGGAGCAATAACCAATTGATATTACAATTAATAGAGATAATGATGATAGGACTTCCAATTGCCAACCTTAGCCAAGACTTCTATATTGATTGATTGTTATTCATTCTTGCTTGATTTCAAATTCTTGTGTCCCTTAGTTTCATTGCTATTTGTTCACTACTTTTATGCAAGTTTGTTTACATTCTTCATACTCAACCTCAAACACCAAGAGACTTCTAGCCAATGATGTGCATCTTAAGGCAACTCCCAGGGAGAACGGCTCGGGAGTAATACTCTCGGTTATTGATTTGAATTATGGACACACACTTTCTTTGTTTGATGCGTTATAGCTTGTTGGTTTAGACTATACTTACGACGAGCTTATTTGGTAAATTTCTATACCTACAAAATATAGCTCATCAAAATGGCGCCATTGCCGGGGATTGAACCCAGGTCGTCTGCGTGATAGGTGGAAATACTTACCCCCTGATTTCAAATTCTTGTGTCCCTTAGTTTCATTGCTATTTGTTCATTACTTTTATGCAAGTTTGGTTACATTCTTCGTATTCAACCTCAAACACTAAGAGACTCCTAGCCAATGATGTGCATTTTAAGGCAACTTCTAGGGAAAACGACTCGGGAGTAATACTCTCGGTTATTGATTTGAATTGCTGACACACACTTTCTTTGTTTGATGCGTTATAGCTTGTTGGTTTAGACTATACTTACGACAAGCTTATTTGGTAAATTTTTATACTGATAAAATATAGCTCATCAAAATGGCGCCGTTGCCAGGGAGTTGCATATGTGTACCATGTTGTTGGTTAGTGTAAATATATTGATATGTGAATACTTGCATTTTCATTGATTGTTTGCTAGTTTGATTGTTAGTTAGGATTAATCTTTGTTTAGTGCATTTTCTTGTCATGAGCTCTATGCCTTTTTCATTGAATGACGCATTCGCTACTGGATCCGAGCTTAGCTACTTTTGATCTTGAAATTGAGAGAACTTTACTCCATATTAGGCAAGCTCAGAGAAGGTTAGCCTTTGGAGGTGGTGAAAGGGTTCCTACCAAATCACCAACCTTATCAGAGGTTGAATCGAAATCGTCATTCGAAGAAGGAACGATATACTCTTCCATCGATACTACTAATACCTCTTCTATTGATCTAGGTAGCGAAACTATGGCCGCTCCAAGGAGAGTTACTCTTAAGGAAGCCGGTGCTCCAGACTTTGTTCTTCAACCGCTTCAAGTGCATCATCCGGAATTAAATGCTAATTTTGAACTCAAGACCACCATGATTAATCTTCTACCCAAGTTTCATGGACTCTCTGCCCAAGATCCTATTAGACACCTTAGGGGCTTCCAAGGTGTATGTTTTACTACTAGGCGGGAAGGTTCCGATGAAGTTGTTATTTGGTTGTATGCCTTTCCCTTCTCTCTTGAGGGGCGTGCTAAAGAATGGTTCTATACTTTGCCCAATGAGATTGATAGCGATCGGAACTTACGTAGAAGGGAAATCTTAGACAAATTCTTTCCTCCGGATTTGACGGATAGATAGAGGAAAGAGATTTTGTGCATTGTCCAAGGCGAAATGGAAAGTCTATTGATGAGCGGATAATTTGTACGCTTTTTGGCATTGTTTTTAGTATGTTTTTAGTATGATCTAGTTAGTTTTTAGTATATTTTTATTAGTTTTTAGTAAAAATTCACTTTTCTGGACTTTACTATGAGTTTGTGTGTTTTTTTGTGATTTCAGGTATTTTCTGGCTGAAATTGAGGGACCTGAGCAAAAATCTGATTCAGAGACTAAAAACGACTGCAGATGCTGTTGGATTCTGACCTCCCTGCACTCGAAGTAGATTTTCGGGAGCTACAGATACCCAATTGGCGTGCTCTCAACGGCGTTGGAAAGTAGATATCCTGGGCTTTCCAACAATATATGATAATCCATAGTTTGCCCAAGATTTAATGGCCCAAACCGGCGTTCAAAGTCACCATCAGAATTCCCAGCGTTAAACGCCGGAACTGGCACAAGGATGGGAGTTAAACGCCCAAACTGGCATAAAAGCTGGCGTTTAACTCCAAGAGAAGTCTCTACACGAAAATGCTTCAATGCTCAGCCCAAGCACACACCAAGTGGGCCCGGAAGTGGATTTTTATGTCATTTACTCATCTCTGTAAACCCTAGGCTACTAGTTCTCTATAAGTAGGACCTTTTACTATTGTATTTTCATCTTTGGATTATTTTGAGATCCTTTGATCATCTTTGGACATATAGTTCTTAGATCATTGGGAGGCTGGTCATTCGGCCATGCCTAGACCTTGTTCTTATGTATTTTCAACGGTGGAGTTTCTACACACCATAGATTAAGGTGTGGAGCTCTGCTGTACCTCGAGTATTAATGCAATTACTATTGTTCTTCTATTCAATTCCGCTTGCTCTTGTTCTAAGATATCACTTGTTCTTCAACTTGATGAATGTGATGATCCGTGACACTCATCATCATTCTCACCTATGAACGTGTGCCTGACAACCACCTCCGTTCTACCTTAGATTGAGTGGATATCTCTTGGATTCTTTAACCGGAATCTTCGTGGTATAAGCTAGAATTGATGGCGGCATTCAAGAGAATCCGGAAGGTCTAAACCTTGTCTGTGGTATTCTGAGTAGGATTCGATGATTGAATGACTGTGACGAGCTTCAAACTCCTGAAGGCTGGGCGTTAGTGACAGACGCAAAAGAATCACTGGATTCTATTCCAACCTGATTGAGAACCGACAGATGATTAGCGGTGCCGTGACAGGGTGCGTTGAACATTTTCACTGAGAGGATGGGAGGTAGCCACTGACAACGGTGAAACCCTACATACAGCTTGCCATGGAAAGGAGTAAGAAGGATTGGATGAAGACAGTAGGAAAGCAGAGAGACGGAAGGAATGCAGCATCTTCATACGCTTATCTGAAATTCCTACCAATGAATTACATAGGTATCTCTATCTTTATCTTTATGTTTTATTCATCATTCATAACCATTTGAGTTTGCCTGACTAAGATTTACAAGGTGACCATAGCTTGCTTCATACCAACAATCTCTGTGGGATCGACCCTTACTCGCGTAAGGTTTATTACTTAGACGACCCAGTACACTTGCTGGTTAGTTGTGCGAAGTTGTGTTTATGCAATGGTATTGAATACCAAGTTTTTGGATTCATCACCGGGGATTATTTGAGTTGTAAAAAGTATTGATCACAATTTCGTGCATCACGTTTTTGGCGCCGTTGCCGGGGATTGTTGAGTTTGGACAACTGACGGTTCATCTTGTTGCTTAAATTAGGCATTTTTCTTCCGAGTTCTTAAGAATGAATTCTAGTGTTTCAAGGTGATGTTCTTATCATCACCAAAGCTGATTGATTCTCATCAATTTAGCTCTTGAATGTAATGTCCTGCTGAAGCTTGACTAGCCACGTCTAATTCCTTTAGACTGAAGCTTTAGACTAACATTGCATGATTCCTGGAATTCTCATTAAGAATTTTGATATCTCTATTTTCTTTTCCACTTAATTTTCGAAAAAGCACAAAAAAAATTACAAAATCATAAAAACCAAAAATATTGTATGTTTCTTGTTGAGTCTAGAGTCTCATGTTAAGTTTGGTGTCAATTGCATGTTTCTGTTCTTTTTGCCTTCATGCATGTGTCTTCATTAATCTTCAAGTTGTTCTTGATGATTACATTGCTCTGATTTTTAAATTCTCTTGACTTGAGTGTTTATGTGTCTCATATGCATTCTCATTTTTAGTGTCAGCAGTATACAAACTGCTAAGTTTGGTGTCTTTCATGCATTGTTATTTGATTTTAGTTGCATTTTGATTATTCCTTATTATTGAAGATTCAGAACATATAGTAGAGGAACTACACATAAAAAGCTGGGCGTTCAAAATGCCCAGTGAAGAAGGCAAACTGGCATTTAAACGCCAGCCAGGGTGCCTAGCTGGGCGTTTAACGCCAGGATGGCACAAGAGGGAAGATTCTATTTTCAGTTCAAATTTTTTTCAAGTTTTCAAAATTTTTCAAAATCAAATCTTTTTCAAATCAAATCTTTTCAATCAAATCTTTTTCAAAATCAATTTCTTTCTATTTTTAAGGATACTTGCTATCAATTAATGATTTGATTCAACATTTCAAGTATGTTGCCTTTTCTGTTGAGAAAGGTTTAATGTTTGAATCATATCTTTTCTTTTTAGCCAAGTTATTTTTTTTTTAAAATCAAATCTTTTTAAAATATTTTTCAAATCATATCTTCTCAATCACAATTTTTTAAAATCAATCATATCTTCTTAACCACATCTTTTTCAAAATAGTTTTCAATCAAATCTTTTTCAAAAATCACTTGATTTCTTTCCCACTCTTATTTTCGAAAATCAATTAATGTTTTTCAAAATGTTTTTAAAACCTTTTTAATATTTTCGAAAATTTCTTCCCCTCTTCTCACATCCTTCTATTTATGGACTAACACTATTCCTTAATGCACAATTCGAACTCCATCTTCTTTGATAAGTTCGAATTTTCTACTTCTGCCTTCTATTTTTCTTTTCCTCTGACACCTCAAGGAATCTCTATACTGTTACATAGAGGATTCCATATATTTTTGTTCTCTTTTCTTTCATATGAGCAGAAGCAAAGACAAAAGCATTCTTGTTGAGGCTGACCCTGAACCTGAAAGGACCTTGAAGCGAAAGCTAAGTGAAGCTAAGGCACAATTCTCTGTAGAAGACATAACAGAAATCTTCAAAGAAGAAGATATGGCAGCCGAAAACAACAACAATGCCAACAATGCAAGGAAGGTGCTGGGTGACTTTACTGCACCTACTCCCGACTTCTATAGGAGAAGCATCTCTATCCCTGCCATTGGAGCAAACAACTTTGAGCTTAAGCCTCAATCAGTTTCTCTAATGCAACAGAATTGCAAGTTCCATGGACTTCCATTGGAAGATCCTCATCAGTTTTTAGCTGAATTCTTGCAAATCTGTGACACTGTCAAGACTAATGGGGTTGACCCTGAGGTCTACAGACTTATGCTATTCCCTTTTACTGTAAGAGACAGAGCTAGAATATGGTTGGACTCACAACCTAAAGAAAGCCTGAACTCTTGGGAAAAGCTAGTCAATGCCTTCTTGGCAAAGTTCTCTCCACCTCAAAAATTGAGTAAGCTTAGAGTGGAGGTCCAAACCTTCAGACAGAAGGAAGGAAAATCCCTCTATGAAGCTTGAGAAAGATACAAACAATTAATCAGAAAGTGTCCCTCTGATATGCTTTCTGAATGGAGCATCATAGCTATTTTCTATGATGGTCTGTCTGAACTGTCCAAGATGTCTTTGGATAGCTCTGCTGAAGGATCTCTTCATCTGAAGAAGACGCCTACAGAAGCTCAAGCGCTGATTGAAATGGTTGCAAATAACCAATTCATGTACACTTCTGAAAGGAATCCTGTGAACAATGGGACTAATCAGAAGAAAGGAGTTCTAAGATTGATACTCTGAATGCCATATTGGCTTAGAACAAGATATTGACTCAGCAAGTCAATTTGATTTCTCAAAGTCTGTCTGGAATGCAAAATGCACCAGGTAGTACTAAGGAAGCTTCATCTGAAGAAGAAGCTTATGATCCTGAGAACCCTTCAATGGAAGAGGTGAATTACATGGGAGAACCCTATGGAAACACCTATAATCCTTCATGGAGAAATCATCCAAATCTCTCATGGAAGGATCAACAGAGACCTCAACAAGGTTTCAACAACAATAATGGTGGAAGAAACAGGTTTAGCAATGGCAAGCCTTTTCCATCATCTTCTCAGCAACAGACAGAGAGTTCTAAGCAGAACACCTCTGACTTAGCAATCATGGTCTCTGATCTAATCAAAACCACTCAAAGTTTCATGACTGAAACAAGGTCCTCCATTAGAAATTTGGAGGCACAAGTGGGTCAGCTGAGCAAGAAAATTACTGAACTTCCTCCTAGTACTCTTCCAAGCAATACAGAAGAAAATCCAAAAGGAGAGTGCAAAGCCATCAACATGGCCGAATTAGGAGAGGAGGGAGAGGCAGTGAACGCCACTGAGGAAGACCTCCATGGACATCCACTAACCTCCAATGAGTTCCCCAATGAGGAACCATGGGAATCTGAGGCTCAAAATGAGACCATAGAGATTCCATTGGACTTACTTCTGCCATTCATAAGCTCTGATGAGTATTCTTCCTCTGAAGAGGATGAGTATGTCACTGAAGAGCAAGTTGCTAAATACCTTGGAGCAATCATGAAGCTAAATGACAAGTTATTTGGTAATGAGACTTGGGAGGATGAACCCCCTTTGCTCACCAAAGAATTGGATGACTTGTCTAGGCAGAAACTGCCTCAAAAGAGACAGGATCCTGGGAAGTTTTCAATACCTTGTACCATAGGCACCATGACCTTCAAGAAGGCCTTGTGTGACCTAGGGTCAAGTGTAAACCTCATGCCTCTCTCTGTAATGGAGAAGCTAGGGATCTTTGAGGTGCAAGCTGCAAAAATCTCACTAGAGATGGCAGACAACTCAAGAAAACAAGCTTATGGACTTGTAGAGGATGTTCTGGTAAGAGTTGAAGACCATTACATCCCTGCTGATTTCATAGTCCTAGAGACTGGGAAGTGCATGGATGAATCCATCATCCTTGGCAAACCCTTCCTAGCCACAGCAAAGGCTGTGATTGATGTGGACAAAGGAGAATTGATCATTCAAGTGAATGAAGAATCCTTTGTGTTTAAGGCTCAAGGATATCCCTCTGTCACCATGGAGAGGAAGCATGATGAGCTTCTCTCAAAATAGAGTCAAACAGAGCCCCCATAGTCAAACTCTAAGTTTGGTGTTGGGAGGCCACAACCAACTTCTAAGTTTGGTGTTGAACCCCCACATTCAAACTCTAAGTTTGGTGTTGGGAGGTTCCAACAGTGCTCTGAGCATCTGTGAGGCTCCATGAGATCCCTCTGTCAAGCTACTGACATTAAAGAAGCGCTTGTTGGGAGGCAACCCAATGTTATATTTTATCTATTTTCCTTTGTTATTTTATGTTCTCTGTAGGTTGATGATCATGAGAAGTCACAAAATCAATTGAAAAAGCAAAAACAGAATGACAAACAGAAAGAAAAATAGCACACCCTGGAGGAAGATCTTACTGGCATTTAAACGCCAGTAAAGCTAGCAGATGGGCATTTAACGCCCAGTCTGGCACCATTCTGGGCGTTTAACGCCAGAAAGGGGCACCAGACTGGCGTTAAACGCCAGTAAAGGGCAAGAACTTGGCGTTAAACGCCAGAAATGGGCACCAGCCCGGCGTTTAACGCCAGAATTGGCACAGGGAGCAATTTTGCTCGCCACTTGGTGCAGGGATGACTTTTTCCTTGACACCTCAGGATCTGTGGACCCCACAGGATCCCCACCTACCCCACCACCCTCTTTCTTCTTCACCCATTCACCAATCACCTCAACACCTCTTCCCCAAAAACCCTTCACCTATCAAATCCCATCTTTCTCTTCACCACTCACATCCATCCTTCATAAAACCCTACCTACCCCACCATTCAAATTCAAAACACTTTCCCACCCAAACCCGCCCTCCCATAGCCGAACCCTACCCCTCTCTTCACCCCTATATAAACCCATCTTCACTCCTTCATTTTCACACAACCTAAACACTACTTCTCCCCCTTTGGCCGAACCACAAAGCCTCCTCCATCTCCTTCATTTCTTCTTCTTCTACTCTCTTCTTTCTTCTTTTGCTCGAGGACGAGCAAACCTTTTAAGTTTGGTGTGGTAAAAGCATTGCTTTTTATTTTTCCATAACCATTTATGGCATCCAAGGCCGGAGAAACCTCTAGAAAGAGGAAAGGGATGGCAAAAGCTTCCACCTCCGAGTCATGGGAGATGGAGAAATTCATCTCAAGGGTGCATCAAGACCACTTCTATGAAGTTGTGGCCTTGAAGAAGGTGATCCCCGAGGTCCCTTTCAAACTCAAAAAGAGTGAATATCCGGAGATTCGACATGAGATCCGAAGAAGAGGTTGGGAAGTTCTTACCAACCCCATTCAACAAGTCGGAATCTTAATGGTTCAAGAATTCTATGCCAATGCATGGATCACCAAGAACCATGATCAAAGTGTGAACCCGGACACAAAGATTTGGCTTACTATGGTTCGGGAGAAATACTTGGATTTTAGTCCGGAAAATGTAAGGTTGGCATTCAACTTGCCAATGATGCAAGGAGATGAACATCCTTACACTAGAAGGGTCAACTTTGATCAAAGGTTGGACCAAGTCCTCACAGTCATTTGTGAAGAGGTGATGAGCGGATAATTTATACGCTTTTTGGCATTGTTTTTAGGTAGTTTTTAGTATGTTTGAGCTACTTTTAGGGATGTTTTCATTAGTTTTTATGTTAAATTCACATTTCTGGACTTTACTATGAGTTTGTGTGTTTTTTTGTGATTTCAGGTAAATTCTGGCTGAAATTGAGGGACTTGAGCAAAACTCTGAAAAAGGCTGACAAAAGGACTGCTGATGCTGTTGGAATCTGACCTCCCTGCACTCGAAATGGATTTTCTGGAGCTACAGAACTCCAATTGGCGCGCTCTCAACGGAGTTGAAAAGTAGACATCCAGGGCTTTCCAGCAATATATAATAGTCTATACTTTATTCGGGAATTGACGACGTAACTTGGCATTGAACGCCAAGTACATGCTGCTATCTGGAGTTAAACGCCAGAAAAACGTCATGATCCGGAGTTGAACGCCCAAAACACGTCATAACTTGGAGTTCAACTCCAAGAGAAGCCTCAGCTCGTGGATAGATCAAGCTCAGCCCAAGCATACACCAAGTGGGCCCCGGAAGTGGATTTATGCATCAATTACTTACTCATGTAAACCCTAGGAGCTAGTTTATTATAAATAGGACTTTTTATCAGTGTATTAGACATCTTGGGACGATTAGTTCTCAGATCATGAGAGCTGGCCATTAGGCCATGCCTGAACCTTTTACTTATGTATTTTCAACGGTGGAGTTTCTGCACACCATAGATTAAGGGTGTGGAGCTCTGCTGTACCTCAAGTTTTAATGCAATTCTATTTTCTTTTATTCAAATCTCTCTTATTCTTATTCCAAGATATTCATTCGTACCCAAGAACATGATGAATGTGATGATTAAGTGACGCTCATTATCATTCTCACTTATGAACGCACGTGATTGACAACCACTTCCGTTCTACATGCAACAGAGCTTGAATGTGTATCTCTTAGATTCCCCCAACAGAATCATCGTGGTATAAGCTAGATAGATGGCGGCATTTATGAGGATCCGGAAAGTCTCACCTTGTCTGTGGTATTCCGAGTAGGATCCTGGGAATCCGGAAAGTCTCACCTTGTCTGTGGTATTCCGAGTAGGATTCCGGTAATGAATGACTGTGACGTGCTTCAGACTCGCAAGTGCTGGGCGTTAGTGACAGACGCAAAAGAATCAAGGGATTCTATTCCAGTAGGAGCGGGAACCAACCAGTGATTAGCCGTGCTGTGACAGAGCGCATGAGCGTAGTTTTCACTGCGAAGATAGGATGTAGCTTTCGGCCAGGTGATGCCTCCAGACGATTAGCCATGCGAGTGACAGCCGCAGAGGACCATTTTCCCGAGAGGATTCAAAGTAGCCATCGTCGAACAGTGAACCCCTATACACAGCTTGCCATGGAAAGGAGTAAGAAGGATTGAGTTGAAGCAGTAGGAAAGCAGGCGTCCGTGAGCCATGCAGTATCTCCATATGCTTATCTGAAATTCCCACCAATGAATCTGCATAAGTATCCCTTTTATTATTTCTTTTTATTATTTGATTTTCTAAATTCCATAATTTTATCTGCCTAACTGAGATTTACAAGGTAACCATAGCTTGCTTCATACCAACAATCTCTGTGGGATCGACCCTTACTCGCGTAAGGGTTATTACTTGGACGACCCAGTACACTTGCTGGTTAGTTGAACGGAGTTGTGAATTCAACTGGTGCCACAATAATGATTTCATACAAGTACAAAAGAATATGGATCACAATTTCGTCCACCAAGTTTTTGGCGCCGTTGCCGGGGATTGTTTGAGTATGGACAACTGACGGTTCATCTTGTTGCTCAGATTAGGTAATTTTCTTTTCAAAAATCTTTTTCAAAAATTTTTCTTTTATTTTTCGTTTTTCCAAAAATATTTTCGAACAAAAATTAATTAATAAAAATACAAAAAAATTCATAAAATCATAAAAACCAAAAATATTTTGTGTTTCTTGTTTGAGTCTTGTGCTAATTTTTAAGTTTGGTGTCAATTACATGCTTTAAAATTTTTTCTTGCATTTTTCGAAAATTTCATACATTCATAGTGTTCTTCATGATCTTCAAGTTGTTCTCGACAAGTCTTCTTGTTTGATCTTGATGATTTCGTGTTTTGTGTTGTTTGTTGTTTTTCATGTGCATTCTTTGTTTGTTAGAGTCCATGCATTAAAGATTTCTAAGTTTGGTGTCTTGCATGTTTTCTTTGCATTAAAATTTTTTTCAAAATTATGTTCTTGATGTTCATCATGATCTTCAAAGTGTTCTTGGTGTTCATCTTGACATTCATAGTGTTCTTGCATGCATTATGTGTTTGATCCAAAATTTTCATGTTTTGGGTCATGTTTGTGTTTTTCTCTTTCATAATAAAAAAATTTCAAAAATCAAAAAAATATCTTATCCTTATTTCCCTCCAAATTTTCGAAATTTTGGGTTGACTTGGTCAAAAATTTTTAAAATTAGTTATTTCTTACAAGTCAAGTCAAAATTTCAATTTTAAAAATCTTATCTTTTCAAAATCTTTTTCAAAAATTATATCTTCTTCATTTTTTTTCTATTTTTCGAAAATTTCAAAAATCTTTTTCAAAATATTTTCAAAATCTTTTTCTTATCTTTACATCTAATTTTCGAAAATTAGCTAACAATTAATGTGATTGGTTCAAAAATTTGAAGTTTGTTACTTTCTTGTTAAGAAAGGTTCAATCTTTAAGTTTTAGAATCTTATCTTGTAGTTTCTTGTTAGTTAAGCAATTTTAAAAATTAAATCTTTTTCAAAATATCTTTTTCTTAAAAATCTTATCTTTTTATCTTATCTTTTTCAAAAAAATTTTATCTTTTTCAAAATTTGATTTCAAAATATCTTATCTAACCTCCTATCTTCTTATCTTTTTAAATTTTAATTTCAAAATCTTTTTCAATCAACTAACTAACTTTTTGTTTAATTCTTATCTTTTTCAAAACCAACTAACTACCTATCCCTCTCTAATTTTCGAAAATTCTGCCTCTCTTTTTCAAAAATTCTTTTTGTTTTAAATTTTAATTTTAATTATATTTTGTCTTTGAATTTCGAAAATTACTAACCTCCTTTTCAAAAATTATTTTCGAAATTTCTCTTCTCTTCTCTTATTCTATTTAATTAATTAATTACTAACACTTCTCTTTACCTCTCTTCATCTAAGAATCCGAACTTCTTATATCCCTTGTATTTGGATTCTTCTACCCCTTTCTTCTTCTACTAACATAAAGGAATCTCTATACTGTGACATAGAGGATTCCTCTTTCTTTTCTTGTTTTCTTCTCTTTCATATGAGCAGGAACAGGGAAAAAGGCACTCTTGTTTAAATTGATCCAGAACCTGAAAGGACTCTGAAGAGAAAATTAAGAGAAGCTAAATTACAACAATCTAGAAACAACCTTTCAGAAATTTTCGAACAAGAGAAGGAGATGGCAGCCGAAAATAATAATAATAATGCAAGGAGAATGCTTGGTGACTTCACAAAGCCAACGTCCAAGTTTGATGGAAGAAGCATTTCCATTCTTGCCATTGGAGCTAATAACTTTGAGCTGAAACCTCAGCTAGTTGCATCAATGCAACAAAACTGCAAGTTTTATGGACTTCCATCTGAAGATCCTTATCAGTTTTTAACTGAGTTCTTGCAGATCTGTGAGACTGTAAAGACGAATGGAGTTAATCCTGAAGTCTACAGACTCATGCTTTTCCCTTTTGCTGTAAGAGACAGAGCTAGAATATGGTTGGATTCACAACCTAAGGATAGCCTGGACTCCTGGGATAAGCTGGTCACTGCTTTCTTAGATAAATTCTTTCCTCCTCAAAAGCTGAGCAAGCTGAGAGTGGATGTTCAAACCTTCAAACAAAAAGATGGTGAATCCCTCTATGAAGCTTGGGAAAGATACAAGCAGCTGACTAAAAGATGTCCATCTGACATGTTTTCATAATGGACCCTATTAGATATATTCTATTATGGTCTCTCTGAATTTTCAAAAATGTCACTGGACCATTCTGCAGGTGGATCTATTCACCTGAAGAAAACGCCTGAAGAGGCTCAAGAACTCATTGACATGGTTGCAAACAACCAATTCATGTATACCTCTGAGAGGAATTCCGTGAATAATGGGATACCTCAGAAGAAAGGAGTTCTTGAAATTGATGCTCTGAATGCCATATTGGCTCAGAACAAAGTGTTGACTCAACAGGTCAACATGATCTCTCAAAATTTGAATGGATGGCAACATGCATCCAACAGTACTAGAGAGGTAGCTTCTGAAGAAGCTTATGATCCTGAGAACCCTGCCATGGCAGAGGTTAATTACATGGGTGAACCTTATGGAAACACCTATAACCCATCATGGAGAAATCATCCAAATTTCTCCTGGAAGGATCAACAAAAGCCTCAACAAGGCTTTAACAATGGTGGACGCAATAGGCTGGGCAATGGCAAGCCATATCCATCATCTTCTCAGCAACAGACAGAAAATTCTGAACAAAACACTTCTAATTTAGCAAATATAGTCTCTGATCTGTCAAAGGCCACTTTCAGTTTCATGAATGAAACAAGATCCTCCATTAGAAATTTGGAGGCACAAGTGGGCCAGCTGAGTAAGAAAGTCATTGAAACTCCTCCTAGTATTCTCCCAAGCAATATAAAAGAGAATCCAAAAGGAGAGTGCAAGGCCATTGAGGCGATCAATGTGGCCGAATGCACCAAGGAGGAGGAGGACGAAAATCCTAGTGAGGAAGACCTCCTAGGACGTCCCTCAAGCAAGAAGGAGTTTCCTATTAAAAATCCAAAGGAATCTGAGGCTCATAAAGAGACCATAGAGATTCCATTAAATCTCCTTCTGCCATTCATGAGCTCTGAAGACTATTCGTCCTCTGAAGAGGATGAAGATGTGACTGGAGAGCAAATTGCTCAATACTTAGGAGCTATCATGAAGCTGAATGCCAAGTTGTTTGGTAATGAGACTTGGGAAAGTGAACCTCCCTTGCTCATTAGTGAACTAGATACTTGGATTCAGAAAACTCTACCTCAAAAGAAACAAGATCCTGGCAAGTTCCTAATACCTTGTACCATAGGCACCATGAGCTTTGAAAAAGCTCTATGTGATCTAGGGTCAGGGATAAATCTTATGCCACTCTCTGTAATGGAGAAGCTGGGGATCATAGAGGTTCAACCTGCCTTGTTCTCATTGCAATTGGCAGATAAGTCATTGAGACAAGCTTATGGAATAGTAGAGGACATGCTAGTAAAGGTTGAAGGCCTTTACATTCCTGCTGATTTCATAATCTTAGACACTAGGAAGGAAGAGGATGATTGCATCATCCTTGGAAGACCTTTCCTAGCCACAGCAGAAGCTGTGATAGATGTCAGCAGAGGTGAGTTAGTCCTTCAACTGAATGGGGACTACCTTGTGTTTAAGGCACATGGCCACCCCTCTGTGACAGAAGAGAGTAAGCATGAAGAGCTTCTCTTAGTTCAGAGTCAAGAAGAGCCCACACAGTCAAACTCTAAGTTTGGTGTTGTGAGGCCACAACCAAACTCTAAGTTTGGTGTTAAGACCCCATATCCAAACTCTAAGTTTGGTGTTGGGACTACACTAACATTGACCTGATCACCTTGTGGCTCCATGAGAGCCACTGTCAAGCTATTGACATTAAAGAAGCGCTTGTTGGGAGGCAACCCAATTTTAATTATCTAATTTTTATTATATTGTTATTTTGTGTTTTATTAGGTACATGATCATGAGGAGTCACAAAAAAAATCAAAAAAATTAAAAACAGAGTCAAAAACAGAAGAAAAAAATTTTCACCCTGGAGGACGCACAGGCTGGCGTTCAACGCCAGTAAGATGCATCTGGCTGGCGTTCAACGCCAGAACAGAGCACCATTCTGGCGCTGAACGCTAGAAACAAGCAACATCCTGGCGCTTGATGAGCGGATAATTTATACGCTTTTTGGCATTGTTTTTATATAGTTTTTAGTAAGTTTAAGCTACTTTAAGGGATGTTTTCATTAGTTTTTAGGTTAAATTCATATTTCTGGACTTTACTATGAGTTTGTGTGTTTTTCTGTGATTTCAGGTAAATTCTGACTGAAATTGAGGGATTTGAGCAAAACTCTGAAGAAGGCTGACAAAAGGACTGCTGATGCTGTTGGATTCTGACCTCCCTGCACTCGAAATGGATTTTCTGGAGCTACAGAACTCCAATTGGCGCGCTCTCAACGGCGTTGGAAAGTGGACATCCAGGGCTTTCCAGCAATATATAATAGTCCATACTTTATTCGAAGAATGACGACGTAACTTGGCGTTAAACGCCAAGTATACGCTGCTGTCTAGAGTTAAACGCCAGAAAAACGTCATGATCCGGAGTTAAACGCCCAATACACGTCATAACTCAAAGTTTAACGCCAAGAAATGCCTTAGCTCGTGGAATGATCAAGCTCAGCCCAAGCATACACCAAGTGGGCCCCGGAAGTGGATTTATGCATCAATTACTTACTCATGTAAACCCTAGTAGCTAGTCTAGTATATATAGGACATTTATCTATTGTATTAGACATCCTGGATTGTATTTTGAATCCTGTGATCACGTTAGAGAGGGCTGGCCATTCGGCCATGCCTGAACTCTTTGCTTATGTATTTTCTACGGTGGAGTTTCTGCACACCATAGATTAAGGGTGTGGAGCTCTGCTGTACCTCAAGTATCAATACAATTCTATCTTCTTTTATTTAAATCTCTCTTATTCTTATTCCAAGATATTCATTCGTACCCAAGAACATGATGAATGTGATGAGTCAAATTACCCTCATCATCATTCTCACTTATGAACGCGCGTGATTGACAACCACTTCCGTTCTACATGCAACAGAGCTTGAATGCGTATCTCTTAGATTCCCCAACAGAATCTTCGTGTTATAAGTTAGATAGTTGGCGGCATTTATGAGGGTCCGGAAAGTCTCACCTTGTCTGTGGTATTCCGAGTAGGATCCTGGGAATCCGGAAAGTCCAACCTTGTCTGTGGTGTTCCGAGTAGGATTCTGGTAATGAATGACCGTGACATGCTTCAAACTTTAACCTGCTGGGCGTTGGTGACAGACGCAAAAGAGGGATTCTATTCCAGTAGGAGCGGGAACCAACCGGTGATTAGCCGTACTGTGACAGAGTGCGTTAGCATAGTTTTCACTGCGAGGATGGGATGTAGCCATCAGCCATGGGTGATGCCTCCAGACTGGTTAGCTGTGCGAGTGACAGCCGCACAGGTTATTTCCCCGTGAGGAATGAAAGTAGCCACAGTTGATGGTGAACCCCTATACAAAGCTTGCCATGGAAAGGAGTAAGAAGGACTGAGTAGAAGGAGTAGGAGAGCAGGCGTCCGAGAGCTCTACAGCATCTCCATCCGCTTATCTGAAATTCTCACCAATGAATCTGCATAAGTATCTTTATCCCTTTCATTATTTCTATTTTCGAAAACCCATAAAACTATTTTAAATATGCCTAACTGAGATTTGCAAGGTGACCATAGCTTGCTTCATACCAACAATCTCTGTGGATTCGACCCTTACTCACGTAAGGTTTATTACTTGGACGACCCAGTACACTTGCTGGTTAGTTGAACGAGATTGTGAAGGAAATAAACAATGCCCTCAGAGTATAAATCCAATTACAAGAAAAAAGGAAATCACAATTTCGTCCACCAAGTTTTTGGCGCCGTTGCCGGGGATTGTTCGAGTATGGACAACTGACGGTTCATCTTGTTGCTCAGATTAGGTAATTTTCTTTTCAAAAATCTTTTTCAAAATTTTTCTTTTCTTTTTCGTTTTTCTAATAATGTTTTTCGAAAAAAATTAATAAAAATACAAAAAAATTAGAAAATCATAAAAATCAAAAATAATTTGTGTTTCTTGTTTGAGTCTTGAGTCAAATTTTAAGTTTGGTGTCAATTGCATGCTTTTAAAATTTTTCTTGCATCTCATGCATTCATAGTGTTCTTCATGATCTTCAAGTTGTTCTTGATAAGTCTTCTTGTTTGATCTTGATGATTTCTTGTTTTGTGTTGTTTGTTGTTTTTCATGTGCACTTTTGCATTCATATTTTCCATGCATTAAAGATTTCTAAGTTTGGTGTCTTGCATGTTTTCTTTGCATTAAAAAATTTTTCAAAATTATGTTCTTGATGTTCATCATGATCTTCAAAGTGTTCTTGGTGTTCATCTTGACATTCATAGCATTCTTGCATGCATTCATTGTTTTGATCTAAAAATTTCATGCATTGAATATTTTTTGTTGTTTTTCTCTTTCATAATTAAAAATTCAAAAAAATCAAAAAATATCTTTTCCTTATTTTCCTCCAAATTTTCGAAATTTTGCGTTGACTTGGTCAAAAAAAATTTTAAAATTAGTTGTTTCTTACAAGTCAAGTCAAAATTTCAATTTTAAAAAAATCTTATCTTTTCAAAATCTTTTTCAAAAATCATATCTTTTTTCATTTTTTATAATTTTCGAAAATTTCAAAAATCTTTTTCAAAATATTTTCAAAATCTTTTTCTTATCTTTTATATCTAATTTCGAAAATTAACTAACAAGTAATGTGATTGGTTCAAAAATTTGAAGTTTGTTACTTTCTTGTTAAGAAAGGTTCAATCTTTAAGTTCTAGAATCTTATCTTGTAGTTTCTTGTTAGTTAAGTAATTTTAAAAAATTAAATCTTTTTCAAAATATCTTTTTCTTAAAACTTTTATCTTTTATCTTATCTTTTTCAAAAATCTTATCTTTTTCAAAATTTGATTTCAAAATATCTTATCTAACTTCTTATCTTCTTATCTTTTTCAAAATTTGATTTCAAAATCTTTTTCAATCAACTAACTAACTTCTTATCTTCTTTTTGTTTTAAATTTTAATTTTAATCTCATCTTATCTTTAATTTTCGAAAATTACTAACCTCTTTTTCAAAATTATTTTCGAAAATCTTCTTTTCTTTTCTTCTTCTATTTTAATTATTTAATTACTAACACTTCTCTTCACCTCTCCTCATCCAAAAATCCGAATCTCCTTCTTCATTCTTCTACCTCTTTCTTCTTCTACTAACATAAGGGAATCTCTATACTGTGACATAGAGTATTCCTCTTTCTTTTCTTGTTTTCTTCTCTTTCTTATGAGCAGGAACAAGGATAAAGGCACTCTTGTTGAAGCTGATCCAGAACCTGAAAGGACTCTGAAGAGAAAATTAAGAGAAGCTAAATTACAACAATCCAGAAATAACCTTTCAGAAATTTTCGAACAAGAGAAGGAGATGGCAGCCGAAAATAATAATAATAATAATGCAAGGAGAATGCTTGGTGACTTCACAAAGCCAACGTCCAAGTTTGATGGAAGAAGCATCTCCATTCCTGCCATTGGAGCCAATAACTTTGAGCTTAAGCCTCAACTAGTTGCATTAATGCAACAAAACTGCAAGTTTTATGGACTTCCATCTGAAGATCCTTATCAGTTCTTAACTGAGTTCTTGCAAGTCTGTGATACTGTAAAGACGAATGGAGTTAATCCTGAAGTCTACAGACTCATGCTTTTCCCTTTTGCTGTAAGAGACAGAGCTAGAATATGGTTGGATTCACAACCTAAGGATAGTCTGGACTCTTGGGATAAGCTGGTCACTGCTTTCTTGGATAAATTCTTTCCTCCTCAAAAGCTGAGCAAGCTGAGAGTGGATGTTCAAACCTTCAAACAAAAGGATGGTGAATCTCTCTATGAAGCTTGGGAAAGATACAAGCAGTTGACCAAAAGATGTCCATCTGACATGTTTTCAGAATGGACCCTATTAGATATATTCTATTATGGTCTCTCTGAATTTTCGAAAATGTCATTGGACCATTCTGCAGGTGGATCTATTCACCTGAAGAAAACGCCTGAAGAGGCTCAAGAACTCATTGACATGGTTGCTAACAACCAGTTCATGTATACCTCTGAGAGGAATTCTGTGAATAATGGGATCCCTCAGAAGAAAGGAGTTCTTGAAATTGATGCTCTAAATGCCATATTGGCTCAGAACAAAATGTTGACTCAACAGGTCAACATAATCTCTCAAAATCTGAATGAATTGCAACATGCATCCAACAGTACTAGAGAGGCAGCTTCTGAAGAAGCTTATGATCCTGAGAACCCTGCCATGGCAGAGGTTAATTACTTAGGTGAACCTTATGGAAACACCTATAACTCATCATGGAGAAATCATCCAAATTTCTCATGGAAGGATCAACAAAAGCCTCAACAAGGCTTCAACAATGGTGGACGCAATAGGCTGAATAATAGTAAGCCATATCCATCATCTTCTCAGCAACAGACAGAGAACTCTGAACAAAATAATTCTAATTTAGCCAATATAGTCTCTGATCTGTCAAAGGCCACTTTCAGTTTCATGAATGAAACAAGATCCTCCATTAGGCATTTGGAGGCACAAGTAGGCCAGCTGAGTAAGAAAGTTATTGAAACTCCTCCCAGTACTCTCCCAAGCAATACAGAAGAGAATCCAAAAGGAGAGTGCAAAGCCATTGACTTAGTCAACATGGCCGAATGCACAAAGGAGGAGGAGGACGAAAATCCCAGTGAGGAAGACCTCCTGGGACGTCCTCCAAGCAAGAAGGAGTTTCCTAATAAGGATCCTGAGGAATCTGAGGCTCACACAGAGACCATAGAGATTCCACTAAATCTCCTTCTGCCATTCATGAGCTCTGACTATTATTCATCCTCTGAAGAGGATGAAGATGTGACTGGAGAGCAAGTTGCTCAATACTTAGGAGCTATCATGAAGCTGAATGCCAAGTTATTTGGTAATGAGACTTGGGAAAGTGAACCTCCCTTGCTCATTAGTGAATTAGAGACTTGGATTCAGGAAACTCTACCTCAAAAGAAACAAGATCCTGGCAAGTTCTTAATACCTTGCACCATTGGCACCATGAGCTTTGAAAAAGCTCTGTGTGATCTTGGGTCAGGGATAAACCTTATGCCACTCTCTGTAATGGAGAAGCTAGGAATCATTGAGGTACAACCTGCCTTGTTCTCATTACAATTGGCAAACAAGTCCATGAGAGAAGCTCATGGGATAGTAGAGGACGTGCTAGTAAAGGTTGAAGGCCTTTACATCCCTACTGACTTCATAATCCTAGATACTAGGAAGGAAGATGATGAATGCATCATCCTAGGAAGACCTTTCCTAGCCACAGCAGAAGCTGTGATAGATGTCAACAGAGGAGAGTTAGTCCTTCAACTGAATGGGGAATACCTTGTGTTTCAAGCACATGGCCATCCCTCTGTGACAAAAGAGAGTAAGCATGAAGAGCTTCTCTCAGTTCAAGGTCAAGAAGAACCCACACAGTCAAACTCTAAGTTTGGTGTTGTGAGGCCACAACCAAACTCTAAGTTTGGTGTTAAGATCCCATATCCAAACTCTAAGTTTGGTGTGGACAACTATACAACATTGACCTGATCACCTTGTGGCTCCATGAGAGCCACTGTCAAGCTATTGACATTAAAGAAGCGCTTGTTGGGAGGCAACCCAATTTTATTTATCTAATTTTATTTTATTTTGTTCCTTTGTTATTTTTATGTTTAATTAGGTACATGATCATGAGGAGTCACGAAAAAATCAAAAAAATTAAAAACAGAGTCAAAAACAGAAGAAAAAAAATTTTTCACCCTGGAGGACGCACGGGCTGGCGTTCAACGCCCAGAAGATGCATCTGGCGGGCGTTCAACGCCAGAACAGAGCATCTTCTTGGCGCTGAACGCCCAAAACAAGCTACATCCTGGCGTTTAACGCCAGGATGCGCACGCAGAGGACAATTTGGCGCTGAACGCCAGAAACAAGCTTGAAACTGGCGTTCAACGCCAGAAACAAGCATCACAAGGGCGTTTAACGCCCAGAACATGCACCAATGGGCGTTTGAACGCCAGAATGATGCATGAAGGCAATTTACACGCCTATAGGGTGAAGGAATGGTATTTCTTTTCACCTGAGGACCTGTGGACCCCACAGGATCCCCACCTACCTTTTCTTTTAATCCTAATCACACTCTCCTAATCCAAATCTCATTTTCAATGTCACCCTTCCCAAAAACCTTCACCAATCACATCAATTCCTCTTCCCAATTACACCATGCACCATTCACATCAACCTCCTCTTCCCCATAAACCCCACCTACCTCCATTACATTCAAATTCAATTTCCCACCCTTTCCCACCCAAAATGGCCGAAACCTAACCCTCCCCCCTCCCTATAAATACCTCTCCTTTCTTCTTCATTTTCACACAACAACAACCCCTTCTTCTCTCATATAGCCGTACCCCCTCCTCTCCTTCTCTACCCAAATTCTCTTCTTCTTCTTCTACTCTTGTTTTCTTTTTTTTGCTCGGGACGAGCAAATTTTAAGTTTGGTGTGGTAAAACGCCTAAGCTTTTTATTTTTCATTCACCATCAATGGCACCCAAGACCGGAGTTTCCTCAAGAAAAGGAAAAGGGAAGGCAAAAGCTTCCACTTCCGAATCATGGGAGAAGGAGAGATTCATCTCCAAAAGCCACCAAGACCACTTCTATGATGTTGTGGCAAGAAAGAAGGTGATCCCCGAGGTCCCCTTCAAACTCAAAAAGAATGAGTATCCGGAAATCCGACATGAAATTCAAAGAAGAGGGTGGGAAGTCATAACCAACCCCATGCAACAAGTCGGATTATTGATGGTTCAAGAGTTCTATGCTAATGCATGGATCACTAGGAACCATGATCAAAGTATGAACCCGAATCCAAAGAACTATATCACAATGGTTCGGGGGAAATACTTAGATTTCAGTCCGGAAAATGTGAGGTTGGTGTTTCATCTACCCATGATGCAAGGTGATGAACGCCCCTACACAAGGAGGGTCAACTTTAATCAAAGGTTGGACCAAGTCCTAATGGACATTTGTGTGGAAGGCGCCCAATGGAGAATAGACTCCAAAGGCAAACCAGTCCAACTAAGAAGACTGGACCTCAAGCCTGTAGCTAGAGGATGGTTGGAGTTCATCCAAAGATCCATCATCCCTACAAGCAACCGATCTGAAGTTACTGTGGATCGGGCCATCATGATTCATAGCATCATGATTGGAGAGGAAGTGGAAGTTCATGAAGTCATAGCCAATGAACTCTACAAAATAGCTGATAAGCCTTCATACATGGCATGGCTAGCCTTCCCCCACCTCATATGCCATCTATGTTATTCAGCCGGAGTTATCATAGATGGAGATGTCTCCATTGAAGAAGACAAGCCCATCACAAAGAAAAGGATGGAGCAAACAAGGGAAGTTCCTCACGGCCCCCAAGGAGAACATGAGGAAGTTCATCAACAAATGCCTCATGGAATGCACTTTCTTCCTAACAACTATTGGGAGCAACTCAGTACCTCCTTAGAAGACTTGAGTCATAATGTGGAACAACTAAGGGTGGAACACCATGAACACGCCCTCACTCTCCAAGAAATAAGAGAAGATCAAAGAGCTATGAGGGAGGAGCAACAAAGGCAAGGAAGGGACATAGAAGAGTTGAAGAACATCATTGGTCCTTCAAGAAGAAGACGCCACTAGAGGTGGATTCATTCCTTGTTCTTTATTTTCTTTCTGTTTTCGGTTTTTAAATGTTATGTTTATCTATGTTTTTGTGTCTCTACTTCATGATCATTAGTGTGTAACCATGCCTTAAAGATTATGAATAATTCCATGAATCCTTCACCTCTCTTAAAAGAAAAATGTTTTAATTCAAAAGAACAAGAAGTACATAATTTTCGAAATTATTAGTGAATTTAATTTAATTATATTGATGTGGTGGCAATAATTTTTGTTTTCTGAATGAATGCTTGAACAGTGCATATTTTTGATCTTGTTGTTTATGAGTGTTAAAATTGTTGGCTCTTGAAAGAATGATGAACAAAGAGAAATGTTATTGATGAATTGAAAAATTCATGAATTGATTCTTGAAGCAAGAAAAAGCAGTGAAAAAAAAAGTGGCGAAAAAAAAATAGAAAGAAAAAGCAAGCAGAAAAAGCCAATAGCCCTTAAAACCAAAAGGCAAGGGTAGCAAGGATCCAAGGCTTTGAGCATCAATGGATAGGAGGGCCCAAGGAAGTAAAATCCAGGCCTAAGCGGCTAAATCAAGTTGTCCCTAACCATGTGCTTGTGTCATGAAGGTCCAAGTGAAAAGCTTGAGACTGAATGGTTAAAGTCGTGATCCAAAGCTAAAGAGTGTGCTTAAGAGCTCTGGACACCACTAACTGGGGACTTTAGCAAAGCTGAGTCACAATCTGAAAAGGTTCACCCAGTTATGTGTCTGTGGCATTTGTGTATCCGGTGGTAATACTGGAAGACAAAGTGCTTAGGGCCACAGCCAAGACTCATAAGTAGCTGTGTTCAAGAATCAACATGCTTAACTAGGAAAGTCAATAACACTATCTGAAATTCTAAGTTCCTAGAGAAGCCAATCACTCTAAACTTCAAAGGAAAAAGTGAGATGCCAAAACTGTTCAGAAGCAAAAAGCTACAAGTCCCGCTCATCTAATTAAATTAATATTCATTGATATTTTGGACTTTATAGTATATTCTCTTCTTTTTATCCTATTTGATTTTCAGTTGCTTGGGGACAAGCAACAATTTAAGTTTGGTGTTGTGATGAGCGGATAATTTATACGCTTTTTGGCATTGTTTTTATATAGTTTTTAGTAAGTTTAAGCTACTTTTAGGGATGTTTTCATTAGTTTTTAGGTTAAATTCACATTTCTGGACTTTACCATGAGTTTGTGTGTTTTTCTGTGATTTCAGGTAAATTCTGACTGAAATTGAGGGATTTGAGCAAAACTCTGAAGAAGGCTGACAAAAGGACTGCTGATGCTGTTGGATTCTGACCTCTATGCACTTGAAATGGATTTTCTGGAGCTACAGAACTCCAATTGGCGCGCTCTCAACGGCGTTGGAAAGTAGACATCCAGGGCTTTCCATCAATATATAATAGTCCATACTTTATTCGAAGAATAACGACGTAACTTGGCATTAAACGCCAAGTACACGCTGCTGTCTGGAGTTAAACGCCAGAAAAACGTCATGATCCGGAGTTAAACGCCCAATACACGTCATAACTCAAAGTTTAACGCCAAGAAATGCCTTAGCTCGTGGAATGATCAAGCTCAGCCCAAGCATACACCAAGTGGGCCCCGGAAGTGGATTTATGCATCAATTACTTACTCATGTAAACCCTAGTAGCTAGTCTAGTATATATAGGACATTTATCTATTGTATTAGACATCCTGGATTGTATTTTGAATCCTGTGATCACGTTAGAGAGGGCTGGCCATTCGGCCATGCCTGAACTCTTTGCTTATGTATTTTCTACGGTGGAGTTTCTGCACACCATAGATTAAGGGTGTGGAGCTCTGCTGTACCTCAAGTATCAATGCAATTCTATCTTCTTTTATTTAAATCTCTCTTATTCTTATTCCAAGATATTCATTCGTACCCAAGAACATGATGAATGTGATGAGTCAAATTACCCTCATCATCATTCTCACTTATGAACGCGCGTGATTGACAACCACTTCCGTTCTACATGCAACAGAGCTTGAATGCGTATCTCTTAGATTCCCCAACAGAATCTTCGTGGTATAAGTTAGATAGTTGGCGGCATTTATGAGGGTCCGGAAAGTCTCACATTGTCTGTGGTATTCCGAGTAGGATCCTGGGAATCCGGAAAGTCCAACCTTGTCTGTGGTGTTCCGAGTAGGATTCTGGTAATGAATGACCGTGACGTGCTTCAAACTTTAACCTGCTGGGCGTTGGTGACAGACGCAAAAGAGGGATTCTATTCCAGTAGGAGCGGGAACCAACCGGTGATTAGCCGTACTGTGACAGAGTGCGTTAGCATAGTTTTCACTGCGAGGATGGGATGTAGCCATCAGCCATGGGTGATGCCTCCAGACTGGTTAGCTGTGCGAGTGACAGCCGCACAGGTTATTTCCCCGTGAGGAATGAAAAGTAGCCACAGTTGATGGTGAACCCCTATACAAAGCTTGCCATGGAAAGGAGTAAGAAGGACTGAGTAGAAGGAGTAGGAGAGCAGGCGTCCGAGAGCTCTACAGCATCTCCATCCGCTTATCTGAAATTCTCACCAATGAATCTGCATAAGTATCTTTATCCCTTTCATTATTTCTATTTTCGAAAACCCATAAAACTATTTTAAATATGCCTAACTGAGATTTGCAAGGTGACCATAGCTTGCTTCATACCAACAATCTCTGTGGATTCGACCCTTACTCACGTAAGGTTTATTACTTGGACGACCCAGTACACTTGCTGGTTAGTTGAACGAGATTGTGAAGGAAATAAACAATGCCCTCAGAGTATAAATCCAATTACAAGAAAAAAGGAAATCACAATTTCGTCCACCAGCGTTGAACGCCAGGAATGTGCCTAAAGGAGAAAAGCTGGCGCTGAACGCCAGTAACAAGCATGAAACTGGCGTTCAACGCCAGAAACATGCTTTACATGGGCGTTGAACGCCCAGAACGTGCACCAATGGGCATTTAAACGCCAGAATGATGCACGAAGGCATTTTACATGCCTATTTGGTGAAGGAATGGTATTTCTTTACACCTCAGGATCCCGTGGACCCCACAGGATCACGTCAGGATCTGTGGACCCCACAGGATCCCCACCTACCATATTCCCACCTTACCTTTTAATCCTAATCACACTCTCCTAATCCTAAATCTCATTTTCCTACTCCCCATGTCACACTTCCCAACACCCATCACCTATCACCTCAATTCCTCTTCCCAATTCCCCCATTCACCGTTCACATCAACCCACTCTTCCCCATAAACCCCACCTACCTTTATAAAATTCAAATTCAATTTCCCACCCATTCCCACCCAAAATGGCCGAACATACACCCTCCCCTCTCCCTATAAATACCCTTCCATTCTACTTCATTTTCACACAACACAAACCCATCTTCTCCCACTTAGCCGAACCCACCTCTTTCCCTCTCTACCATATTCTCTTCTTCTTCTTCTTCTCTTCTTTTCTTTCTTGCTCGAGGGCGAGCAATATTTAAGTTTGGTGTGGTAAAAGCATAAGCTTTTTGTTTTTCCATTACCATCAATGGCACCTAAGGCCGGAGTATCCTCTAGAAAAGGGAAAGGGAAGACAAAAGCTTCCACCTCCGAGTCATGGGAGATGGAAAGATTCATCTCCAAGAGCCATCAAGACCACTTCTATGATGTTGTGGCAAAGAAGAAGGTGATCCCCGAGGTCCCTTTCAAGCTCAAAAAGAATGAGTATCCGGAAATCCGACATGAAATCCAAAGAAGAGGTTGGGAAGTCCTAACCAACCCCATGCAACAAGTCGGAATATTGATGGTTCAAGAGTTCTATACCAATGCATGGATCACTAGGAACCATGATCAAAGTATGAACCCGAATCCAAAGAACTATCTCACAATGGTTCGGGGGAAATACTTAGATTTTAGTCCGGAAAATGTGAGGTTAGCGTTTCACTTGCCCATGATGCAAGGAGATGAACGCCCCTACACTAGAAGGGTCAAATTTAATCAAAGGTTGGACCAAGTCCTTATGGACATATGTGTGGAAGGAGCTCAGTGGAGAATAGATTCCAAAGGCAAGCCAGTTCAACTAAGAAGACTGGATCTCAAGCCTGTGGCTAGAGGATGGTTGGAGTTCATTCAACGCTCCATCATTCCTACTAGCAACCGATCTGAAGTTACTGTGGATCGGGCCATCATGATTCATAACATCATGATTGGAGAGGAAGTAGAAGTTCATGAGGTCATTGGTGCGGCGAAATTGTGAACTATACTTTTTCACAACTCTCATAATCCCCGGTAATGGCTCCAAAAACGTGGTAGCTCAATACCATGGCATTACACAACTTCGCACAACTAACCAGCAAGTGCACTGGGTCGTCCAAGTAATAAACCTTACGTGAGTAAGGGTCGATCCCACGGAGATTGTTAGTATTGAAGCAAGCTATGCTCATCTTGTAAATCTTAGTCAGGCAAACTCAAATGATAATGGTGATGAACGAAAATAACACAAGGATAAAGATAGAGATACTTATGTAATTCATTGGTAGGAACTTCAGATAAGCGCATGAAGATGCCTTCCCTTCCGTCTCTCTGCTTTCCTACTGCCTTCATCCAATCCATCTTCCTCCTTTCCATGGCAAGCTCGTGTAGGGTTTCACTGTTGTCAGCAGCTACCTCCCATCCTCGCAGTGAAAGCTAATGCACACACTCTGTCATAGTGCTGCCAATCACCGGTGTGGTTCCCTCCCCTACCGGAATAGAATCCAGTGATTCTTTTGCGTCTGTCACTAACGCCCAGTAGGTTACAGGTTTGAAGCACGTCACAGTCATTCAGTCATTGAATCATACTCAGAATACCACAGACAAGGTTTAAACCTTCCGGATTCTCTTGAATGCCGCCATCAGGTCCTGCCTATACCACGAAGATTCCGATTAAAGAATCCAAGAGACATTCACTAGAGCCTTGGTTGCTTGTAGAACAAGAATGGTTGACAGTCACCTTATTCATAGGTGAGAATGATGATGAGTGTCACGGATCATCACATTCATCAAGTTGAAGAACAAGTGATATCTTAGAACAAGAACAAGCGGAATTGAATGGAAGAACAATAGTAATTGCATTAATACTCGAGGTACAGCAGAGCTCCACACCTTAATCTATGGTGTGTAGAAACTCCACCGTTGAAAATACATAAGCATAAGGTCTAGGCATGGCCGAATGGCCAGCCTCCCAATGATCTAAGAACACAATGTCCAAAGATATAAAGATCCCTAGACTTAAAGATCCAAAAAAACTTCTAATACAATAGCAAAAGGTCCTACTTATAAAAAACTAGTAGCCTAAGGTGTACAGAAATGAGTAAATGACATAAAAATCCTCTTCCGGGCCCACTTGGTGTGTGCTTGGGCTGAGCAATGAAGCAAATTTCGTGTAGAGACTCTTCTTGGAGTTAAACGGCAGCTTTGGTGCCAGTTTGGGCGTTTAACTCCCATTTGGGTGCCAGTTCCAGCGTTTAACGCTGGGATTTCTTGAGGTGACTTTGAACGCCGGTTTGGGCCATCAAATCTTGGGCAAAGTATGGACTATCATATATTGCGGGAAAGCCCAGGATGTCTACTTTCCAACGCCGTTGAGGGCGCGCCAATTGGGCTTCTGTAGCTCCAGAAAATCCACTTCGAGTGCAGGGAGGTCAGAATCCAACAGCATCTGCAGTCCTTTTTGGTCTCTGAATCAGATTTTTGCTCAGGTCCCTCAATTTCAGCCAGAAAATACCTGAAATCACAGAAAAACACACAAACTCATAGTAAAGTCCAGAAAAGTGAATTTTAACTAAAAACTAATAAAAATATACTAAAAACTAACTATATCATACTAAAAACATACTAAAAACAATGCCAAAAAGTATACTAATTATCCGCTCATCACAACACCAAACTTAAATTGTTGCTTGTCCTCAAGCAACTGAAAATCAAATAAGATAAAAAGAAGAGAATATGCAATGAATTCCAAAAACATCTGTGAAGATCAGTATTAATTAGATGAGCGGGGTTTTTAACGTTTTGCCTCTGAACAGTTTTGGCATCTCAATCTATCCCTTGAAATTCAGAATGGTTGGCTTCTTTAGGAACTCAGAGTCCAGATAGTGTTAATGATTCTCTTAGTAAGGTATGATGATTCTTGAACATAGCTATTTATTGAGTCTTGGCTGTGGCCCAAAGCACTCTGTCTTCCAGTATTACCACCGGATACATACATGCCACAGACACATAATTGGGTGAACCTTTTCAGATTGTGACTCAGCTTTGCTAACGTCCCCAATTAGAGGTGTCCAGGGTTCTTAAGCACACTCTTATTTGCCTTGGATCACAACTCTTATTTCTCTAAATTTTTTTTTTTCGTTTTCTTTTTCTTTTTTTTTTTGAATAGCTTTTTCTTGCTTCAAGAATCATTTTATTGATTTTTCAGATCCTCAGTAACATGTCTCCTTTTTCATCATTCTTTCAAGAGCCAACATTCATGAACCACAAATTCAAGATACATATGCACTGTTTACACATACATTCAGAGAACAAAAATATTACCACCACATCAAAATAATTAAACTATTATAAAATTCAAAATTCATGCAATTCTTTCTTTTATCAATTAGGCACGTTTTTATTGAAGAAAGGTGATGGATTCATAGGACATTCATAACGTTAAGGCATAGACACTAAGACACTAATGATCACAAGACACAAACATGGATAAACACAAGCATAAATTTTCGAAAAACAGAAGAACAAATAACAAGGAAATCAAAGAACGGGTCCACCTTAGTGATGGCGGCTCTTTCTTGCTCTTGAAGATCCTATGGAGTGCTTGAGCTCCTCAATGTCTCTTCCTTGTCTTTGTTGCTCCTCCCTCATGATTCTTTGATCTTCTCTAATCTCATGAAGGATGATGGAGTGTTCTTGATGCTCCACCCTTAGTTGTCCCATGTTGGAACTCAACTCTCCTAGGGAGGTGTGTAGTTGCTCCCAATAGTTTTGTGGAGGGAAATTCATCCCTTGAGGAATTTCAGGGATCTCATGATGAGTGGGATCTCTTGTGTACTCCATCCTTTTCTTGGTGATGGGTTTGTCCTCATCAATGGGGATGTCACCCTCTATGTCAACTCCAACTGAATAACAGAGGTGACAAATGAGATGAGGGAAGGCTAACCTTGCCAAGGTGGAGGTCTTGTCCGCCACCTTATAGAGTTCTTGGGCTATAACCTCATGAACCTCTATTTCTTCTCCAATCATGATGCTATGGATCATGATAGCCCGGTCTATGGTAACTTCGGACCGGTTGCTAGTGGGGATGATTGAGCGTTGTATGAACTCTAACCATCCTCTAGCCACGGGCTTGAGGTCATGCCTTCTCAATTGGACCGGCTTTCCTCTTGAATCTTGCTTCCATTGTGCGCCCTCTTCACATATGACTGTGAGGACTTGGTCCAACCTTTGATCAAAGTTGACCCTTCTAGTGTAAGGATGTTCATCTCCTTGCATCATAGGCAAGTTGAACGCCACCCTCACACTCTCCGGACAAAAATCCAAGTATTTCCCCCGAACCATAGTAAGATAATTCTTTGGATTCGGGTTCACACTTTGGTCATGGTTCTTGGTGATCCATGCATTGGCATAGAACTCTTGAACCATCAAGATTCCGACTTGTTGAATGGGGTTGGTAAGAACTTCCCAACCTCTTCTTCGGATCTCATGTCGGATTTCCGGATATTCACCCTTTTTGAGTGAAAAGGGGACCTCGGGGATCACCCTTTTCAAGGCCACAACTTCATAGAAGTGGTCTTGATGCACCTTTGAGAGGAATCTATCCATCTCCCATGACTCGGAGGTGGAAGCCTTTGCCTTCTCTTTCCTCTTTCTAGAGGTTTCTTCGGCCTTGGATGCCATAATGGTTATGGAAAAACGAAAAAGCAACGCTTTTACCACACCAAACTTAAAATGTTTGCTCGTCCTCGAGCAAAAGAAGAAAGAAGAGAGTAGAAGAAGAAGAAATGAGGAGGAGGGAGATGGTGGTGAATTCGGCCAAAGAGGGGGAGAAGTGGTGTTTAGGTTGTGAAAATGAAGGGTTGAAGAAGGGTATATATAGGAGAGAGGGGGGTAAAGGTTCGGCCATTATGGGTGGGTTTGGGAGGGAAAGTGGTTTGAATTTGAAGGGTGAGGTTGGTGGGGATTTATGAAGGATGGATGTGAGTGGTGAAGAGGAGGGTAGGATTTGATAGGTGAGGGGTTTTTGGGGAAGAGGTGTTGAGGTGATTGGTGAATGGGGGAAGAAGAGAGAGAGTGATGGTAGGGTCCTGTGGGGTCCACAGATCCTGTAGTGTCAAGGAAAAGGCATCCTTGCACCAAATGGCATCAAAATCCACGTTTTGAGCCATTTCTGGCGTTAAACGCCGGGCTGGTGCCCATTCCTGGCGTTTAACGCCAGGTTCTTGCCCTTTACTGGCGTTTAACGCCAGTCTGGTGCCCCTTTCTGGCGTTAAACGCCCAGATGGGTGCCAGACTGGGCGTTAAACGCCCAACTGCTAGGCTGACTGGCGTTTAAACGCCAGCAGCATCTTCCTCCAGGGTGTGCTGTTTTTCTTCCTGTTTTTCATTCTGTTTTTGCTTTTTTCATTGTTTTTGTGACTTCTTATGATCATCAACCTACAAAAAAGATAAAATAACAAAAGAAAATAATTAATTATAAAACATTGGGTTGCCTCCCAACAAGCGCTTCTTTAATGTCATTAGCTTGACAGAGGACTCTCATGGAGCCTCAGAAGTGCTCAGAACCGTGTTGGACCCTCCCAACACCAAACTTAGAGTTTGAATGTGGGGGTTCAACACCAAACTTAGAGTTTGGTTGTGGCCTCCCAACACCAAACTTAGAGTTTGACTGTGGGGGCTCAGTTTGGCTCTGTTTTGAGAGAAGCTCTTCATGCTTCCTCTCCATGAAGACAGAGGGATATCCTTGGGCCTTAAACACCAAGGATTCTTCATTCACTTGAATGATCAACTCTCCTCTATCAACATCAATCACAGCCTTTGCTGTGGCTAGGAAGGGTCTGCCAAGGATGATAGATTCATCCATGCATTTCCCAGTCTCTAGGACTATGAAATCAGTAGGAATGTAATGGTCTTCAACTTTAACCAGAACATCCTCTACAAGTCCATAGGCTTGTTTTCTTGAGTTGTCTGCCATCTCTAGTGAGATTTTTGCAGCTTGCACCTCAAAGATCCCTAATTTCTCCATTACAGAGAGGGGCATGAGGTTCACACTTGACCCTAAGTCACACAAGGCCTTCTTGAAGGTCATGGTGCCTATGGTACAAGGTATAGAAAACTTTCCAGGATCCTGCCTCTTTTGAGGCAATTGCTGCCTAGACAAGTTATCCAGTCCCTTGGTGAGCAGATGGGGTTCATCCTCCTAAGTCTCATTTCCAAATAACTTGTCATTCAGCTTCATGATTGCTCCAAGGTATTTAGCAACTTGCTCTTCAGAGACATACGCATCCTCTTCAGAGGAAGAATACTCATCAGAGCTCATGAATGGCAGAAGTAAGTCCAATGGGATCTCTATGGTCTCAGTTTGAGCCTCAGATTCCCAAGATTCCTCATTGGGGAACTCAGTGGAGGTCAGTGGACGTCCATTGAGGTCTTCCTTAGTGGCGTTCACTGCCTCTTCTTCCTCCCAGAATTCGGCCATATTGATGGCCTTGCATTCCCCTTTTGGATTTTCTTCAGTATTACTTGGGAGAGTGCTTGGAGGAAGTTCAGTAATTTTCTTGCTCAGCTGACCCACTTGTCCTTCCAAATTCCTAATGGAGGATCTAGTTTCAGTCATGAAACTTTGAGTGGTCTTAATTAGATCAGAGACCATAGTTGCTAAGTCAGAGGTATTCTGCTTAGAACTCTCTGTCTGTTGCTGAGAAGATGATGGGAAAGGCTTGCTATTGCTAAACCTGTTTCTCCCACCATTATTGTTATTGAAACCTTGTTGAGGTCTCTGTTGATCCTTCCATGAAAGATTTGGATGATTCCTCCATGAAGGGTTGTAGGTGTTTCCATAGGGTTCTCCCATGTAATTCACCTCTTCCATTGAAGGGTTCTCAGGGTCATAAGCTTCTTCCTCAGATGAAGCTTCCTTAGTACTGCTTGGTGCATTTTGCATTCCAGACAGACTTTGAGAAATCATATTGACTTGTTGGGTCAATATTTTATTCTGAGCCAAAATGGCATTCAGAGTGTCAATCTCAAGAACTCCTTTCTTCTGACTAGTCCCATTGTTCACAGGATTTCTTTCAGAAGTGTACATGAATTGGTTATTTGCAACCATTTCAATCAGTTCTTGAGCCTCAGTAGGCGTCTTCTTCAGATGAAGAGATCCTCCAGAAGAGCTATCCAAGGACATCTTGGACAGTTCAGAGAGACCATCATAGAAAATGCCTATGATGCTCCAGTCAGAAAGCATATCAGTGGGACACTTTCTGATCAATTGTTTGTATCTTTCCCAAGCTTCATAGAGGGATTCTCCTTCCTTCTGTCTGAAGGTTTGGACTTCCACTCTAAGCTTACTCAATTTTTGAGGTGGAAAGAACTTTGCCAAGAAGGCATTGACTAGCTTTTCCCAAGAGTCCAGGCTTTCTTTAGGTTGAGAGTCCAACCATGTTCTAGCTCTGTCTCTTACAGCAAAAGGGAATAGCATCAGTCTGTAGACCTCAGGGTTAACTCCATTAGTCTTGACTGTGTCACAGATTTGCAAGAACTCAGCTAAAAACTGATGAGGATCTTCCATTGGAAGTCCATGGAACTTGCAATTCTGTTGCATTAGAGAAACTAATTGAGGCTTAAGCTCAAAGTTGTTTGCTCCCATGGCAGGGATAGAGATGCTTCTCCCATAGAAGTCGGGAGTAGGTGCAGTAAAGTCACCCAGCACCTTCCTTGCATTGTTGGCATTGTTGTTGTTTTCGGCTGCCATATGTTCTTCTTCCATGAAGAATTCGGTCAGGTGCTCTAAAGAGAGTTGTGCTTTGGCTTCTCTTAGCTTTCTCTTCAAGGTCCTTTCAGGTTCAGGATCAGCCTCAACAAGAATGCCTTTGTCTTTGCTCCTGCTCATAAGAAAGAGAAGGGAGCAAGAAGATGTGGAATCCTCTATGTCACAGTATAGAGATTCCTTTAGGTGTCAGAGGAAAAGAAGAGTAGAAGACAGAAGTGGAAAATTCGAACTTATCAGAGAGAATGGAGTTCGAATTTTGCATTAAAGGATAGTGTTAGTCCATAAATAGAAGGATGTGAGAAGGAGGGAATTGATTTTTCGAAAATTAAGTGGGAAATTTGAAAACATTTTTGAAAAACATTACTTAATTTTCGAAAATGAAAATGGAAAAAGAAATCAAGTGATTTTTGAAAAAGACTTTGAAATTAGAAATCAAAAAGATTTGATTGAAAGCTTAATTTAAAAAAAAAAGATGTGATTTGAAAATATTTTAAAAAGATTTGATTTGAAAATTAAAAACTTGACTAACAAGAAAAGATATGATTCAATCATTAAACCTTTCTCAACAGAAAAGGCAACATACTTGAAATGTTGAATCAAATCATTAATTGATAGTAAGTATCTTTGAAAAAGGAAAGGAGTTAATTTTGAAAAAGATTTGATTGGAAAATTGATTTGAAAAAGATTTGATTTTGAAAAGATTTTGAAAACTTAGAAAAAAATCTGATTTGAAAACAAAATCTTCCTCCCTTAGCCATCCTGGCGTTAAACGCCCAGAATGGTATACATTCTGGCGTTTAACGCCCAAAATGCTACCTTTTTGGGCGTTAAATGCCCAACCAGGTACCCTGGCTGGCGTTTAAACGCCAGTCTGTCCTTCTTCACTGGGCGTTTTGAACGCCCAGCTTTTTCTGTGCAATTCCTCTGCTGTATGTTCTGAATCTTCAATTCTCTGTATTATTGACTTGAAAAGACACAAATTAAAAATATTTTTGGATTTTTAGTAATAAGGACAAACCAAAATGCAACAAGAATCAAATAACAATGCATGCAAGACACCAAACTTAGCAGTTTGTAAACTACTGACACTAACAAAATGAAAATGCATATGAGACACACAAAACAATCAAGTCAAATTGAATTCAAAGATCAGAGTAAGTAAATCATCAAGAACATCTTGAAGATCACCAAGATACATGAATGCATGCAATTGACACCAAACTTATGATGAGACTCTAGACTCAAACAAGAAATATTTTTGGATTTTATGATTTTGTAAAATTTTTTTTTTTATTTTTTTTTTGTGTTTTTCGAAAATGAAATGGAAAAGGTATCAAAATTCTTAATGAGAATTCCAGGAATCAGTGCAATGTTAGTCTAAGACTCCGGTCCAGGAATTAGACATGGCTTTACAGCCAGCCAAGCTTTCAAAGAAAGCTTCGGTCCAAAACACTAGACATGGCCAGAGGCCAGCCAAGCCTTAGCAAATCACTGCTCCAAAAGCAAGATTGATACAAAATCAACAAGCTCTTGTGGTGATGAGTTGAAACCTCGGTCCAATGAAATTAGACATGACTTCTCAGCCAGCCAGATTTCAACAAATCATCATGAAACTCTAGAATTCATCTTCAAGAATTTCGAAAAAATAAATACCTAATCTAAGCAACAAGATGAACCGTCAGTTGTCCAGCCTAAACAATCCCGGGCAATAACACCAAAAACTTGATGTTGTTGCCGGATCTTGGCACTGATGTTACCAAAGCTTGCTCAAAACGTGAACAATCCCCGGCAACGGCGCCAAAAACTTGGTGCGGCGAAATTGTGAACTATACTTTTTCACAACTCTCATAATCCCCGGTAATGGCTCCAAAAACATGGTAGCTCAATACCATGGCATTACACAACTTCGCACAACTAACCAGCAAGTGCACTGGGTCGTCCAAGTAATAAACCTTACGTGAGTAAGGGTCGATCCCACGGAGATTGTTAGTATTGAAGCAAGCTATGCTCATCTTGTAAATCTTAGTCAGGCAAACTCAAATGATAATGGTGATGAACGAAAATAACACAAGGATAAAGATAGAGATACTTATGTAATTCATTGGTAGGAACTTCAGATAAGCGCATGAAGATGCCTTCCCTTCCGTCTCTCTGCTTTCCTACTGCCTTCATCCAATCCTTCTTCCTCCTTTCCATGGCAAGCTCGTGTAGGGTTTCACTGTTGTCAGCAGCTACCTCCCATCCTCGCAGTGAAAGCTAATGCACACACTCTGTCACAGTGCTGCCAATCACCGGTGTGGTTCCCTCCCCTACCGGAATAGAATCCAGTGATTCTTTTGCGTCTGTCACTAACGCCCAGTAGGTTACAGGTTTGAAGCACGTCACAGTCATTCAGTCATTGAATCCTACTCAGAATACCACAGACAAGGTTTAGACCTTCCGGATTCTCTTGAATGCCGCCATCAGGTCCTGCCTATACCACGAAGATTCCGATTAAAGAATCCAAGAGACATTCACTAGAGCCTTGGTTGCTTGTAGAACAAGAATGGTTGACAGTCACCTTATTCATAGGTGAGAATGATGATGAGTGTCACGGATCATCACATTCATCAAGTTGAAGAACAAGTGATATCTTAGAACAAGAACAAGCGGAATTGAATGGAAGAACAATAGTAATTGCATTAATACTCGAGGTACAGCAGAGCTCCACACCTTAATCTATGGTGTGTAGAAACTCCACCGTTGAAAATACATAAGCATAAGGTCTAGGCATGGCCGAATGGCCAGCCTCCCAATGATCTAAGAACACAATGTCCAAAGATATAAAGATACCTAGACTTAAAGATCCAAAAAAACTTCTAATACAATAGCAAAAGGTCCTACTTATAAAAAACTAGTAGCCTAAGGTGTACAGAAATGAGTAAATGACATAAAAATCCTCTTCCGGGCCCACTTGGTGTGTGCTTGGGCTGAGCACTGAAGCAAATTTCGTGTAGAGACTCTTCTTGGAGTTAAACGCCAGCTTTGGTGCCAGTTTGGGCGTTTAACTCCCATTTGGGTGCCAGTTCCAGCGTTTAACGCTGGGATTTCTTGAGGTGACTTTGAACGCCGGTTTGGGCCATCAAATCTTGGGCAAAGTATGGACTATCATATATTGCTGGAAAGCCCAGGATGTCTACTTTCTAACGCCGTTGAGAGCGCACCAATTGGGCTTCTGTAGCTCCAGAAAATCCACTTCGAGTGCAGGGAGGTCAGAATCCAACAGCATCTGCAGTCCTTTTTGGTCTCTGAATCAGATTTTTGCTCAGGTCCCTCAATTTCAGCCAGAAAATACCTGAAATCACAGAAAAACACACAAACTCATAGTAAAGTCCAGAAAAGTGAATTTTAACTAAAAACTAACTATATCATACTAAAAACATACTAAAAACAATGCCAAAAAGTATACAAATTATCCGCTC
This sequence comes from Arachis hypogaea, assembly GCF_003086295.3. Lineage (NCBI taxonomy): Eukaryota > Viridiplantae > Streptophyta > Magnoliopsida > Fabales > Fabaceae > Arachis > Arachis hypogaea. The sequence goes on along the minus strand of NC_092045.1, from coordinate 41,809,922 downwards.
ATCACAACACCAAACTTAAATTGTTGCTTGTCCTCAAGCAACTGAAAATCAAATAAGATAAAAAGAAGAGAATATGCAATGAATTCCAAAAACATCTGTGAAGATCAGTATTAATTAGATGAGCGGGGTTTTTAACTTTTTGCCTCTGAACAGTTTTGGCATCTCAATCTATCCCTTGAAATTCAGAATGGTTGGCTTCTTTAGGAACTCAGAGTCCAGATAGTGTTAATGATTCTCTTAGTAAGGTATGATGATTCTTGAACATAGCTATTTATTGAGTCTTGGCTGTGGCCCAAAGCACTCTGTCTTCCAGTATTACCACCGGATACATACATGCCACAGACACATAATTGGGTGAACCTTTTCAGATTGTGACTCAGCTTTGCTAACGTCCCCAATTAGAGGTGTCCAGTGTTCTTAAGCACACTCTTATTTGCCTTGGATCACAACTCTTATTTCTCTAAATTTTTTTTTTTCGTTTTCCTTTTCTTTTTTTTTTGAATAGCTTTTTCTTGCTTCAAGAATCATTTTATTGATTTTTCAGATCCTCAGTAACATGTCTCCTTTTTCATCATTCTTTCAAGAGCCAACATTCATGAACCACAAATTCAAGATACATATGCACTGTTTACACATACATTCAGAGAAGAAGACACCACTAAAGGTGGATTCATTCCTTGTTCTTTATTTCTTTCTGTTTTCGGTTTTTAGTATTGTGTTTATCTATGTTTTGTGTCTCTACTTCATAATCATTAGTTTGTAACCATGCCTTAAAGCTATGAATAAAATCCATTAATCCTTCACCTCTCCTAAATGAAAAATGTTTTAATTCAAAAGAACAAGAAGTACATAAATTTCGAATTTATCATTGAATTTAATTTAATTATATTGATGTGGTGACAATACTTTTTGTTTTCTGAATGAATGCTTGAACAGTGCATATGTCTTTTGATGTTGTTGTTTATGAGTGTTAAAATTGTTGGCTCTTGAAAGAATAATGAACAAAGAAAAATGTTATTGAGGATCTGAAAAATCATGAAATTGATTCTTGAAGCAAGAAAAAGCAGTGAACAAGAAGAAGCTTGAAAAAAAAAAGTGGCGAAAAAAATATAGAAAGAAAAAGAAAAAGCAAGCAGAAAAAGCCAATAGCCCTTAAAACCAAAAGGCAAGGGTAAAAAGGATCCAAGGCTTTGAGCATCAATGGATAGGAGGGCCCAAGAAAATTAAATCTAGGCCTAAGCGGCTAAATCAAGCTGTCCCTAACCATGTGCTTGTGTCATGAAGGTCCAAGTGAAAAGCTTGAGACTGAGTGGTTAAAGTCGTGATCCAAAGCAAAAGAGTGTGCTTAAGAGCTCTGGACACCACTAACTGGGGACTCTAGCAAAGCTGAGTCACAATCTGAAAAGGTTCACCTAGTTATGTGTCTGTGGCATTTATGTATCCGGTGGTAATACTGGAAAACAAAGTGCTTAGGGCCACAGCCAAGACTCATAAGTAGCTGTGTTCAAGAATCAACATGCTTAACTAGGAAAATCAATAACACTATCCAAAATTTTAAGTTCCCAGAGACGTCAATCACTCTGAACTACAAAGGAAAAAGTGAGATGCCAAAACTGTTCAGAAGCAAAAAGCTACAAGTCCCGCTCATCTAATTATAATTAATATTCATTGATATTGTGGAATTTATAGTATATTCTCTTCTTTTTATCCTAATTGATTTTCAGTTGCTTGGGGACAAGCAACAATTTAAGTTTGGTGTTGTGATGAGCGGATAATTTATACGCTTTTTGGCATTGTTTTTAGGTAGTTTTTAGTAAGTTTGAGCTACTTTTAGGGATGTTTTCATTAGTTTTTATGTTAAATTCACATTTCTGGACTTTACTATGAGTTTGTGTGTTTTTCTGTGATTTCAGGTAAATTCTGGCTGAAATTGAGGGACTTGAGAAAAACTCTGAAAAAGGCTGACAAAAGGACTGCTGATGCTGTTGGAATCTGACCTCCCTGCACTCGAAATGGATTTTCTGGAGCTACAGAACTCCAATTGGCGCGCTCTTAACAACGTTGGAAAGTAGACATCCAGGGCTTTCCAGCAATATATAATAGTCCATACTTTATTCGGGAATTGACGACGTAACTTGGCATTGAACGCCAAGTACATGCTGCTGTCTGGAGTTAAACGCCAGAAAAACGTCATGATCCGGAGTTGAACGCCCAAAACACGTCATAACTTGGAGTTTAACTCCAAGAGAAGCCTCAGCTCGTGGATAGATCAAGCTCAGCCCAAGCATACACCAAGTGGGCCCCGGAAGTGGATTTATGCATCAATTACTTACTCATGTAAACCCTAGGAGTTAGTTTATTATAAATAGGACTTTTTATCAGTGTATTAGACATCTTGGGACGATTAGTTCTCAGATCATGAGGGCTGGCCATTCGGCCATGCATAAACCTTTTACTTATGTATTTTCAACGGTGGAGTTTCTGCACACCATAGATTAAGGGTGTGGAGCTCTGCTGTACCTCAAGTATTAATGCAATTCTATTTTCTTTTATTCAAATCTCTCTTATTCTTATTCCAAGATATTCATTCGTACCCAAGAACATGATGAATGTGATGATTAAGTGACGCTCATTATCATTCTCACTTATGAACGCACGTGATTGACAACCACTTCCGTTCTGCATGCAACAGAGCTTGAATGTGTATCTCTTAGATTCCCCAACAGAATCTTCGTGGTATAAGCTAGATAGATGGCGGCATTTATGAGGATCCGGAAAGTCTCACCTTGTCTGTGGTATTCCGAGTAGGATCCTGGGAATCCGGAAAGTCTCACCTTGTCTGTGGTATTCCGAGTAGGATTCCGGTAATGAATGACTGTGACGTGCTTCAGACTCGCAAGTGCTGGGCGTTAGTGACAGACGCAAAAGAATCAAGGGATTAGCCGTGATTAGCCGTGCTGTGACAGAGCGCGTGAGCGTAGTTTTCACTGCGAGGATGGGATGTAGCTTTCGGCCAGGTGATGCCTCCAGACGATTAGCCATGCGAGTGACAGCTGTAGAGGACCATTTTCCCGAGAGGATTCAAAGTAGCCATCGTCGAACAGTGAACCCCTATACACAGCTTGCCATGGAAAGGAGTAAGAAGGATTGAGTTGAAGCAGTAGGAAAGCAGGCGTCCGTGAGCCATGCAGTATCTCCATATGCTTATCTGAAATTCCCACCAATGAATCTGCATAAGTATCCCTTTTATTATTTCTTTTTATTATTTGATTTTCTAAATTCCATAATTTTATCTGCCTAACTGAGATTTACAAGGTGACCATAGCTTGCTTCATACCAACAATCTCTGTGGGACCGACCCTTACATGCGTAAGGTTTATTACTTGGACGACCCAGTACACTTGCTGGTTAGTTGAACGGAGTTGTGAATTCAACTGGTGCCACAATAATGATTTCATACAAGTACAAAAGAATATGGATCACAATTTCGTCCACCAAGAGGGCGCCCAATGGAAGAGAGATTCAAGAGGAAAGCCGGTTCAACTGAGAAGGCATGACCTCAAACCCGTGGCTAGGGGATGGTTGGAGTTTATCCAACCCTCGATCATTCCCACTAGCAACCGGTCTGAAGTTACTATAAACCGGGCTATCATGATTCATAGCATCATGATTGGATAAGAAATAGAAGTTCATGAGGTGATATCCCAAGAACTTTATAAGGTGGCGGATGGTGCGCGAAATTGTGAACAATACTTTTTCACAACTCTCATAATCCCCGGTCATGAACCCCAAAAAATTGGTAGCTCAGTACCATGGCATTACACAACTTCGCACAACTAACCAGCAAGTGCACTGGGTCGTCCAAGTAATAAACCTTACGCGAGTAAGGGTCGATCCCACGGAGATTGCTAGTATTGAAGCAAGCTATGGTCATCTTGTAAATCTTAGTCAGGCAAACTCAAATGGTAATGGTGATGAACGAAAATAACAAAAAGGTAAAGATAGAGATACTTATGTAATTCATTGGTAGGAACTTCAGATAAGCGCATGAAGATGCCTTCCCTTCCGTCTCTCTGCTTTCCTACTGTCTTCATCCAATCCTTCTTACTCCTTTCCATGGCAAGCTCAAGCAAGGGTTTCACCGTTGTCAGTGGCTACCTCCCATCCTCTCAGTGAAAGCGATTGCATATGCTCTGTCACAGCATAGCGGAATTCATCTGTCGGTTCTCAATCAGGCCGGAATAGAATCCAATGATTCTTTTGCGTCTGTCACTAACGCCCCGCCTTCAGGAGTTTGAAGCACGTCACAGTCATTCAGTCATTGAATCCTACTCAGAATACCACAGACAAGGTTAGACCTTCTGGATTCTCTTGAATGCCGCCATCAGTTCTCGCCTATACCACGAAGATTCCGATTAAAGAATCCAAGAGATATCTACTTAATCGAAGGTAGAACGGAGGTGGTTGTCAGTCACACGTTCATAAGTGAGAATGATGATGAGTGTCACGGATCATCACATTCATCAAGTTTAAGAACAAGTGATATCTTAGAACAAGAACAAGTGGAATTGAATAGAAGAACAATAGTAATTGCATTAATACTCGAGGTACAGCAGAGCTCCACACCTTAATCTATGGTGTGTAGAAGCTCCACCGTTGAAAATACATAAGAACAAAAGTGATCATTGGTTTCGGCCCCAGAGAGGGAACCAGAAGAACCAAGATGAAAATACAATAGTAAAAGGTCCTATATATAGAGAACTAGTAGCCTAGGGTGTACAGAGATGAGTAAATGACATAAAAATCCACTTCCGGGCCCACTTGGTGTGTGTTTGGGCTGAGCAATGAAGCATTTTCGTGTAGAGACTCTTCTTGGAGTTAAACGCCAGCATTTATGCCAGTTTGGGCGTTTAACTCCCATTTAGGTGCCAGTTCCGGCGTTTAACGCTGGGAATTCTGAGGGTGACTTTGAATGCCGGTTTGGGCCATCAAATCTTGGGCAAAGTATAGACTATCATATATTGCTGGAAAGCCCAGGATGTCTACTTTCCAACGCCGTTGAGAGCGCGCCAATTGGGCGTCTGTAGCTCCAGAAAATCTACTTCGAGTGCAGGGAGGTCAGAATCCAACAGCATCTGCAGTCCTTTTTAGTCTCCGAATCAGATTTTTGCTCAGGTCCCTCAATTTCAGCCAGAAAATACCTGAAATCACAGAAAAACACACAAACTCATAGTAAAGTCCAGAAAAGTGAATTTTAACTAAAAACTAATAAAAATATACTAAAAACTAACTAGATCATACTAAAAACATACTAAAAACAATGCCAAAAAGCATACAAATTATCCGCTCATCACAACACCAAACTTAAATTGTTGCTTGTCCTCAAGCAACTGAAAATCAAATAAGATAAAAAGAAGAGAATATGCAATGAATTCCAAAAACATCTATGAAGATCAGTATTAATTAGATGAGCGGGGCTTTTAGCTTTTTGCCTCTGAACAGTTTTGGCATCTCACTCTATCCTTTGAAATTCAGAATGATTGGCTTCTTTAGGAACTCAGAATCCAGATAGTGTTATTGATTCTCCTAGTAGAGTATGATGATTCTTGAACATAGCTACTTATTGAGTCTTGGCTGTGGCCCAAAGCACTCTGTCTTCCAGTATTACCACCGGATACATACATGCCACAGACACATAATTGGGTGAACCTTTTCAGATTGTGACTCAGCTTTGCTAAAGTCCCCAATTAGAGGTGTCCAGGGTTCTTAAGCACACTCTTATTTGCCTTGGATCACAACTCTTATTTCTATATATTTTTTTTTTCTTTTTCTCTTTTTTTTTGATTTTTTTTTATAGAAATGCTTTTTCTTGCTTCAAGAATCATTTTTAATGATTTTTCAGATCCTCAGTAACATGTCTCCTTCTTCATCATTCTTTCAAGAGCCAACATTCATGAACCACAAATTCAAAAGACATATGCACTGTTTAAGCATACATTCAGAGAACAAAAGTATTGCCACCACATCAAAATAATTAAACTGTTATAAAATTCAAAATTCATGCAATTCGTTTCTTTTCAATTAAGCACATTTTTATTTAAGAAAGGTGATGGATTCATAGGACATTCATAACTTTAAGGCATAGACACTAAGACACTAATGATCACAAGACACAAACATGGATAAACATAAGCATAAAATTCGAAAAACAGAAGAACAAAGAACAAGGAAATCAAAGAACGGGTCCACCTTAGTGATGGCGGCTCTTTCTTCCTCTTGAAGATCCTATGGAGTGCTTGAGCTCCTCAATGTCTCTTCCTTGTCTTTGTTGCTCCTCCCTCATGATTCTTTGATCTTCTCTAATCTCATGAAGGATGATGGAGTGTTCTTGATGCTCCACCCTTTGTTGTCCCATGTTGGAACTCAACTCTCCTAGGGAGGTGTTTAGTTGCTCCCAATAGTTTTGTGGAGGAAAGTGAATCCCTTGAGGAATCTCAGGGATCTCATGTTGAGTGGGATCTCTTGTGTGCTCCATCCTCTTCTTAGTGATGGGCTTGTCCTCCTCAATGGGGGTGTCTCCCTCTATGTCAACTCCAACTGAATAACAGAGGTGACAAATGAGATGAGGAAAGGCTAACCTTGCCAAGGTAGAGGACTTGTCCGCCACCTTATAGAGTTCTTGGGCTATAACCTCATGAACCTCTATTTCTTCTCTAATCATGATGCTATGGATCATGATAGCCCGGTCTATGGTAACTTCGGACCGGTTGCTAGTAGGAATGATTGAGCGTTGTATAAACTCTAACCATCCTCTAGCCACAGGCTTGAGGTCATGCCTTCTCAATTGAACCGGCTTTCCTCTTGAATCTCTCTTCCATTGGGCGCCCTCTTCACATATGACTGTGAGGACTTGGTCCAACCTTTGATCAAAGTTGACCCTTCTAGTGTAAGGATGTTCATCTCCTTGCATCATAGGCAAGTTGAACGCCAACCTTACACTTTCCGGACTAAAATCCAAGTATTTCCCCCGAACCATAGTAAGATAATTCTTTGGATTCAGGTTCACACTTTGGTCATGGTTCTTGGTGATCCATGCATTGGCATAGAACTCTTGAACCATCAAGATTCCGACTTGTTGAATGGGGTTGGTAAGAACTTCCCAACCTCTTCTTCGGATCTCATGTCGGATCTCCGGATATTCACCCTTTTTGAGTGAAAAAGGGACCTCGGGGATCACCTTCTTCAAGGCCACAACTTCATAGAAATGGTCTTGATGCACCCTTGAGATGAATCTCTCCATCTCCCATGACTCGGAGGTGGAAGCTTTTGCCTTCCCTTTCCTCTTTCTAGAGGTTTCTCCGGCCTTGGATGCCATAAATGGTTATGGAAAAACAAAAAGCAATGCTTTTACCACACCAAACTTAAAATGTTTGCTCGTCCTCGAGCAAAAGAAAAAAGAAGAGAGTAGAAGAAGAAGGAATGAGGAGAAAGGGAATGGCTTTGTATTCGGCCAAAGGGGAGAAAAATGGTGTTTAAGGTGTGTGAAAATGAAGGAGTGAAGGAGGGTTTATATAGGAGAGGGGGAGAGGGATGTTCGGCCATTTGAGGGTGGGTTTGGGTGGGAAAGTGGTTTGAATTTGAATGGTGAGGTAGGTGGGGTTTTAAGAAGGATGGATGTGAGTGGTGAAGAGAAAGATGGTATTTGATAGGTGAGGGGTTTTTGGGGAAGAGGTATTGAGGTGATTGGTGAAGAAGAGAGAGGGTGGTAGGGTAGGTGGGGATCCTGTGGGGTCCACAGATCCTGTGGTGTCAAGGAAAAGTCATCCCTGCACCAAATGGCACTCAAAATCACGTTTTGAGCCAATTCTGGCGTTAAACGCCGGGCTGGTGCCCATTTCTGGCGTTTAACGCCAACTTCTTGCCCTTTTCTGGCGTTTAACGCCAGTCTGGTGCCCCTTTCTGGCGTTAAACGCCCAGAATGGTGCCAGACTGGGCGTTAAACGCCCACCAGCTAACCTCACTGGCGTTTAAACGCCAGTGGGTGCGTCCTCCAGGGTGTGCTGTTTTTCTTCCTGTTTTTCATTCTGTTTTTGCTTTTTTCATTGATTTTGTGACTTCTCATGATCATCAACCTACAAAAAAGAGAAAATAACAAAATAAAATAGATAAAATATAACATTGGGTTGCCTCCCAACAAGCGCTTCTTTTAATGTCAGTAGCTTGACAGAGGACTCTCATGGAGCCTCAGAAATGCTTAGAGCTATGTTGGAACCTCCCAACACCAAACTTAGAGTTTGAATGTGGGGGTTCAACACCAAACTTAGAGTTTGGTTGTGGCCTCCCAACACCAAACTTAGAGTTTGACTGTGGGGGCTCTGTTTGGCTCTGTTTTGAGAGAAGCTCTTCATGCTTCCTCTCCATGATGACAGAGGGATATCCTTGGGCCTTAAACACCAAGGATTCTTCATTCACTTGAATGATCAATTCTCCTCTATCAACATCAATCACAGCCCTTGCTGTGGCTAGGAAGGGTCTGCCAAGGATGATGGATTCATCCATGCACTTTCCAGTCTCTAGGACTATGAAATCAGTAGGGATGTAATGGTCTTCAACCTTTACCAGAACATCCTCTACAAGTCCATAGGCTTGTTTTCTTGAGTTGTCTGCCATCTCTAGTGAGATTTTTGCAGCTTGCACCTCAAAGATCCCTAATTTCTCCATTACAGAGAGGGGCATGAGGTTTACACTTGACCCTAAGTCACACAAGGCCTTCTTGAAGGTCATGATGCCTATGGTACAAGGTATAGAAAACTTCCCAGGGTCCTGTCTCTTTTGAGGCAGTTTCTGCCTAGACAAGTCATCCAGTTCTTTGGTGAGCAAAGGGGGTTCATCCTCCCAAGTCTTATTTCCAAATAACTTGTCATTTAGCTTCATGATTGCTCCAAGGTATTTAGCAACTTGCTCTTCAGTGACGTACTCATCCTCTTCAGAGGAAGAATACTCATCAGAGCTCATGAATGGCAGAAGTAAGTCCATTGGAATCTCTATGGTCTCAGTTTGAGCCTCAGATTCCCATGGTTCCTCATTGGGGAACTCATTGGAGGCTAGTGGTCGTCCAGTGAGGCCTTCCTCAGTGGCGTTCACTGCCTCTTCTTCCTCCCAAAATTCGGCCATGTTGATGGCCTTGCACTCTCCTTTTGGATTTTCTTCTGTATTGCTTGGAAGAGTACTAGGAGGGAGTTCAGTAATTTTCTTGCTCAGCTGACCCACTTGTCCTTCCAAATTTCTAATGGAGGACCTTGTTTCAGTCATGAAACTTTGAGTGGTTTTGATTAGATCAGAGACCATTGTTGCTAAGTCAGAGGTATTCTGCTTAGAGCTCTCTGTCTGTTGCTGAGAAGATGATGGAAAAGGCTTGCTATTGCTAAACCTGTTTCTTCCACCATTATTGTTATTGAAACCTTGTTGAGGTCTCTGTTGATCCTTCCATGAAAGATTTGGATGATTCCTCCATGAAGGATTGTAGGTGTTTCCATAGGGTTCTCCCATGTAATTCACCTCTTCTATTGAAGGGTTCTCAGGATCATAAGCTTCTTCCTCAGATGAAGCTTCCTTAGTACTGCTTGGTGCATTTTGCATCCCAGACAGACTTTGAGAAATCATATTGACTTGTTGGGTCAATATTTTGTTCTGAGCCAATATGGCATTCAGAGTGTCAATCTCAAGAACTCCTTTCTTCTGACTAGTCCATTGTTCACAGGATTTCTTTCAGAAGTGTACATGAATTGGTTATTTGCAACCATTTCAATCAGTTCTTGAGCTTCAGTAGGCGTCTTCTTCAGATGAAGAGATCCTCCAGCAGAGCTATCCAAAGACATCTTGGACAGTTCAGAGAGACCATCATAGAAAATTCCTATGATGCTCCATTCAGAAAGCATGTCAGAGGGACACTTTCTGATTAATTGTTTGTATCTTTCCCAAGCTTCATAGAGGGATTCTCCTTCCTTCTGTCTGAAGGTTTGGACTTCCACTCTAAGCTTACTCAATTTTTGAGGTGGAAAGAACTTTGCCAAGAAGGCATTGACTAGCTTTTCCCAAGAGTCCAGGCTTTCTTTAGGTTGAGAGTCCAACCATGTTCTAGCTCTGTCTCTTACAGCAAAAGGGAATAGCATTAGTCTGTAGACCTCAGGGTCAACCCCATTAGTCTTGACAGTGTCACAGATTTGCAAGAACTCAGCTAAAAACTGATGAGGATCTTCCAGTGGAAGTCCATGGAACTTGCAATTCTGTTGCATTAGAGAAACTAATTGAGGCTTAAGCTCAAAGTTGTTTGCTCCAATGGCAGGGATAGAGATGCTTCTCCCATAGAAATCGGGAGTAGGTGCAGTAAAGTCACCCAACACCTTCCTTGCATTGTTGGCATTGTTGTTGTTTTCGGCTGCCATGTGTTTTCCTTCCTTGAAGAATTCGGTTAGGTGCTCTAAAGAGAGTTGTGCTTTGGCTTCTCTGAGCTTTCTCTTCAAGGTCCTTTCAGGTTTAGGATCAGCCTCAACAAGAATGCCTTTGTCTTTGCTCCTGCTCATAAGAAAGAGAAGAGAACAAGAAGATGTGGAATTCTCTATGTCACAGTATAGAGATTCCTTTAGGTGTCAGAGGAAAAGAAAAGTAGAAGACAGAAGTAGAAAATTCGAACTTATCAAAGAAAATGGAGTTCGAATTTCGCATTAAGGGATAGTGTTAGTCCATAAATAGAAGGATGTGAGAAGGAGGGAAGTGATTTTCGAAAATTAAGTAGAAAATTTGAAAACATTTTTTTGAAAAACATTACTTAATTTTCGAAAATGAAAATGGAAAAGAAATCAAGTGATTTTTGAAAAAGATTTTGAAATTAGAAATCAAAAAGATTTGATTGAAAACTATTTTGAAAAAGATGTGGTTAAAAAGATTTGATTAGTTTTAAAAAGATGTGATTGAGAAAATATGATTTGAAAGACATTTTAAAAAGATTTAATTTGAAAATTAAAAACTTGACTAACAAGAAAAGATATGATTCAGACATTAAACCTTTCTCAACAGAAAAGGTAACATACTTGAAATGTTGAATCAAATCATTAATTGATAGTAAGTATCTTTAAAAATGGAAAGAAATTGGTTTTGAAAAAGATTTGATTGAAAAATTGATTTGAAAAAGATTTGATTTTGAAAAGATTTTGAAAACTTAAAAAAATTTGATTTGAAAACAAAATTTTCCCTTCTAGCCATCCTGGCGTTAAACGCCCAGAATGGTGCACATTCTGGCGTTTAACGCCCAAAATGCTACCCTTTTGGGCGTTAAACGCCCAACCAGGTACCCTGGCTGGCGTTTAAACGACAGTCTGTCCTTCTTCACTGGGCGTTTTGAACGCCCAGCTTTTTCTGTGCAATTCCTCTGCTGTATGTTCTGAATCTTCAATTCTCTGTATTATTGACTTGAGAAGACACAAATTAAAAATATTTTTGGATTTTTAATAATAAGGAAAAATCAAAATGCAACTAGAATCAAATAACAATGCATGCAGGACACCAAACTTAGCAGTTTGTATACTACTGACACTAAACTCAAACAAGAAATTTTTGGATTTTATGATTTTTCTGATTTTTTTGTGTTTTTCGAAAATTAAGTGGAAAAAGATGTCAAAATTCTTAATGAGAATTCCAAGAATCAGTGCAATGCTAGTCTAAGACTCCGGTCCAGGAATTAGACATGACTTCACAGCCAGCCAAGCTTTCAAATAAAGCTTCGGTCCAAAACACTAGACATGGCCAAAGGCCAGCCAAGCCTTAGCAGATCACTGCTCCAAAAGCAAGATTGATAAAAATCAACAAGCTCTTGTGATGATAAGTTGAAACCTCGGTCCAATGAGATTAGACATGGCTTCTCAGCCAGCCAGACTTCAACAAATCATCATGAAACTCTAGAATTCATCTTCAAGAATTTCGAAAAAAAATAAATACCTAATCTAAGCAACAAGATGAACCGTCAGTTGTCCAAACTAGAACAATCCCTGGCAATAACGCCAAAAACTTGGTGTTGTTGCCGGATCTTGGCACTGACGTTACCAAAAGCTTGCTCAAAACTTGAACAATCCCCGGCAACGGCGCCAAAAACTTGGTGCGCGAAATTGTGAACAATACTTTTTCACAACTCTCATAATCCCCGGTCATGAACCCCAAAAACTTGGTAGCTCAGTACCATGGCATTACACAACTTCGCACAACTAACCAGCAAGTGCACTGGGTTGTCCAAGTAATAAACCTTACGCGAGTAAGGGTCGATCCCACGGAGATTGTTAGTATTGAAGCAAGCTATGGTCATCTTGTAAATCTTAGTTGGCAAACTCAAATGGTAATGGCGATGAACGAAAATAACAAAAAGGTAAAGATAGAGATACTTATGTAATTCATTGGTAGGAACTTCAGATAAGCGCATGAAGATGCCTTCCCTTCCGTCTCTCTGCTTTCCTACTGTCTTCATCCAATCCTTCTTACTCCTTTCCATGGCAAGCTCAAGCAAGGGTTTCACCGTTGTCAGTGGCTACCTCCCATCCTCTCAGTGAAAGCGATTGCATATGCTCTGTCACAGCATAGCGGAATTCATCTGTCGGTTCTCAATCAGGCCGGAATAGAATCCAATGATTCTTTTGCGTCTGTCACTAACGCCCCGCCTTCAGGAGTTTGAAGCACGTCACATTCATTCAGTCATTGAATCCTACTCAGAATACCACAGACAAGGTTAGACCTTCCGGATTCTCTTGAATGCCGCCATCAGTTCTCGCCTATACCACGAAGATTCCGATTAAAGAATCCAAGAGATATCTACTTAATCGAAGGTAGAACGGAGGTGGTTGTCAGTCACACGTTCATAAGTGAGAATGATGATGAGTGTCACGGATCATCACATTCATCAAGTTTAAGAACAAGTGATATCTTAGAACAAGAACAAGTGGAATTGAATAGAAGAACAATAGTAATTGCATTAATACTCGAGGTACAGCAGAGCTCCACACCTTAATCTATGGTGTGTAGAAGCTCCACCGTTGAAAATACATAAGAACAAAAGTGATCATTGGTTTCGGCCCCAGAGAGGGAACCAGAAGAACCAAGATGAAAATACAATAGAAAAAGGTCCTATATATAGAGAACTAGTAGCCTAGGGTGTACAGAGATGAGTAAATGACATAAAAATCCACTTCCGGGCCCACTTGGTGTGTGTTTGGGCTGAGCAATGAAGCATTTTCGTGTAGAGACTCTTCTTGGAGTTAAACGCCAGCTTTTATGCCAGTTTGGGCGTTTAACTCCCATTTAGGTGCCAGTTCCGGCGTTTAACGCTGGGAATTCTGAGGGTGACTTTGAACGCCGGTTTGGGCCATCAAATCTTGGGCAAAGTATGGACTACCATATATTGCTGGAAAGCCCAAGATGTCTACTTTCCAACGCCGTTGAGAGCGCGCCAATTGGACTTCTGTAGCTCCAGAAAATCCACTTCGAGTGCAGGGAGGTCAGAATCCAACAGCATCTGCAGTCCTTTTTAGTCTCCGAATCAGATTTTTGCTTAGGTCCCTCAATTTCAGCCAGAAAATACCTGAAATCACAAAAAAACACACAAACTCATAGTAAAGTCCAGAAAAGTAAATTTTAACTAAAAACTAATAAAAATATACTAAAAACTAACTAGATCATACTAAAAACATACTAAAAACAATGCCAAAAAGCATACAAATTATCCGCTCATCAGCGGACAAGCCTCTACCTTGGCAAGGTTAGCCTTTCCTCATCTCATTTGTCACCTTTGTTATTCAGTTGGAGTTGACATAGAGGGAGACATCCTCATTGATGAGGACAAGCCCATCACTAAGAAGAGGATGAAGCAAACAAGAGACCCCTCTCACCATCAAATCCCTGAGATGCCTCAAGGGATGCACTTTCCTCCACAAAACTATTGGGAGCAACTAAACACCTCCCTAGGAGAATTGAGTTCCAACATGGGACAACTAAGGGAGGAGTACCAAGAACATTCCATCCTCCTCCATGAAATTAGAGAAGATCAAAGAATCATGAGAGAGGAGCAACAAAGACAAGGAAGAGACATTGAGGAGATTAAGCACTCCATAGGATCTTCAAGAGGTAGAACAAGCCGCCATCACTAAGGTGGACCCGTTCTTTAATTTCCTTGTTCTTTATTTTCCTGTTTTTCGCAAATTATGCTTATGTTTATCTATGTTTGTGTCTTGTGATTATTAGTGTCTTAGTGTCTATACCTTAAAGTTATGAATGTCCTATGAATCCATCACCTTTCTTAAATGAAAAATGTTCTTAATTGAAAAAGAGAAGAATTGCATGAATTTTGAATTTTATAACAGTTTAATTATTTTGATGTGGTGGCAATATTTTTGTTTTCTGAATGTATGCTTAAACAGTGCATATGTATCTTGAATTTGTGGTTCATGAATGTTGGCTCTTGAAAGAATGATGAAAAATGAGACATGTTACTGAGGATCTGAAAAATTATAAAAATGATTCTTGAAGCAAGAAAAAGCAGTGAATACGAAAAAAAAGAAGGAGAAAAATAAAAAAAAAAGAGAAAGAAATAAAGTTGTGATCCAAGGCAAAAAGAGTGTGCTTAAGAACCCTGGACACCTCTAATTGGGGACTCTAGCAAAGCTGAGTCACAATCTAAAAAGGTTCACCCAATTATGTGTCTGTGGCATGTATGTATCCGGTGGTAATACTGGAAGACGGAGTGCTTTGGGCCACGGCCAAGACTCAATAAGTAGCTGTGTTCAAGAATCATCATACTTAACTAGGAGAATCAATGACAGTATCTGGATTCTGAGTTTCTAAAGAAGCCAATCTTTCTGAATTTCAAAGGATAGAGTGAGATGCCAAAACTATTAAGAGGCAAAAAGCTAAAAGCCCCGCTCATCTAATTAATACTGATCTTCATAGATGTTTTTGGAATTCATTGTATATTCTCTTCTTTTTATCTTATTTGATTTTCAGTTGCTTGGGGACAAGCAACAATTTAAGTTTGGTGTTGTGATGAGCGGATAATTTGTACGCTTTTTGGCATTGTTTTTAGTATGTTTTTAGTATGATCTAGTTAGTTTTTAGTATATTTTTATTCGTTTTTAGTAAAAATTCACTTTTCTGGACTTTACTATGAGTTTGTGTGTTTTTCTGTGATTTCAGGTATTTTCTGGCTGAAATTGAGGGACCTGAGCAAAAATCTGATTCATAGACTAAAAAGGACTGCAGATGCTGTTGGATTCTGACCTCCCTGCAATCGAAGTAGATTTTCTGGAGCTACGAAAGCCCAATTGGCGCGCTCTGAATGGCGTTGGAAAGTAGACATCTTGGGCTTTCCAGCAATATATGATACTCCATACTTTGCCCAAGCTTTGATGGCCCAAACTGGCGTTCAAAGTCACCATCAGAATTCCCAGCGTTAAACGCCGGAACTGGCACAAGGATGGGAGTTAAACGCCCAAACTGGCATAAAAGCTGGCGTTTAACTCCAAGAGAAGTCTCTACACGAAAATGCTTCAATGCTCAGCCCAAGCACACACCAAGTGGGCCTGGAAGTGGATTTTTATGTCATTTACTCATCTCTGTAAACCCTAGGCTACTAGTTCTCTATAAGTAGGACCTTTTACTATTGTATTTCATCTTTGGATTATTTTGAGATCCTTTGATCATCTTTGGACATATAGTTCTTAGATCATTGGGAGGCTGGTCATTCGGCCATGCCTAGACCTTGTTCTTATGTATTTTCAACGGTGGAGTTTCTACATACCATAGATTAAGGTGTGGAGCTCTGCTGTACCTCGAGTATTAATGCAATTACTATTGTTCTTCTATTCAATTCCGCTTATTCTTGTTCTAAGATATCACTTGTTCTTCAACTTGATAAATGTGATGATCCGTGACACTCATCATCATTCTCACCTATGAACGTGTGCCTGACAACCACCTCCGTTCTACCTTAGATTGAGTGGATATCTCTTGGATTCTTTAACCGGAATCTTCGTGGTATAAGCTAGAATTGATGGCGACATTCAAGAGAATCTGGAAGGTCTAAACCTTGTCTGTGGTATTCTGAGTAGGATTCGATGATTGAATGACTGTGACGAGCTTCAAACTCCTAAAGGCTGGGCGTTAATGACAGACGCAAAAGAATCACTAGATTCTATTCCAAACTGATTGAGAACCGACAGATGATTAGTTGTGCCGTGACAGGGTGCGTTGAACATTTTCACTGAGAGGATGGGAGGTAGCCACTGACAACGGTGAAACCCTACATATAGCTTGCCATGGAAAGGAGTAAGAAGGATTAGATGAAGACAGTAGGAAAGTAGAGAAACGGAAGGAACTCAGCATCTTCATACGCTTATCTGAAATTGCTACCAATGAATTATATAGGTATCTCTATCTTTATCTTTATGTTTTATTCATCATTCATAACCATTTGAGTTTTCCTGACTAAGATTTACAAGGTGACCATAGCTTGCTTCATACCAACAATCTCTGTGGGATCGACCCTTACTCGCGTAAGGTTTATTACTTGGACAACCCAGTACACTTGCTGGTTAGTTGTGCGAAGTTGTGTTTATGCAATGGCATTGAACACCAAGTTTTTGGATTCATCACCGGGGATTATTTGAGTTGTGAAAAATATTGGGAACGGTTTCGAAGGCTTCTTGACTCATACCCTCACCATATGATTGACACTCTAGTGTTGATTAGCTATTTTTGACAAGGAATGAAACCACAAGACAAGATCCTCTTGGATGCTTCAAACAATGGTTCCTTGACAAAGTATAGGATGGTGGAGGAAGCATGACAATTAATCATCGATTTGGCCGAGTCCACTCAACACGCTAGACAAAGAAACCATCATCCGAAAGCGATAAATGAAGTTTCTTCTAGTGGTGAGACCACCGCCCTTACCCAAGCCTTGGGGGAGATGACTAGTATTCTAAAGCAACTCCAACTTAATCAACAAAAATCTCCACCTGCTCAATAACAACAAAGTCAACAATTGGTTCCCCAATGTGTGTGTGGGATTTGCTCTTGTTACTCTCATTACATGGATGAATGTCCAAACCTCCAAGAAGACAATACCCTAGCGGCTACCCACAATTTCTACAACCAGCCAAACTAAGGGTATCACTAACAAGGAGGCAACTATAACCAACGGGGTAATTACACCCAAAGTTGGCAAGAGAATTCCAACCAAGGTTGGAGGAATAACTATAATCAAGGAGGAAGGGATAATGGAGGGAACCAAAGATGGAACAACAACTATCAACAACATCGATACCAATAAAACCCCACATATCAAAACCAAAACCAAGGCAAACCATACCAAACCTACTAACCACCACACCAAAGGCAAGCACCCCAACCCAATTAACCAAAAATCCCCCAAATCACCTACCCTCCCCCTCTACCAACCAAGATGAGACACTCTATTCTATCCTTCAAGGACAAAAAGAAATGCAAACCACCCTCGCTTCGGGTCTCACTGGTCTTACATCCACTCTCTAAGCCCTTTTAACCCGCATGAAACCACCCTCTACCTCCACTCCTTAAGTCTCAAGCTCTAATGCCTTACCCTCTCAACCTTTACCCAACTCCAAGGGTGGCATCAATGCCATCACCTTGAGATCCGGCACCAAATTGCAAGAGAAGATTGAGCCAAGCCCAATAGAAATCACTCAAGATGAGGATAAGGTTGAGATAGAAGAGGTTGAAGAAGAGGATGAAGCCCAAGAGGTAGTTGAAGAGGTGATTGCTCAACCAAGGGGAGGAAAATATAAAGATGGTGATGTCTTGCAAGAAGCCACTCCAATACCATTTCCTACATTGGCGAGGAAAACCAAAAAGCAAGTTGAGTTACACCCCAAAATGGTAGAGATGTTCAAGATAGTTGAGTTAACTATCCCTTTCTTTGATGCTATCCGCCAAGTGCCTAAATATGCAAAGTTTCTAAAGGACTTATGTATGCACAAGGAGAAAATTTGTGAATTAGAAACTATACCATTGGGGAGCTCAATTTCCGCTTTAATGGATGGTGTGCCAGAAAAATGTGGTGACCCGGCCCTTGCCTAGTAACTTGCACCATAGATGGAGTCCAATTTGTTGATTATATGTGCGATCTTGGCACTTGTGTGAGTTTTATGCCCTTGTCCGTATATGAGGTTATAGCCACAAGAGTCCAAAACTCAAGGAAGGTATGTATTGATTACCAGCTGATGATTGGATTTTTGACGGTTTAGAATTTCTCAAATAAAATCTCGTCGAAGTATAGTTTCTAAACCAAGCAATAATCCTTTCATACAAAAAGTTGTTTGTCACTAAAACAAACCCCTAAATTTATAAACCGAAGTATTGAACCTTGGGTCGTTCTCCCTAGGAATTACAATAAAGTGTCTTGTTATTGGTTATGAGTTATTTTGGGGTTTTGATATGAAGCATGAAAGATAAATGGCAAGAAAGTAAACTAAGGCCTAAAAAGGTCTTGGCAAGGGTTGGTGGTCAAGGATCTCTATCCTAATCACTAACCACAATATGAGAATTGGCAAGGATTAATCTCATTAAATCATCCTCTAACTAGTAGTAAAGGAAAGTCAAATGAGCTATATCAATCCTAGTCCATAAGTCCTAACTCTCCACTAATTCAATTAGTGAGAACTAGAGTAAATGGCTCCCAATCATCAATTACTTGAACATTAGTAACTCAAGAGTTCCTAAGTTACCTTTCCAAGCCAAGAGTATAAAATTCTACTCTAAAATCCAACCAAGCATTTCATCAAACACTTGGAGGGTACAAAAGAAAAGCATAGTAAATTGATAACAAGAGTAGAATCTAACAACAATTATTGAAATTAATTAACAATAACAATCAAAAGAAACACATTTATTATGAATTACCTTGATTGAATTGAAAGAGAGTAGAAGAAACAAAAGTAGATCTACAACAAAACACAAGAACAACATAAAGGAAATTACAACAAAAGAATGGAAGGAGAATGAATGTAACAACAAGGAATTGAAAGGTAGAAGTAGAAGAAAGCAAAGATTAAAACCTAGATCTAAGAACTAATCCTAATCCTAATCCTAATTCTAGAGAGAAGTGAGAGCTTCTCTCTCTAGAAACTACTTCTAAACTAATCTTAATGTGTGGAAATGAACTAATGGTAACTAACATCTAAAGTATGAGAGTATGTTCATTCCCCCTTCAATCCTTGGCTTAAATAGCATCAGAAATGAGTTGGATTGGGCCCTCAAGACTTCTAAAATCGCTGGCCACGTTTTGCTTTAAGTGAACCAGGTGGCAGCAACGGCACGTGTGCGTACTATGCGCGTGCGCGCCACCATACGTATAGCAACTATGGCAAATCTTATATCGTTTTGAAGCCCCGGATGTTAGCTTTCTAACCCAACTGGAACCGCATCATTTGGACCCCTTTAGCTCAACTTATGGTCGTTTAAGTGCGAAGAGGTCGGCTTGACAGCTTTCCGGTTCTTTCATTTCTTCATGAGTTCTCCAACTTTTCATGCTTTCTTTCTTCATTCTCTTGATCCAATCTTTGCCTCCTAAATCTTAAATCACTTAACAAACATATCAAGGCATCTAATGGAATCAAGGAGAATTAGATTTAGCTATTTTAAGTCCTAAAAATCATGTTTTCACTCTTAAGCACAATTAAAGGAGAATATACAAAACCATGCTATTTTATTGCATAAATGTGGGTAAAAGGTTACAAAATCCCCTAAATCAAGCATAAGATAAGCCCTACAAATGGGGTTTATCACCAGCACCTAAACTTGGCCACTAGGAAGGATCACTTTCCATTGCCTTTCATCGATCAAATGCTTGATCGCTGATGAGCGGATAATTTATACGCTTTTTGGCATTGTTTTTAGATAGTTTTTAGTATATTTTTATTAGTTTTTCAGCAAAATTCACATATCTGGACTTTACTTTGAGTTTGTATGTTTTTCTGTGATTTCAGGTATTTTCTGGCTGAGATTGAGGGACCTGAGCAAAAATCTGATTCAGAGGTTGAAAAAGGACTGCTGATGCTGTTGGATTCTGACCTCCCTGCACTCGAAGTATATTTTTTGAGCTACAGAAACCCAAATGGCGCACTCTTAACTGCGTTGGAAAGTAGACATCTAGGGCTTTCCAGCAATATATAATAGTCCATACTTTGCTAGCGTTTTGACGACGCAAACTGGTGTTCAAACGCCAACTTCCTGCCTTATTCTGGCGTTAAACGCCAGAATCAGGTTACAAGCTAGAGTTAAACGCCCAAAACAGGCTGCAAACTGGCGTTTAACTCCAAGAAAAGTCTCTACATATGAATGCTTCAATGCTCAGCCGAACCACACACCAAGTGGGCCCCGGAAGTGGATTTTTGCACTTAGACTTATTTTCTGTAAACCTAGGCAACTAGTTTAGTATAAATAGAACTTTTTACTATTGTATAAGTGTCTTTTTCCCTATTTTTGAATTCATATGCCATTTGGGGAGACTGGCCATTTGGCCATGCCTAGACCTTGTTCTTATGTTTTTCTCAACGGTAGAGTTTCTACACACCATAGATTAAGGTGTAGAGCTCTGCTGTTCCTCGAGTATTAATGCAAAGTACTATTGTTCTTCTATTCAATTCAGGCTTATTCTTATTCTAAGATATTTATTCGCACACAAGAACATGATGAATGTGATGATTATGTGACACTCATAACCATTCTCACTTATGAACGTGTGACTGACAACCACTTTCGTTCTACATGAAAACAAGCTTGAATGTTGGTGCACGAAATTGCAATCACACTTTTACAATTCCGCACAACTAACCAGCAAGTGCACTGGGTCGTCCAAGTAATACCTTACGTGAGTAAGGGTCGATCCCACGGAGATTGTCGGCTTGAAGCAAGCTATGGTTATCTTGTAACTCTTAGTCAGGATATCGATAATTCTCAGGTTTAATTGTGATGAGTAAAAGAACATGAAATAAATACTTGTTTTGCAGTAATGGAGAACAGGCTGAGGTTTTGGAGATGCTCTATCTTCTGAATCTTTGCTTTTCTACTGTCTTCTTCTTCAAGCACGCAAGGCTCCTTCCATGGCAAGCTGTATGTAGGGTTTCACCATTGTCAATGGCTACCTCCCATCCTCTCAGTGAAAATGTTCAACGCGCTCTGTCACAGCACGGCTATTCATCTGTCGGTTCTCAATCAGGTTGGAATAGAATCCAGTGATTCTTTTGCGTCTGTCACTAACGCCCAGCCTTCAGGAGTTTGAAGCTCGTCACAGTCATTCAATCCTTGAATCCTACTCAGAATACCACAGACAAGGTTTTGACCTTCCGGATTCTCTTGAATGCTGCCATCAATTCTAGCTTATAACACGAAGATTCTAATTAAGGAATCCAAGAGATATCTACTCAATCTAATGTAGAACGGAGGTGGTTGTCAGGCACACATTCATAGGTGAGAATGATGATGAGTGTCACTGATCATCACATTCATCAAGTTTAGGAACAAGTGATATCTTAGAATAGAAGCAAGCGTGATTGAATGAAAAACAGTAGTAATTGCATTAATCCATCAAGACACAGCAGAGCTCCTCACCCCCAACCATGGGGTTTAGAGACTCATGCCGTAGAAGGTACAGTATAAAACGTGTAAAGTGTCATAAGGGAGCTATACAATATCAAAAGGTCCTATTAAATAGTGAACTAGTAACCTAGGGTATACAGAAATGAGTAAATGACGTAAAAATCCACTTCCGGGGTCCACTTGGTGTGTGCTTGTGCTGAGCATTGAAGCTTTCATGTGTAGAGACTTTTTCTGGAGTTAAACGCTAGCTTTTATGCCAGTTTGGGCGTTTAACTCCAATTTTTGTGCCAGTTCCAGCGTTAAACGCTGGAAATTCTGAAGCTGATTTGCAACACCGGTTTGGGCCATCAAATGTCGAGCAAAGTATGAACTATTATATATTGCTGGAAAGCCCAGGATGTCTACTTTCCAACGCAATTAAGAGCTCGCCAATTAGGCTTTTGTAGCTCCAGAAAATCCACTTCGAGTGCAGGGAGGTCAGAATCCAACAGCATCTGCAGTCCTCTTCAGCCTCTGAATCAGATTTTTGCTCAGGTCCCTTAATTTCAGCCAGAAAATACCTAAAATCACAGAAAAACACACAAACTCATAGTAAAGCTCAGAAAAGTGAATTTTAACTAAAAACTAATAAAAATGTAATAAAAACTAACTAAAATATACTAAAAACATACTAAAAATAATGCCAAAAAGCGTATAAATTATCCGCTCATCAAATGTATATCTTTTGGGTTTCTAATCAACGATTCACATCGACTCCCCTCTGACAATGGGGCATCTGAATCCGAGATTAGAATCTTCGTGGTATAGGCTAGAATCCATTGGCATCATTCCTGAGATCCGGAAAGTCTAAACCTTGTCTGTGGTATTCCGAGTAGGATTTGGGATGGGATGACTGTGACGAGCTTCAAACTCGCGACTGTAAGGCATAGTGACAGACGCAAAAGGATAGTAAATCCCATTCCTACACGATCGACAACCAACAGCTGATTAGCCATACGATATCTGTGCATGGTATTTTTCATCCGAGACGAAAAATCTGACAGTTGATTAGCCGTACAGAAACCGTAGAGGGCCATTTTCACTGAGAGGACGGGAAGTAGCCATTGACAATGGTGACACCCAACATACAGCTTGCCATAGAAAGGAGTATAAAGGATTGGACGAATGCAGTAGGAAAGTAGAGATTCAGAAGGAATAACGCATCTCCATATGCTTATCTGAAATTCCCACCAATGAATTACATAAGTATCTCTATCTTTATTTTATGTTTATTTATCGTTTAATTATCAAAACTCCATAACCATTTGAATCCGCCTGATTGAGATTTACAAGATGACCATAGCTTGCTTCAAGCCAACAATCTCTGTGGGATCGACCCTTACTCACGTAAGGTTTATTACTTGGACGACCCAGTGCACTTACTGGTTAGTTGTGCGAAGTTGTGAAAAAGAGTTGAGATTACAATTGTGCGTACCAAGTTGTTGGCGCCATTGAGATCACAATTTTGTGCACCAAGTTTTCGGCGCCGTTGCCGGGGATTGTTCGAGTTGGGACAACTGACGGTTCATCTTGTTGCTCAGATTAGGTAATTTTCTTCTTGTGTTTCTTGTTTGAGTCTAGTGTCAATTTTTAAGTTTGGTGTCTTGCATGTTTTAATTTTTCTAAAAAAAACTTCAAAAATTCATGCATGTGTTCTTCATGATGTTCTAGTTGTTCTTGGTAAGTCTTCTTGTTTGATCTTTACATTTTATTGTTTTGTGTCTTTTGTTGTTTTTCATATGCATTTTTGCATTCATAGTGCCTAAACATAAAAAATTTCTAAGTTTGGTGTCTTGCATGTGTCTCTCTTCTTAAATTTTTTTTTCAAAAATGTGTTCTTGATGTTCATCATGATCTTCAAAGTGTTCTTAGTGTTCATCTAGACATTCATAGTGTTCTTGCATGCATCATTGGTTTTGATCCAAAATTTTTGTGTTGAGTCATTTTGTGGTTTTTCTCTTTCCTCATTAAATTCAAAAAATAAAAAAATGTCTTTTCCTTATTTCACTCATAAATTTCGAAATCTTTGGGTTGACTGATTAAGTGAATGGTAGTTTAGATTAAGCATTTTTCTTTTCGTTACTAAAGCCCACTAACTGTTTGATATTTTGTTTTACTAACTTTAACTTCACTCTAGCAATAGAGTAATTCATTTGTATTGTTGGTGTGTGTGTTTGTGTATGTCAGAGGCAGGAAGACTTAATCCTCAAGACGAGAGGACCCTCCGAAGGATAAGAAGAGAAGGAAAAAGGATAATTGGTGAGGAGGATTCAGAAGAAGAAGAAGTTCTTGTTATGGAGGGCAATTCACATAACCCTCCTAACCCTCCCGAGGGAGTTGCCAACAATAACAACCCACCTCAAAGGAGAGTTCTAGATTCTTACACTCTCCCAAATCCGAGACACTGTGGGAGCAGCATACTCACTCCCAATGTTCATGCACACAACTTTGAATTGAAGCCTCAGCTTATCACTTTGGTGCAGAATAATTGTTCTTATGGAGGAGGTCCCCTTGAGGATCCAAATCAACACTTGTCTATCTTCCTGAGAATATGTGAAACTGTCAAGACAAATGGGGTACACCCTGATATTTACAAGCTGCTGTTGTTCCCATTTTCTTTGAGAGACAAGGCATTTCAATGGCTGGAGACATTCCCCAAAGAAAGCATCAACACTTGGGATGAATTGGTGAATAAATTCCTATCTAAATTCTACCCACCCCAGAGGATCATAAGGTTAAAAACAGAAGTGCAAACATTCACTCAACTAGATGGGGAATCATTGTATGAAGCATGGGAATGATACAAAGCTTTGATTAGGAAATGTCCACCTGAAATGTTCAGTGAATGGGATAGGCTCCAGAATTTCTATAAGGGGTTAACTCTAAAATCTCAAGAGTCTTTGGATTACTCTGTAGGAGGCTCACTACAATTGATGAAGACAGCTGAGGAAGCCCAAAATCTCATAGACATGGTGGCAAATAACCAATACTTCTATGATCATCAGAGGCAACGCCAACCAGTTCAAAAGAAGGGTGTATTGGAACTAGAAGGAGTGGACACAATCTTGGCACAGAACAAGATGATGCACCAACAAATCCAACAACAAATGGAAATGATGGCTAAGAGAATAGATGGCCTCCAACTAGCTTCGATAAGCACAACAAATCAAGCTTCAATTGAATGAGGTCAAAATGAAGCAGACAATGTTGAGCAGCAACAAGAACAAGTTCAATACATGCAAAACCCCTCAAGTTCATTTCAAAATGACTTTCATGGTGACACATAAAACTCATCCTAGAGAAACCACCCCAACCTGAGATGGGGTGATAATCAAAACCAGTGGCAGAAGAACAACAACTCCAACCATTCCCGCAACACACACAACCAAAACCACTCATCACAACACCAAACTTAGTGTCTTACCTACATTGTATGCTATTTCAATCCCTTTTTCTCTTTTTCCTTTTTTTTAAGTATATAATGAAATTTCTTATTATTGGCTACTAAAGCATGAAAATAAAAGAGAACTCCTGTGCATGGGTTGCTTCCCATGAAGCGCTTGTTTATTGTCCTTAGCTTGACAATGCAGCTTCCTTGCTCATGTTAGCAGTTGCACACTCTCTTCCTTGCTCCAGTTTGCTTCTTGGCGTTGTTGCCAAGCACTCCAATGTAGCTCCAAGTTAGCAACGTGCACATTGCTTATTCTTGAAAGAGTTGTTAGCCACTTGCTTGCTTCACTCTTGCTTCAATGCTTTCTTGTTTCATCACCTATCATTAACAAGGGAAATTGCTTCAAAGTCTTACCAATCATGCAATCAATTTCATGAGATTCATTCATACTCATTCATTTATGTATTCCTTGAATCATTTGCATGAATTCAGCTACAATCAACATGATCCTTGGTATTCTCAAGCATGAAGGCAAAACTCATAAAAATACTTGTTTAATTCAAAGAAAAATGAGTGAAACTAAGCTAAACCAACTAAACTAACTAGCTAATATAGCCAACATGCGAATTTAGTCACGTAAAAATGAGATTTCACGTACAACCGGCAGGTATACCGGATCGTATCAAGTAATAAGACTCACTAAGAGTGAGGTCAATCCCACGGAGATTGTTAGATTAAGCAACTTTAGTTAAATGGTGAATTTAGTCAAGCAAACATTATTTTGATTTCATGAGAATTTTGATTCTTGAACATAGTTGCAAGAATTTAAATGACAAGGAATTTAAAGAACTAGAATCTAGAGTGAAAATGGAAGCAAATAACTGAAACTTAAAATGCAAGAAACTTAAATGACATCAAAGATAAATTGCAAGGAATTAAAGGTTGCAGAAATTTAAAGAGCATAAGAGCAAAGAGCAAGAAATAAAGAGACAGAATGTAAATAACAAGAATAGTAAATTGCAAGAATGTAGAAGGGAAATGGGGTAATGGGAGCAAAAGAAATGAGAATTAATGATAGAGAGAATCATTAGGGATCGGAGATACAAATTCTCATGAATTGATGTTGATCAATTCCTTCTCAATCATGGGTGTAGATCCATGGCAAGTTGTGGGTAATTGAATCCCAATCTCTTGGTGATCCAATTTCTCTCAACATAACCAATTGCCACTCTCGTGATCTAATTGTTCATGAGAAGAGATGAAGCTCAATTTCTAATCCAAGCCACACAATTTCCAGAATCTCAACCAAGGAAGGTTACATCTCACATACCAACCAAAGTGTATTGATTAAGGAGATCATGAAAGGATGAACTCTAAACTGAACTATGTGGTTCATTTCTCAAATTCACCACACAATTCATATAGATTAACCCCTCTCTCGATGGTGATTGAATCTTTGAAGAACAAGAGTTTCCTCTTGGATTAACCACTTGAATTGAGAAGGAGAAGAAGATTTATCAATTCATTCAAACAAGCAGAGCTCTTCCCCCTAATGAAAATGGGGTTTAGTGAATCATAGCTCCAATTTCAACAACAATTGCCATAAATGAAAATTAAACTAAGTATATAGAAGAATGAAGAAGAAGAAGAAGTTCTTAAAACTGAAATTCAAAGTTGCAAGCTAAACAAAATAGAAGACCGGTGAGAAAAAGTAAAAAGTAAAATTGCTAGTGTAATAGAACTCTTCCCTATTTATACTAGTCCTAAGACTCCTTCATTGATCTTTAATTTGGGCTAGCAATGTGGGCTTTCTCTTTGTTGAATTCCTAGCTCAATGGAAGAATTGTTGCTAGACATGAAAGGAGGTGCTTGTTCATAATGTTCCTAGCCCAATGGCTTGGCGTTTTTGCCAATAACACTAGCCTTAATGCACGTTGGCAACGTGCAAAGTATTTTCCTGGAAGTGGGCATTGGTGTTTGGGCGTTGTTAGCCCAAGTTGTTGCTAACAACTTGCTTTTCTTCTTCTTGACTCTACTTTCATGCTTAATGTTGCCCAGAATTTGAGTGTCAATCCTCTGCTTCAATATGGACTATCATACATCATTGGAAAGCTCAGAGTGTCTTCTTTCTAATGCATTTGGAATTATCTCAATTTGATTTTTCTAGCTCAAGTTATGCTTCCTCAAAGAAGGTAAGGTCAGGCTGCCAAGTTTGTTGGAGTTGTTGCTGAACACGCCCCTCTCTTCCAAGTTGCCAACGTGCCAAACCTCCTAAGGCTGGGACATGGGGCTGGCGTTGTTGCTGAACACTCCCCCTTGTTGGCACGTTGCCAACGTGCCCGCTGCTTCCTCATGGGCTCATTCATGCTTCCTTGAATTTCAACCTCATTTCCTTGTTTTTTGGGGCCTAAAGATGACTCTGATTCGAGCTTCCATTTCATGCTCCACTATAGACTATTATATATGGTTGGAAAACTCTGAATGTCAGCTTTCCAACGCAACTGGAAGCACTCAATTTGGATCTTTATAACTCAAGTTATGCTCGTTTGAAGGAGACAGGGTCAGGCTGCCAAAATCGCACACGTTTTTGGTGAAAACGCCCTTGTTTCCAGCGTTGCCAACGTGCTCAGATTCTGAAGCTCTAAATGAAGCCAGCTTTTTAAGCTTCAAATGAATGCCAATCCCATACTATGATATATGGTTGGAAAGCTCTGGATGTCTACTTTCAAATGCCGTTCGAATCACCTCATTTGGAGCTTTGTAGCTCAAGATATACTCCATTGAAGGAGGTAAGGTCAGGCTGTCCAGCTCACCAGCGTTTTTGGCAAACACTCCTTTGTATTTCCAAGTTGCCAACGTGGGTTGCTTCATTCCAAGGTTGCCTAGCTGCTGGCGTTGTTGATGAACACACCCTTATAACTCCAAGTTAGCAACGTGCTAACTTTATCCTCCTTGTCAAGCTTCCTAGCGTTGTCATTGAACACGCCTTCGGAACTCAATGTTGGCAACGTGCTCGAGCTATCATCCAGGGCTATCTCCTTCCTGAACCAAGCTTTCTTGCTGCGATTGCTTGCCTGTGTTGTCCTCAAACACACCCCCTCATCTTCTAGGTTGGCAACCTGCTCGAAGCTTTGGAATTGCTCTACAAGGTTGCTTGCTACATTGTCACTAAACACACCTATAGAACTTGGCGTTGGCAACGTGCATGCCTCTTCCTATGAGTGCTCCTGGCATTGTTATGGAACACGCCCTTGTTCTTGGAGTTGGCAACGTGCCACCCTTCCTCATGGCTCCATGCTTGCTGCCTTGAGTTGTTGCCAAACATGCCAGTAGTAACCCAAGTTAGCAACGTGCAAGTCCTCTGCTTCCTTACCAAGCTTGAAATGTTCTCAAGCCTTCTTGCTTCATCACCTAACATAAACCAAAGAAACTTCCTCAATGTATTGCTATTCTATGCACCCAATTTCAAGAGATTCATTCATACTAATGCATTTATAAGCTTCTTGAATTATTTGCATGAATTTGGCCAAATTTCACTTAGTTCTTGGTTCATGGATGCATGGAGAAAAACTCACAAAATTGCTTGTTTATTTTAGTAATAATGAATGAAATTGAACTAAAGCTAACTAAACTAACTAGTTAAAATAGCAAATATGCGAATGCATCATTAAATTAGTCAAAATTTTTTAAAATAAGTTGTTTCTTGTTAGTCAAGTCAAGATTTCATTTTTTAAAAATCTTATCTTTTCAAATCTTTTTCAAAAATCAAATCTTTTTCATTTTTTTCTTAATATTTTCGAAATTTTTAAAAATTGTTTTTCAAAATCTTTTTCTTAATTTCATTTCAAATTTTCAAAAACTTTACTAACAATTAATGTAATTGATTCAAAAATTTCAAGTTTGTTACTTTCTTGTTAAGAAAGGTTCAACCTTTAAATTCTAGAATCATATCTTTTAGTTTCTTGTTAGTCAAGTCATTAACTTTAATTTTCAAAATCAAATGTTTCTAAATTTCTTTTTCAAATCTTTTTCAAAATAAATTTCAATTATATCTTTTTAATCATATCTTTTCTAACTTCTTATCTTTTCAAAATTGATTTTCAAATCTTTTTCAACTAACTAGTTGACTTTTTTGTTTGTTTTACTATTTATTATCTTTTTCAAAACCACCTAACTACTTTTCTCTCTCTAATTTTCGAAAATCACCTTCCTCTTTTGATGCATTCGCATATTTACCATTTTACTTAGTTAGTTTAGTTAGTTTTAGCTTTGCTTTATTCATTTTCTTTGAAATAAATAGACAAATTTGTGAACTTTTCCTCCATGCATTCATGAACCAAGAATTTAGTGAAATTTGACATAATCCATGCAAATGATTCAAGAAGCTTATATGCAAATTAAGGTGAATGATTTCCTTGAAATTTAATGCATGAGATGGCAAAACTTTGAGAAAAGCTCTTTGGTTTATGATAGGTGATGAAGCAAGAAGACAATGATGCAAGGAAATCTTGGAGCAAGAAGGAGATGTATGTGCCAACTTGATCCTCAAGTTGGCAACGCCCAATTGATGCAACCAGGATGAGAGAGCACGTTGGCAACTTGGTTTCCAAGTTGCCAACGTCCAAAGTGGTGCTGCCAGGAGGTGTAGCACGTTGGCAACTTGGAAACCAAGTTGGCAACGTGCTAGTGCACAATCAGCGGAAATTGCAGCCTGACCTTCCCATCTTCAAGGATGAATATCTTGAACCACAAGGATCCAATTGGCATGATTCCAATTGCGTTGAGAAGCTGACATCAAGAGCGTTCCAACGATATACAATAGTCCATAATGTGGCAAGGAATGGAAGCTCAAATCAGAGGGAAACTTAAGCCCCAAATGCAAGGAAATGAAGCATTGCAAGTTGCCAACTTGAAGACCAAGTTGGCAACGCCAGAGCCACCAGGGGAGGATGTCACCACGTTGCCAACGCCAACACCAAGTTGGCAACGCCCAGGCAAGCAAAGAGCTGAGCCAAGGAGAGCTCGAGGGCGTTGCCAACGCGGGAATGAAGAGGCGTTATTCAAGGCAACGCACACAAGCAAACTTGGCCCAAGAGGAGGAGAGGCTGGCGTTGCCAACGCCAAGTTATGAAGGCGTGTTCCTTGGCAACGTAGCAAGCAACTTTGGCATCAAATGGGGAGCTCGAGCACGTTGTTGAGCTAGGAACCATGGGCGTGTTCCTTGGCAACGCATGCAAGCTAGGAATATGGGCACACGAGGGCGTTGCTAACTTGGAAATGAACTGGCGTGTTCTTCAATAACGCCAGGGACAAGATCTTGGGTGCCAACAACGTTGCCAATGCCAATCTTGGGCACCAACCACGTTGCCAACTTGGGATTGCATGGGCGTGTTCATCAACAACTCCAACAAACCTGGCAGCCTGACCTTGCTCTCTTCCATGGAGTATATCTTGAGTTGTAGACCTTCAAATGATGCATTCTCAACGGCATTGAAAAATAGACATCCAGAGCTTTCCAACCATATATCATAGTATGGGGTTGACATTCGTTTAAAGCTTCAAAAGCGGGCTTCATTTAGAGCTTCAGAATCTGAAGGCGTTGGCAACGTGGAAATACAAAGGCGTTTTTGCCAAAAACGCCTGCGATTTTAGCAGCCTGACCATGTCCCCTTCAATGGAGCATAACTTGAGCTACAGAGATCCAAATGAGTTGATTTCAGTGGCATTGGAAAGAAGACATCAAGAGCTTTCCAATGATGTATGATAGTCCATATTGACGCAAAGGATAGATACTCAAATTCTGGGCAACATTAGGCATGAGAGAAGAGTCAATAAGAAGAAGAGCAAGTTGTTAGCAACAACTTGGGCCAACAACGCCCAAGTCTCAAACTCACTTCCAGGAAATTGGCATGCACGTTGCCAACGTGCACTAAGGCCTGAGTTATTGCCAATAACGCCCCTCAATGGGCCAGAATTGGTGCCAACTTGCTTTGCTTCCCCTATTCATCACAAAGGCCAACAACTTCTTCAATTGAGCCAAGAATTCAACAAAGAGAAGCCCATATTGCTAAACCAATTCAAGATCTTTGAAAGAGTTTTAGGAGTAGTATAAATAGAAGAGATTGATGTACTTGTGGAGGACTTTTACACTTTTGAATACTTTTCAACACTTAGAATTTTTAGCACTTTTACTTAGCTTATTGTGAGAATTTCGGGGTACTCTCCCGAAAAGCTCATCTTTGGTTTTCTCTTGGAATTTTCCTTCTTCATCTTCAAGTTTTAAGCACTTCATTCTTCTTCTTCATCATCTTCCTCTACACTTAGTTTAATTTTTGTTAATGGCATTTGTTGTTGAGATTGGAGCTATGATTCACTAAACCCCACTTTCATTAGGGGGAGGAGCTCTGTTGGTTGGAATGAATTGGTGAACCATTTTCTCTTTCTCAATTTTAGTGGTTGATCTAAAGAGGGAACTCTTGTTCTTCAAAGATTCAACCACCATCGAGAGAGGGGTTAATCTATATGAATTATGTGGTGAATTTGATGAATGAGCCACATAATTCAGTTTAGAGTTCAACCTTTCATGATTTCCTCAATCAATATACCTTGGTTAGTATGTGAGATGTAACTCTCCTTGGTTGAGATTTTGGAAATTGTGTGGCTGGATTAAAATTGAGCTTCATCTCTTCTCATGAACAATTAGATCACGAGAGTGGCAATTGGCTATGTTGAGAGAGATTGAATCACCAAGAGATTGGGATTCAATCACCCATTTGCCATGGATCTATACCCATGATTGAGGAAGATTTGACTAACATCAATTCATGAAAACTAACATCTCTGATCCCTAATGATCCTCTCTATCATTAATTCTCATTTCTTTTGCTTCTAGTTATTTGATTACCCATTTCCCAATCCCCTTCTACATTCTGTCTATTTACCACTCTTGTTATTTACATTCTGTTCATTTACTTCTTGCCATTTACTCTTATGTTCTTTAAATTTCTGCAACCTTTAATTCCTTGCAATTTATCTTTGATGTCATTTAAGTTTCTTGCACTTTAAGTTTCCGTCATTTACTTGCACTTTATTTCTTAATTTTAGTTCTTTACATTCTTGCCATTTAAATTCTTGCAATTATGTTCAAAAATCAAAATGCTCATGAAATTAAAACTATGTTTGCTTGACTAAATTTACCATTAGCTAAAGTTGCTTAATCTACCAATCTCCGTGGGATCGACCTCACTCTTAGTGAGTTTTATTACTTGATACGACCCGGTATACTTGCCGGTAATTACGTGAAATCTCATTTTTACGCATCAAGTTTTTGGCGCCGTTGCCGGGGATTGGAAAGATTGACAATGATTAAGTGAAAGGTGGTTTAGATTAAGCATTTTTCTTTGTGATTTTGTTAAGCCCACTAACTGTTTGATACTTTGTTTCACTAACCCCAATTTCACTCTAGTTCTAGAATATTGCACTTGTGATTCTGGTTTTGTTTGTGTATGTCAGGAGCTAGTAGACATAATATTGAGGACGAGAGAACCCGCCGAAGGATAAGGAGAGCAGAAAGAGGAAAGTTCATAGTTGGTGAAGAAGGGTCAGAGGAATCAGAGGGAGAAGATCAAGTCATGGATGATGAAATGCAAAACCCTCCTGGAGGGGTCAACAATAATGGTGGACAAGCTAGAAGGGTGTTATCCTCATACACTATCCCTGATCCAAGACATTGTGGGAGCAGTATTGCTACACCAAATGTTCAGGCCAATAACTTTGAGTTAAAACCTCAGCTCATCACTTTGGTACAGAACAATTGCTCTTATGGAGGGGGACCTCTTGAAGACCCAAATCAACATCTCTCTGTTTTTCTGAGGATATGCAACACAGTGAAGACAAATGGAGTGCATCCAGATGTTTACAAGTTGTTGCTATTTCCGTTCTCTTTGAGGGATAAAGCCACTCAATGGCTAGAATCATTCCCCAAGGAAAGCCTCAATGATTGGAATGAAGTGATGGGCAAATTTCTAGCAAAGTTCTACCCACCTCAAAAGATCATCAAGCTGAAGACAGAGGTCCAGACTTTTAGGCAAATGGAAGGGGAGTCATTGTATGAAGCCTGGGAAAGGTATAAAGCACTAATGAGAAGATGCCCCCCTGACATGTTTAGTGATTGGGTTAAGCTCCAAAACTTCTATGAAGGCTTAAGCTTTGAAGCAAGGAAGGGACTAGATTACTCATCAGGAGGATCACTCAACATGATGAAAACTGCCGAGGAGGCCCAAGACCTCATTGAGATTGTGGCAAACAACCAATATTATTACTCATCAGAGAGGCAACACAATCCACCCCCAAAGAAAGGTGTAATGGAGCTTGAAGGTGTTGATGCCATCTTGGCACAAAACAAGTTAATGCACCAACAAATCCAACAACAAATGGAGATGATAACAAAGAGAATGGATGGTTTGCAACTTGCAGCAGTGAACACAATGAACCAACCATTGCTTGAATGGAACCAAGGTGAAGGGATCACGGTTGAACAACCACAAGAACAAGTTCAATACATGCAGAACACTTCAAATTCTCAGGATGAATTTCATGGTGATACATACAATTCATCTTGGAGAAATCATCCCAATCTAAAGTGGGGTGAAAACCATTGGCAAAAGAACAACAACCACAACCACAACCGTAACACAAATAACCAAAGCCACCATGCCAACAACACTAACCAATATAGAAAAATACAAAACACATATCAACACCCTCATAATAACTCACAAACTCACCAAAATAACTTCCCTGCACCAACATCCAACACACAGAATTACCACACTAATCCACCCAACAACTTTCAACAACAATCCACCCCCATCATATCCCCAATTGACCATTATGAGAATAGAATTTCAAGTCTTGAAGCAACCTTACAAGCACTTGCTCAAACCACTCAAGCCTTAGCTAAGGGACAAAAGGAACATGAGGCCACCATGAAGAGTATTGAGCGACAAGTGGGACAATTAGCCAAACAAGCTGAACGGCCAACCAATGTTCTTCCAAGTGATACGATACCCAACCCAAGAGACACAGAAAAAGCCATAAAATGGGAGGAGTGTAAAGCAATCACCCTGAGAAGTGGGAAGAAAGTGGAGACAGAAGCCATTACTCAGGAAGAGCACATCAAAGAAGGCTTAAAAGAAGAGGTGAAGGAACAAAAGCAGGAGCAAGAAACCTATACACAAAGTGATAAATTAGCTAAGAAGGAGGCAGTGAAAGCATACCAACCAATGCTCCCATACCCTCAAAGGTTTAAAGAAGAGAACAAAGAGAAGCAATATTCCAAATTCTTGGAAATATTCAAGACACTACACATCAACATACCCTTCATTGAAGCACTTGAACAGATGCCCCTATATGCTAAGTTCATGAAGGAATTGT
Source organism: Arachis hypogaea (assembly GCF_003086295.3). NCBI lineage: Eukaryota > Viridiplantae > Streptophyta > Magnoliopsida > Fabales > Fabaceae > Arachis > Arachis hypogaea. The sequence continues at coordinate 41,775,388 of NC_092045.1, read as the reverse complement.
TGACAAAGAAAAGATCCTTGAAAGAGGGACAAACGGTTGTGATGACCAGGGAGTGTAGTGCCATCATCCAGAAAAAGTTGCCAAAGAAGATGAAAGACCCAGGGAGCTTTCACATCCCCTGCACAATAGGCAACATGATGATTGAGAGAGCATTTTGTGATCTTGGTGCAAGCATAAATCTGATGCCTCTATCTCTGATGAGAAAGCTTCAGATTCATGAATTGAAACCTACAAAGATAGCCCTTCAAATGGCGGATAAATCTATTCAACAAGCACTCGGGGTTGTAGAGAATGTATTAGTAAAGGTGGACAAATTCTTCCTCCCAGTTGACTTTGTCATCCTAGACATAAAGGAAGATGACAACACTCCCATTATTCTAGGGAGGCCCTTTTTAGCTACTGCCAGGGCATTGATAGATGTTGAAAAAGGAGAATTAATGCTAAGGGTGCATGATGAGCATATAGTGTTCCATGTCTTCAAGAATTTGCAAGACTCCACCCAAGAGGAAGAGTGTATGAAGATTTATTCCATAAATCCAAACTTGAAAGAGGCACCTGATGAGGCACTTCCAAGCTCATGCAGGAAAGAAAATGAAGAGGTGGAGGTGCTGCAACAAGCTCAAAGAATAGAGGAGAAGCTGCAATCAAAGTCAGCATTTAAGATTCATAGCAAGGACTGTCCAAAAATTGAGATTCCAAAACCTGAACTATCTCCTGGAAAAGAAGAGAGTCCCAAGAAGAAAATGCCAAGAGGATGGAGAAACAAGAAAATCTCCACTGAAGACTTCTCACCAGGGGATAAAGTGATGCTACTTTACCAACCTAAAGAGACATCTCCACACTTTTCTGGATACTACACAGTGAACAAAATCCTCTCACTTGAACATGTGGAAATCATCAAGAATGATACTGGAAGGAAGCTCACGGTGAGAGGGGAAGGATTAAGGCACTATGATCATCATCCGCCCTAAAGAGGGACAAATGTCAAGCTAGTGACAATAAAAGAGCGCTTGTTGGGAGGCAACCCAGCCAGAGGTAACCATCTTTTCATATCTAATTCAATAAAACTGTTAATTAGTTTCATCTAGATTGCAAGAAGCTAAGTTTGGTGTTGCACACCAAAACAATCTAAGGGAGAATGAAGGATTCTAAGTTTGGTGTTCCACCAAAAATCCCATCATAAAACATATTCTCACTTTCTGCCATAAGGCTAGCTTCATGCATTTAGACGGACTAGTTAATTATCTTGCTGTTTTCCAGTTTTTAGTCTATTACCTTAGAAAAAGAAGAAAGAGTTTCACACATGGTTAATTTGATGCATTGGCAAGGTACTAAGTTTGGTGTTCCCACACCAAAGTAAGTTCAAAAAGCCCACAAATAAATCATGCAGACTAACCACTGTTTCTAAGTGCTTGGGGAACAAGCAACTTTTAATATCATTGTAGAATGTCATACAAGCCTTTGGAGGGATTAAGCATCATCAATCAAAGAAGCAAAAGATGAACATAAAGGCTAGCAATGATGATGATGAGAAGAAAAGCAAGTGAACTCCAACAGGTTGTATTGTTAAGTGATATTTTACATCAAATGTTGCTGTGATTGAAAGTTGGATTGTATCCTTATTTGCTCTGTTTGTCTGCATCATATAATTTTTCTTTTTATATTCCCGCCTGCCTTCATAGCATAGTCTTTCTTTATAATAAGCAAGATGCTTGATTATTCACAACATTCTTATCTTCAAAACCTGTTTGCACTCAATTTTCAAGAATGCATCACATGGAAGTTCTTTGAAAAGAAGGATTGAGGAATAAAAATCAGTTTTTGAGGCAAGCAAAAGATTAGGAGAAGTGGTGGTTCTAGTAGTATGATCATGTATTGAGGTTGCATGCTTGTGAAAACTTGCATGGGAGCTCATAGGCAGGACATAAAGTTCAAAGAAGTATTGTAGAGATTCTCAAAAATCTATTGATCCAAGAAGCAGCAAACAAAGCAAAAGGAAGAAAAGAAAGTGCAAAAACAAAAAGAACATGGCCCAAGGTTCTGAGCATCAATTACTAGGCAGAAAAAGAAAGAAAGAAACAAAAACTCAAAAGAGTTGCTATCCTAGTAAATGCTTGTGGTTGAAGTGTGTCAAGGAAAGAGGCTTGAGCAAGTAAATCCTTGGGGGTGCTTTAACACCTAATACCTTAAAACCAACTGGTTTAGGAGTATTGATTGAAAGCTTATCTAAAGAGCCGCTTTGAGACATGACACTTAGAGTCAAGGCCAAGGCACATAAACTATGAGCAGCTGTTTCAAGGTGATTACCTATAGAGAGATTTCCATGATATCTTTTGAATAAAAGTCCTAAGATCTAAGACTTCCAAAATGTAAGGACTAATAAGCACTGGGACCCTTGCATGAACACATAATTCAGAGTTCATCCCACTATCACTTAATCACTTCACTCACCAAGGTATTACAAGCTATTCCTCAACTCATTCCAATTAAAAGAAATCTCTATTGCATGATTCTTTTCTTGCTTGAGGACAAGCAAGGTTTAAGTTTGGTGTTGTGATGCATTCGCATATTTACCATTTTACTTAGTTAGTTTAGTTAGTTTTAGCTTTGCTTTATTCATTTTCTTTGAAATAAATAGACAAATTTGTGAACTTTTCCTCCATGCATTCATGAACCAAGAATTTAGTGAAATTTGACATAATCCATGCAAATGATTCAAGAAGCTTATATGCAAATTAAGGTGAATGATTTCCTTGAAATTTAATGCATGAGATGGCAAAACTTTGAGAAAAGCTCTTTGGTTTATGATAGGTGATGAAGCAAGAAGACAATGATGCAAGGAAATCTTGGAGCAAGAAGGAGATGTATGTGCCAACTTGATCCTCAAGTTGGCAACGCCCAATTGATGCAACCAGGATGAGAGAGCACGTTGGCAACTTGGTTTCCAAGTTGCCAACGTCCAAAGTGGTGCTGCCAGGAGGTGTAGCACGTTGGCAACTTGGAAACCAAGTTGGCAACGTGCTAGTGCACAATCAGCGGAAATTGCAGCCTGACCTTCCCCTCTTCAAGGATGAATATCTTGAACCACAAGGATCCAATTGGCATGATTCCAATCGCGTTGAGAAGCTGACATCAAGAGCTTTCCAACGATATACAATAGTCCATAATGTGGCAAGGAATGGAAGCTCAAATCAGAGGGAAACTTAAGCCCCAAATGCAAGGAAATGAAGCATTGCAAGTTGCCAACTTGAAGACCAAGTTGGCAACGCCAGAGCCACCAGGGGAGGATGTCACCACGTTGCCAACGCCAACACCAAGTTGGCAACGCCCAGGCAAGCAAAGAGCTGAGCCAAGGAGAGCTCGAGGGCGTTGCCAACGCGGGAATGAAGAGGCGTTATTCAAGGCAACGCACACAAGCAAACTTGGCCCAAGAGGAGGAGAAGCTGGCGTTGCCAACGCCAAGTTATGAAGGCGTGTTCCTTGGCAACGTAGCAAGCAACTTTGGCATCAAATGGGGAGCTCGAGCACGTTGTTGAGCTAGGAACCATGGGCGTGTTCCTTGGCAACGCATGCAAACTAGGAATATGGGCACACGAGGGCGTTGCTAACTTGGAAATGAACTGGCGTGTTCTTCAATAACGCCAGGGACACGATCTTGGGTGCCAACAACGTTGCCAACGCCAATCTTGGGCACCAACCACGTTGCCAACTTGGGATTGCATGGGCGTGTTCATCAACAACTCCAACAAACCTGGCAGCCTGACCTTGCTCTCTTCCATGGAGTATATCGTGAGTTGTAGACCTTCAAATGATGCATTCTCAACGACATTGAAAAATAGACATCCAGAGCTTTCCAACCATATATCATAGTATGGGGTTGACATTCGTTTAAAGCTTCAAAAGCGGGCTTCATTTAGAGCTTCAGAATCTGAAGGCGTTGGCAACGTGGAAATACAAAGGCGTTTTTGCCAAAAACGCCTGCGATTTTAGCAGCCTGACCATGTCCCCTTCAATGGAGCATAACTTGAGCTACAGAGATCCAAATGAGGTGATTCCAGTGGCATTGGAAAGAAGACATCAAGAGCTTTCCAATGATGTATGATAGTCCATATTGAAGCAAAGGATAGATACTCAAATTCTGGGCAACATTAGGCATGAGAGAAGAGTCAATAAGAAGAAGAGCAAGTTGTTAGCAACAACTTGGGCCAACAACGCCCAAGTCTCAAACTCACTTCCAGGAAATTGGCATGCACGTTGCCAACGTGCACTAAGGCCTGAGTTATTGCCAATAACGCCCCTCAATGGGCCAGAATTGGTGCCAACTTGCTTTGCTTCCCCTATTCATCACAAAGGCCAACAACTTCTTCAATTGAGCCAAGAATTCAACAAAGAGAAGCCCATATTGCTAAACCAATTCAAGATCTTTGAAAGAGTTTTAGGAGTAGTATAAATAGAAGAGATTGATGTACTTGTGGAGGACTTTTACACTTTTGAATACTTTTCAACACTTAGAATTTTTAGCACTTTTACTTAGCTTATTGTGAGAATTTCGGGGTACTCTCCCGAAAAGCTCATCTTTGGTTTTCTCTTGGAATTTTCCTTCTTCATCTTCAAGTTTTAAGCACTTCATTCTTCTTCTTCATCATCTTCCTCTACACTTAGTTTAATTTTTGTTAATGGCATTTGTTGTTGAGATTGGAGCTATGATTCACTAAACCCCACTTTCATTAGGGGGAGGAGCTCTGTTGGTTGGAATGAATTGGTGAACCATTTTCTCTTTCTCAATTTTAGTGGTTGATCTAAAGAGGGAACTCTTGTTCTTCAAAGATTCAACCACCATCGAGAGAGGGGTTAATCTATATGAATTATGTGGTGAATTTGATGAATGAGCCACATAATTCAGTTTAGAGTTCAACCTTTCATGATTTCCTCAATCAATATACCTTGGTTAGTATGTGAGATGTAACTCTCCTTGGTTGAGATTTTGGAAATTGTGTGGCTGGATTAAAATTGAGCTTCATCTCTTCTCATGAACAATTAGATCACGAGAGTGGCAATTGGCTATGTTGAGAGAGATTGAATCACCAAGAGATTGGGATTCAATCACCCATTTGCCATGGATCTATACCCATGATTGAGGAAGATTTGACTAACATCAATTCATGAAAACTAACATCTCTGATCCCTAATGATCCTCTCTATCATTAATTCTCATTTCTTTTGCTTCTAGTTATTTGATTACCCATTTCCCAATCCCCTTCTACATTCTGTCTATTTACCACTCTTGTTATTTACATTCTGTTCATTTACTTCTTGCCATTTACTCTTATGTTCTTTAAATTTCTGCAACCTTTAATTCCTTGCAATTTATCTTTGATGTCATTTAAGTTTCTTGCACTTTAAGTTTCCGTCATTTACTTGCACTTTATTTCTTAATTTTAGTTCTTTACATTCTTGCCATTTAAATTCTTGCAATTATGTTCAAAAATCAAAATGCTCATGAAATTAAAACTATGTTTGCTTGACTAAATTTACCATTAGCTAAAGTTGCTTAATCTACCAATCTCCGTGGGATCGACCTCACTCTTAGTGAGTTTTATTACTTGATACGACCCGGTATACTTGCCGGTAATTACGTGAAATCTCATTTTTACGCATCATCTTTTTCAAAAATCTTTCTATTTAACTAATTATTTTAACTTTTAATTTTATTCCTTTTCTTAATTTTCGAATTCTAACAAAATTTCAAAATAAAAACAAAAACATTTTCCTTTTCCTTTTAATTATTTTCGAAAACCCTCTCTCTCATCTTCTTCTATTTATTTATTTAATTACTAACACTCTTCTCTTCTTCTTATAATTTGAACCCTCTCTTCTCCTTTGTGTTCGAATTTTTCTTTTCTCTTTCATTCGTATTCTTCTTCTCTTCTACACACATAAAGGAACCTCTATATCTGGATAAAGAAGATCCCTATTATTTTATGTTCTCTTCTTTTTCATAAGAGCAGGAGCAAAGACAAGGATATTCTTGTTGAAGCAGATCCTGAACCTGAAAGGACTCTAAAGAAGAAGCTAAGAAAAACTAAAGTACAACAATCCAGAGAATCTTAAAAAAGAAGGAGACATGGCCGAACCCAAAAACAATGCAAGGAAGATGTTTGGTGACTTTACTGCACCAAATTCCAACTTACATGGAAGAAGCATCTCAATCCCTGCCATTGGAGCAAACAATTTGGAGCTAAAGCCTCAATTAGTTTCTCTGATGCAACAGAATTGCAAGTTTCATGGACTTCCATTAGAAGATCCTTTTTAGTTCTTAACTGAGTTCTTGCATATCTGTGATACTGTTAAGACCAATGGAGTTGATCTTGAGGTCTATAAGCTTATGCTTTTTCCTTTTGTTGTAAGAGACAGAGCTAAAATATGCTTGGACTTTCAACCTAAAGAAAGCCTGAACTCTTGGGATAAGCTGGTCACGGCTTTCTTAGCCAAGTTCTTTCCTCCTCAAAAGCTGAGCAAGCTTAGGGTAGATGTTCAAACCTTCAGGCAGAAAGAAGATGAATCCCTCTATGAAGCTTGAGAAAGATACAAGCAACTGACCAAAAAGTGTCTGTCTGACATGCTCTCAGAATGGACCATCCTGGATATATTCTATGATGGTCTGTATGAATTGTCTAAGATGTCATTGGACCATTCTGCAGGTGGATCTATTCACCTTAAGAAAATGCCTGTAGAAGCTCAGGAACTCATTGACATGGTTGCAAATAACCAATTCATGTACACTTCTAAAAGGAATCCTGTGAGTAATGGGACGCCTCAAAGGAAGGGAGTTCTTGAAATTGATGCTCTGAATGCCATATTGGCTCAGAACAAAATGTTGGCTCAGCAAGTCAATATGTTTTCTCAGAGTCTGAATGGATTGCAAAATGCATCCAACAGTACTAAGGAAGCATCTTCTGAAGAAAAAGCTTATGATCCTGAGAACCCTGCAATGGCAGAGGTAAATTACATGGGTGAGGCCTATGGAAATACCTATAATCCCTCATAGAGAAATCATCCAAATTTCTCATGGAAGGATTAACAAAAGCCTCAACAAGGCTTTAATAATGGTGGAAGAAACAGGTTTAGCAATAGCAAGCCTTTTCCATCATCCTTTCAGCAACAGACAGAGAATTCTGAGCAGAGCCACTCTAGCTTAGCAAACATAGTCTCTAATCTATCTAAGGCCACTCTAAGTTTCATGAATAAAACAAGGTACTCCATTAGAAATTTGGAAGCACAAGTGCGCCAGCTGAGTAAAAGAGTCACTGAAACTCCTCCTAGTACTCTTCCAAGTAATAGAGAAGAGAATCCAAAAAGAGAGTGTAAGGCCATAACCTTACTTGGTGTGGCCGAACCTAGAGAGGAGGAGAAGGACGTGAATCCCAATGAGGAAGACCTCATGGAACGTCCTCTGGACAAAAGGGAGTTCCCAATTAAGGAACCTAAGGAATCCGAGGCTCATCTAGAGACCATAGAGATTCCATTGAATCTACTTCTGCCATTCATGAGCTCTAATGACTATTCCTCCTCTGAAGAGGATGAAGATATTACTGAAGAGCAAGTTACTAAGTACCTTGGAGCAATCATGAAGCTAAATGCCAAGTTATTTGGTAATAAGACTTGGGAGGATGAAACCCCCTTGCTCACCAATAAACTGAATAACTTGATTAGGCAGCACACTTTACCTCAAAAGAAAGAGGATTCCAGAAGGTTCTTAATACCTTGTACCATAGGCACCATGACCTTTGAGAAGGCTCTATGTGACCTGGGGTCAGGCATAAACCTCATGCCACTCTTTGTAATAGAGAAACTGGGAATCTTTGAGGTTCAAGCTGCAAGAATCTCACTAGAGATGCCAGACAAATCAATGAAACAGGCTTATAGACTAGTAGAAGATGTACCAGTAAAGGTTGAAGGCCTTTTTATCACTGCTGATTTCATAATCATAGACACTGGGAAGGAGGAGGAAGAATCCATCATCCTTGGAAGACCTTTCCTAGCCACAGCAAAAGCTGTGATTGATGTTAACAGAGGAGAGTTGGTCCTTCAATTGAATGAGGACTACCTTGTATTCAAGACTCAAGGTTCTCCTTCTGTACACATGGAGAGGAAGCATGAAAAGCTTCTCTCAATACAGAGTCAAACAAAGCCCCCACATTCAAACTCTATGTTTGGTGTTAGGAGGCCACAACCAAACTTTAAGTTTGGTGTTGAGAGGCCACAACCTGACTCTAAGTTTGGTGTTGGGAGGCCCCAACCATGCTTTGAATATCTGTGAGGCTCCATGAGAGCCCACTGTCAAGCTATTGACATTAAAAAAGCGCTTATTGGAAGAAAACCCAATCTTATTTATCTATATTATTTTATGTTTTCTTTAGGTTGATGATCATATGGAGTCACAAAGACAACTGCAAAAATTAAAGAAAAATAAAAAATAGCATTAAAAATAGCACACCTTGGAGGAGAAACTTACTGGTGTTTAAACGCCAGTATGGGTAGCAAAATGGGCGTTTAACGCCCAGTCTGGCACCATTCTGGGTGTTAAACGCCAGAAAGAAGCAATAAAGTGGCGTTAAATGCCAGAAATAGGTTGCAGCTTGGTGTTTGATGCCAGAAAAGGAATAAAAGCTGGCGTTTAACGCCAGAAACAAGCAGCAGTCTAGCGTTAAATGCCAGGATTGCACAATAAGGGCGTTTTGCACGCCTAAAAGGAGTAGGGATGAGAAATCCTTGACCCCTCAAGATCTGTGGACCTTACAGGATCCCCACCTACCCCACCTCTCTCTACCACTCACCAATAAACTCATTCACTCTTCTCCATCACCTATCTCTCCCCTTCTCCACCATTTTCTTCTTCTTCCCCTTCTTTCTTTCTTCTTTTGCTCGAGGACGAGCAAACCTTTTAAGTTTGGTTTGGTAAAAGCATTGCTTTTTGTTTTTCCATAACCATTTATTGCACCTAAGGCCAGAGAAACCTCTAGAAAGAGGAAAGGGAAGGAAAAAGCTTCCACCTCCGAGTCATGGGAGATGGAGAGATTTATTTCAAAGGTCCATCAAGACCACTTCTATGAAGTTGTGTCCAAGAAGAAAGTGATCCCTGAGGTTCCTTTCATGCTCAAGAAGAATGAGTATCCGGAGATCTGACATGAGATCTGAAGAAGAGGTTGGGAAGTTTTCACCAACCCCATTCAACAAGTCAAAATCTTACTAGTTCAAGAGTTCTATGCCAATGCATGAATCACTAGGAACCATGATCAAAGTATGAACCCGAATCCAAAGAATTGGCTTACAATGGTTCGGGGGAAATACTTAGATTTCAGTCCGGAGAATGTAAGGTTGGCATTCAACTTGCCAATGATGCAAGAAAATGCACGCCCCTACACTAGAAGGGTCAACTTGATCAAAGGTTGGACCAAGTCCTCATAGACATATGTGTGGAAGGAGCTCAATGGAAAAGAGACTCAAGAGGCAACCCGACTCAATTGAGAAGACCGGACCTTAAGCCTGTGGCTAGAGGATGGTTGGAGTTCATCCAATGCTCTATCGTTCATACTAGCAACTGATCTGAAGTAACTGTAGATGGGGCCATCATGATCCATAGTATCATGATTGGGAAGGAAGTGGAAGTTTATGATATCATACCTCTAGAACTCTACAAGGTGGCTGACAAGTCCTCCACTTTAGCAAGGTTAGCCTTTCCTCATCTTATTTGTCACCTATGCAATTCGGCTGGGATTGACATAGAAGGAGACATCCTTATTGAAGAGGACAAGCCCATCACTAAAAAGAGGATGGAGCAAACAAGAGAGCCCAATCATGGACCTCAACAAGAACATGAGAAAATTCCTCATGAAATCCCTAAGATGCCTCAAGGGATGCATTTTCCTCCACATAACTATTGGGAGCAACTCAACACCTCTTTGGAAGGCTTGAGTTACAACATGGACCAGCTAAGGGTGGAGCACCAAGAGCACTCCATCATTCTCCATGAAATTAGAGAAGATCAAAGAGCTATGAGGGAGGAGCAACAAAGGCAAGGAAGAGATATTGAGGAGCTCAGGCGTTCCATTAGATCTTCAAGAGGAGGAACTAGTCGCCATCACTAAGGTGGACCCGTTCCTTGATTTCCTTGTTCCTATTTTTTTTTTCGAATTTGATGCTTTATGTGTTATCTATGTTTGTGTCTTCATTACATGATCATTAGTGTATAGTGTCTATGTCTTAAAGCTATGAATAATTTCATGAATCCTTTACCTCTCTTAAATGAAAAATGTGCCTCATTACAAAAGAACAAGAAGTACTTGGATTTCAAATTTTATCTTGAAATTAGTTTAATTATTTTGATGTGGTGGCAATACTTTTTGTTTTCTGAATAAATGCTTGAATAGTGCATATTTTTGATAATGAAGTTTATGAATGTTAAAATTGTTGGCTCTTGAAAGAATGATGAACAAAGAGAAATGTTATTGATAATCTGAAAAATCATGAAATTGATTCTTGAAGCAAGAAAAAGTAGTGAAAAAAAATATGGCAAAAAAAAGAGAGAAAGAGAGAAAAAGAAAAAGCAAGCAGAAAAAGCCAATAGCCCTTTAAACCAAAAGGCAAGGGTAAAAAGGATCCAAGGCTTTGAGCATTAATGGATAGGAGGGCCCAAGAAAATAAAATCCAGGCCTAAGCGGCTAAATCAAGCTGTCCCTAACCATGTGCTTGTGTCATGAAGGTCTAAGTGAAAAGCTTGAGACTGAGTGGTTAAAGTCGTTATCCAAAGCAAAAGAGAGTGTGCTTAAGAACTTTGGACACCTCTAACTGGGGACTTTAGCAAAGCTGAGTCACAATCTGAAAAGGTTCACCCAGTTATGTGTCTGTGGCATTTATGTATCCAGTGGTAATATTGGAAAACAAAGTGCTTAGGGCCACGGCCAAGACTCATAAAGTAGCTGTATTCAAGAATCAACATACTGAACTAGGAGAATCAATAACACTATCTAAAATTCTGAGTTCCTACAGATGTCAATCATTCTGAATTTCAAAGGATAAATTGAGATGCCAAAACTGTTCAGAAGCAAAAAGCTACCAGCCCCGCTAAACAAATTGGGACTAAGTTTCATTGATATTGTGAGATTCATTGTATATTCTCTTCTTTTTATCCTATTTTGTTTTCAGTTGCTTGGGGACAAGCAACAATTTAAGTTTGGTGTTGTGATGAGCGGATAATTTATACGCTTTTTTGGCATTGTTTTTAGATAGTTTTTAGTAGGATCTAGCTACTTTTTAGTATATCTTTATTAGTTTTTAAGCAAAATTCCCATTTCTGGACTTTACTATGAGTTTGTGTGTTTTTCTGTGATTTAAGGTATTTTCTGGCTGAAATTGAGGGACCTGAGCAAAAATCTAATTCAGAGGTTGAAAAAGGACTACTGATGCTGTTGGATTCTGACCTCCCTGCACTCAAAGTGGATTTTTTTGGAGCTAAAGAAACCCAAATGGCGCGCTCTCAACTGTGTTGCAATAGTCATCCAGGGCTTTCCAGCAATATATAATAGTCCATACTTTGCTTGAGTTTTGACGATGCAAACTGGCATTCAAACGCCAACTTCCTGCCTTATTCTGGCGTTAAACGCCAGAATCAGGTTACAAGCTAGAGTTAAACGCCCAAAACAGGCCGAAACTGGTGTTTAACTCCAAGAAAAGTCTCTACACATGAAAGCTTCAAAGCTCAGCCCAAGAACACACCAAGTGGGCCCCGGAAGTGGATTTCTGCACTTAGACTTATTTTTTGTAAACCTAGGCAACTAGTTTAGTATAAATAGAACTTTTTACTATTGTATAAGTGTCTTTTTCCCTATTTTCAAATTCATATGCCATTTGGGGAGGCTGGCCATTTACTCCATTGACGTTAGAATTTTTGCTAGTAAAGAATTTTGTAAAAATACAGTCGCATTGTGAGTATAGATTCTAAACCAACAGAAAATCCCTTCGTACAAATGTTTTGGTTGTCACAAGTAACAAAACTCAATAAATTTATAAACCGAAGTATTTAAACCTCGGGTTGTCTTCTCAAGCAATTGCAGGGAAGTATGTTCTTATTATTGGTTATGAGTCTTGTAAAGTGGGGTTTTAAAAGTAAGGAAGAAGTATAATAAATGACAAGTAAAATAAATAAATAACTGTAAAATAAACTCTTGGCAAGATATGAGAAATTGGAAGTCCTATCCTGATTATCCTTATCGATGGTGATGAGAATTGAGTTTTAATCCCACTTAGTTAACCCTTACTAAAGCAAAGGAAAGTCAAGCAGATTAATTAATTTGATCCTCAGGTCCTAGTCAATTCTTAAGAAAGGACTAGAGTTATTGGAATTCAATTCAATTAGCAAAAATAGCAATTATCAATCACGATGAGTTTGACAACTCAAGAGTTACCAATTAATCAACCAAAGCCAAGAATATAGAAAGCTAAACTAAAATCATATATATCTAGAATACCTCAAATTGCATGAAAATGTCAATTCTAACATGGAAAAGTTCATAAGCCAATTGGGCAACATAAATCAAATACAAATAAAAGCTTCAAAGTAGAAAAAAATAGAAGAAAAACATAAATTATTGAACCTGGTATGAAGAAACAATCCTAATCTTAATAGAAATCCTAATCCTAAATCCTAAGAGAGAGGAGAGAACCTCTCTCTCTAAAAACTACATCTAAAACCTAAAATTATGAATAATGATTTAATGATTTTTGATGTCTTGAGTCTCTGCATGTTCCCTGACTTTAATTTGTGTTTCTGGGCCAAAAACTAGGTTGAAATGCGGCCCGGAATCTGTGCCAGTGACTTCTGTAATTCTGCAGATCGCGCACATCACACGTCCGCGTCATCCACGTGTTCGCGTCACTCAGCATTTCTCGTACCAAGCGTGCACGTTGTCCACGCTTTTGCGTCATTCGTGCAGCTTCCAATCCGTGCGATCGCGTCATGCACATGAGCGCGTCACGGTAATTCCTTCTATTTTGCACGGTTGCGTGAGCCATGCGGCCATGTGACTTCTCGCTGGTCATCTCCTCAATTCCTTGTGTTCTTTCCATTTTTGCATGCTTCCTCTTCATTCCTTACGCCATTCCTGCCCTATGAAGCCTGAAACACTTAACATACAGATCACGACATCGAATGGTATGAAGGAAGATAAAAATATACAACTAAAAGGTCCTTTGGAAGTAAGTTATTAATCATAGGATATTTTTAGAAAGGAATTATAAATACATGCAAATCATATGAATAAGTGGGTGAAAAGCTTGATAAAACCACTCAATAAAACACAATATAAACCATAAAATAGTGGTTTATCAACCTCTCCACACTTAAACGTTAGCATGTCCTCATGCTAAACTCAAGGAGACTAAATAAATGAGTAGGGAAAGGCAAGACTCATGCAATGCAACCTATGAATGTGAATGCAACTACATGCTAAAATGATTCTACCTACTTGGTGAAAAAAAATAAATAAATCTTTCAAGAATAAATATGAGCTAGATTTCACTAATTCAAATCACAAAATAAAGTACAGATAACTTGCAAGAAGAAGATAGCTCATGAAAGCAGGGAACATAGAATTGAGCACTGAACCCTTACTGGTAGTGTATGTCTCACTCTAGTCTCTCTAGTGTATAGGGTAATCACTCTATTCTTCTCTAATCATGCTTTCTAAACTTTGTTCTTCATTTAACCAATCAACAAATATTTAATGTATACATACAAACATCATGAGGTCTTTTTTCAAGGTTGTAATGGGGCTAAGGTAAGGGTAAGGGTATATATATAAGGCTAAGTGAGCTAATAATTGAACCCTTGATTAGTCTAAGATGTCACCTAACATATACATACTCTATATAATCTAGAAATCTTGCCTAGCTACCCAATCTTCCCACTTGTGTGTTACATACTCATGCACCGATTTTATTTTTGATTTTATCCCATGTGCATTGATTCTTTAGTTTTTCCATTAGGGTAATTTTTGTCCCCTTATTTAATTACTTAATGAATTTCTTTTTTTCTTTTTTCTTTTTTTTCTTTCTTTTTTTCTCTTTTTTTTTTTTGAAACATAAGAATAGTATATCAATGCACATGGTGTTTTAATTATTTTGATTTCACATGAGCATGCTCCTAAATTTTAAATAATTTATTCACTTTAATACCTTTTTCCTATCATCTCATGTTCCCATAAATTTTCCCATATTTAGTTGATGCACAATTTCTATCTTAAGCTAACCAAGGATTCAACTTGGGATTTTTTATTTTGTTTTTCTGCTTAAGGCTAGTAATGTGGATATAAAATAAGAGGGGAGTAAAAAGCTCAAGGTGGCTAACAAGGGTGACATAAAAGGGTAGGCTTTATTTGGGACAAGTGAGTTAATAATCAAATATGGCATCAATCATATGCAAGCATGTAAATACACTAAATAATGGACATATAGAATGGAACAAAGCAACGACTGCAATCATAGAGAAGAAAACACACAAGAATAAAAATTTATGGTTAAAAATTTATGGTTAAATTAGTGAAATATTATAAAATAAAGTCTTGAAAAGAAATTTATTACTTCAACCAAGTGGTAAAATATGCACAAAATAAAATAGACATGCAATCAAACATGCAAATGCAACAATGAAAAACAAAAATTGGTGTTGAGAAAGGACTAACTAACCGGTGGAGATCGGTATCGACCTCCCCACACTTAAAGATTGCACCGTCCTCGGTGCATGTAAAGATGTACAGGTGGCGGGGGTTTGTGGTTCCTCAGCCGGTGCTCATTGTAGAGTCTTTCTCTTTACTCTTCCTGGTGGCCAGCCTGAAAAAGGGAGAAGAGAAAGGGACATGAAGTCAAGGGATAGAGCAAGGGAGAGGGCAGTACTAGTAAGAATCATGCCAAAATAAAGAAGAATGTCGCTAACACATGGTTGCGATTCCATGAAATTAGGACATCAATGGAAGCATAGCATGATAAATTGAGGCAACTAAATACAAGATGTTTATTGGCATGTTGGAAAAGGCATGAGTAGCATAAATCAAGCATTAAAAGCCTTAATGTATTATTAGTCGTGAGAAACTAACAATAACGTTTGTATTGACAATTATATTTAATTAATAAAATATTGAAAAGGATTTTGTGAAAAACATGCATTAGAGTAGAAGGATAGAATAACTAAGAATGCACAATGCCATACGGGCTTTTTCACAAACACAAAGCATGCATATTAAATAAGGTATGGAAAGTATTAAATTGAACATGTAAGCACCCTTAAAAAAATAATATATAATTGTTAAGCAATTTATTAATAATCCACAAGCAAAATAATGACCCAAATAAATTTTTAACACCAATTGAAAGGAAAAAAGAAAGAAAAAGAAAGGAAGGAAGAAAGAAATACGAAGGGAAAGAAAAGATTTAGATTTGGGGAAGAAAAGATAAGATATTTGGCTGTGTTGGATAGGCTGTGCGGCGCAGGCGACGCGGATGCGCGGGGCACGCGGTCGCATGGATAGCGCTTCGAGAAAGTGACGCGAACGCGTGTGGCACGCGGACGCGTGACTCGATTTGTGCTAGTGGCGCGAGTGCAGCCTCGCGTACGCACAACTCTCTGTTTAAATGCATTTTTGCCAAAAATCTGGGGTGACGCGGTCGCGTGGTTGACGCTATCGCGTGAATGGCTAAATTATGAAAACGGCGCGGACGCGTAGAGCACGCGTTCGCGCGGTAGGGCTTGTGCGGCTAGCACAGGTTCAGCCCAGCTCCAGCATAACTTACGGCCATAAACCCTTTTGACGTCGATTTACAGGGCCACGCGGTCGCGTGGGTGACGCGGATGCGTGGGGAGGATATTTCGTTAATGACATGATCGCGTGATCCACGCAGTCGCGTGGATTAATTTGTGCCAAAGGCACGCCTCCAGCCACGCGTTCAATTTTGTTTTCTTCTCAACGCACCTATGACGCGGACGCGTCGGCGACGCTGGCACGTCACGTGCGATTTCTTCTTTTTTTTTATGCAGTATGCAGAATGTAAAATGCAATGAATGTCATGCAAAAATTTCAGGTTCAAGCAAAATTCAAAAATAGAGTAGAATGGAGAAGGAACGATTATACCATGGTGGGTTGTCTCCCACTGGTGCACGAATTTGTAATTCGTACAACTAACCAGCAAGTGCACTGGGTCGTCCAAGTAATACCTTACGTGAGTAAGGGTCGATCCCACGGAGATTATTGGTTTGAAGCAATCAATGTTTATTTTATTAATCTTAGTCAGGAGGCCAATAAGGTTATTTGGATTTAGTTGTAAGAAGTCAAAGTATTTAAAATTGTAAGAAAAATAATAGAGAATAATAGCGTTACTTGTTGTGCAGTAATGGGGAATATGTTGGAGTTTTGGAGATGCTTTGTCCTTTGAACTTCAACTCTTCCTTGAAATCCTTCAACACACGCAAGGCTCCTTCCATGGCAAGCTCTATGTAGGGTGTCACCGTTGTCAGTGGCTACTTCCCATCCTCTCAGTGAAAACGTTCCTATGCTCTGTCACAGCACGGCTAATCATCTGTCGGTTATCAATCAGGTTGGAATAGAATCCATTGATTCTTTTGCGTCTGTCACTAACGCCCAACTTTCAGGATTTTGAAGCACGTCACAGTCATTCAATCCCAGAATCCTACTCGGAATACCACAGACAAGGTTTAGACTTTCCGGATTCTCATGAATACTGCCATCAATCTGGCTTATACCACGAAGATTCTGATTAAGGAATCTAAGAGATATTCATTCATTCTGATGTAGAACGGAGGTGGTTGTCAGGCACACGTTCATGGATTGAGGAAGGTGATGAGTGTCACGGATCATCACCTCATCCATAATTAAGCGCGAACAAACATCTTAGATAAGAACAAGCGTGTTTGAATGGAAAACAAAGGAATTGTATTAAATCATCGAGACGCTGCAGAGCTCCTCACTCCCAACAATGGAGTTTAGAGACTCATGCCATCACAAAGTATGTAATTCAGATATGAAAATGTCATGAGGTACAAGATAAGTCTCTAAAAGTTGTTTAAATAGTAAACTAGTAACCTAGGTTTACAGAATATGAGTAAACTAAGATAATTGGTGCAGAAATCCACTTCTGGGGCCCACTTGGTGTGTGCTGGGGCTGAGACTAAAGCTTTCCACGAGTAGAGGCCTTTCTTGGAGTTAAACTCCAAGTTATGACGTGTTTTGGGGGTTCAACTCCGAATCATGACGTTTTTCTGGCGTTTAACTCCAGACAGCAGCATGAACTTGGCGTTCAACGCCAAGTTACGTCGTCTATCTTCGCACAAAGTATGGACTATTATATATTGCTGGAAAGCCCTGGATGTCCACTTTCCAACGCCATTGAGAGCGCGCCAATTGGACTCCTGTAGCTCCAAAAAATCCATTCCGAATGCAGGGAGGTCAGGATCCAACAGCATCAGCAGTCCTTTTTCAGCCTAAGTCAGATTTTTGCTCAACTCCCTCAATTTCAGCCAGAAAATACCTGAAATCACAGAAAAGTACACACACTCATAGTAAAGCCCAGAAATATGATTTTTGCCTAGAAACTAATAATATTACTAAAAACTAATTAAAACATACTAAAATCTACATGAAATTACCCCCAAAAAGCGTATAAAATATCCGCTCATCACAACACCAAACGTAAACTGTTGCTTGTCCTCAAGCAACTAGATGAATAAAAGAGGATAAAAAGAAATCAAGAAGCAGTAATATCTCAGAGTTTTAAGTGAAGCTCAGATTCTAATTAGATGAGCGGGGCTAGTAGCTTTTTGCTTCCAAACAGTTTTGGCATCTCACTTTATCCTTTGAAATTCAGAATGATTGGCATCCATAGGAACTCAGAAGTCAGATAGTATTATTGATTTTCCTAGTTAAGTATGTTGATTCTTGAACACAGCTACTTTTATGAGTCTTGGCCGTGGCCCTAAGCACTTTGTTTTCCAGTATTACCACCGGATACATAAATGCCACAGACACATAATTGGGTGAACCTTTTCAGATTGTGACTCAGCTTTGCTAGAGTCCCCAGTTAGAGGTGTCCAGAGTTCTTAAGCACACTCTTTTGCTTTAGATCACGACTTTAACCACTCAGTCTCAAGCTTTTCACTTGGACCTGCATGCCACAAGCACATGGTTAGGGACAGCTTGAGTTAGCCGCTTAGGCCTGGATTTATTTCCTTGGGCCCTCCTATCCATTGATGCTCAAAGCCTTGGATCCTTTTTACCCTTGCCTTTTGGTTTTAAGGGCTATTGGCTTTTTCTTTTTTTCTTTATCCAATGATTCCTTGTAAATTTTTTTTCACAAGCTTGTTTTTCACTGCTTTTTCTTGCTTCAAGAATCAATTTCATGATTTTTCAGATCATCAATAACATTTCTCTTGTTCATCATTCTTTCAGGAGCCAACAATTTTAACATTCATAAAATTCAATATCAAAAATATGCACTGTTCAGACATTCATTCAGAAGACAAAAAGTATTGCCACCACATATAAATAATTAGAATTTTTCTTATTAAGAACTCGAAAAAAGATTATTGCCTCTTTATTCTAAAAATCTACTATTTTATTCATGTTTGATGATGATGAGAAAAATAAGTCATAACTTAATTGAAAATAAAATCAAAATAGATATGCTAATTACTACTACTCCTATATAACTTCTAAGGTAAATTTTTATAAAAATACTATCACAGAGTTAAAACTTAAAATTAGAACTTAACAACCTATATTTTTGGGAAGTGGATGTTCCTCTAGTCTGTGGGGTGCTTGGTCCTTCAAGGAATAACTTCTGACGCTTTAGTTCCTTCAGTTCACATCCTTGCTCTTCTTGTTCCCTTAGGTGCCATGATCTTAATGAGTTTTAGCTCAGTGATCGTGGCAAATCACACCAAACTTAGAGGGTTGCTTGTCCTCAAGCAAAAGAAAGGAAAGGAGAGGAATAGAAGGAGAGGCTCCTCCCCGCCATACTGGCGTTAAACGCCCAACTGGTGCATGTTTTGGGCGTTTAACGCCCAAATGCTGCTTCTCCTGGGCGTTCAACGCCCAGCTGATGCATCTTTCTGGCGTTGAACGCCAGGAAGTCCTTTGTCACTGGGCGTTTTTCTGAACGCCCAAGATGCTAACAATCTGGCGTTAAACGCCCAGAAGGTGCTTCCTTCTGGCGTTCAACGCCCAGAGGATGCTCCTTTCTGGCGTTTAACGCCCAGATGGCTACCCTTACTGGCGTTGAACGCCCAGTGGGTGCTTCTTTTGGGCGTTCAACGCCCAAAACATTTCTTACTGGCTTTTTCACGCCAGTGAGCTTCCAATTTTCCCTGTAACTCTGTGACTTCAATCAATTGCTATTTCACCTTTTGAAGATACTCTAGCATCTACCTGTAAAACTTGATCAAATAGAAAAGCAAATAAAATTAAATTTTGTGATTTGGCTGGGTTGCCTCCCAGCAAGCGCTTCTTTTATGTCATTAGCTGGACTGTTACTGAGTTCAATTAAGTCTCAGTTTTGAGCATTCTTGCTCAAAATTACCTTCAAGATAATGTTTAACTCTTTGTCCATTAACAATGAACTTTTTGTTAGAGTCATTATCCTGAAGCTCTACGTATCCATATGGTGATACACTTGTAATTACATATGGACCTCTCCACCGGGATTTTAATTTCCCGGGGAATAATTTGAGCCTAGAATTAAATAGCAGAACTTTCTGCCCCGGCTCAAAGACTCTGGATGACAATTTCTTATCATGCCATCTTTTTGCTTTCTCCTTGTATATTTTTGCATTCTCGAAAGCATTGAGTCTAAATTCCTCTAGCTCATTTAACTGGAGTAAACGTTTTTCTCCAGCTAATTTGGCATCAAGGTTTAGGAATCTGGTTGCCCAGTAGGCCTTGTGCTCCAGTTCCACTGGCAAGTGACATGCCTTTCCATACACAAGCTGGTATGGAGAGGTCCCTATAGGGGTCTTGAATGCTATTTTGTATGCCCACAGAGCATCATCCAAGCTTCTTGCCCAATCCCTTCTACGGTTAATTACAGTCCGTTCCAGGATTCTTTTAAGTTCTCTATTTGAGACTTCAGCTTGCCCATTAGTTTGTGGGTGATATGGAGTAGCTACCCTGTGGCTAACTCCATAACGTACCAGAGCAGAGTAAAGCTGTTTATTGTAGAAATGAGTGCCCCCACCACTGATTAATACTCTAGGGATACCAAATCTGCTGAAGATGTGTTTCTGGAGGAATTTTAACACTGTTTTAGTGTCATTAGTGGGTGTTGCAATAGCCTCCACCCATTTGGATACATAATCCACTGCCACCAGAATATAAGTGTTTGAGTATGATAGTGGGAAAGGTCCCATGAAATCAATACCCCATACATCAAACAACTCAATCTCCAAGATTCCTTGTTGAGGCATGGCATAACTGTGAGGCAGATTGCCAGATCTTTGGCAACTGTCACAATTAAGTACAAAAGCTCGGGAATCTTTATAGAGAGTAGGCCAGTAGAAGCCACATTGGAGGACTCTTGTGGCTGTTCGCTCACTTCCAAAATGTCCTCCATACTGTGATCCATGGCAATGCCATAGAATTTTCTGCGCTTCTTCTTTAGGCACACATCTACGGATTACTCCGTCTGCACATCTCTTGAAGAGATATGGTTCATCCCAAAGGTAGTACTTTGCGTCTGTGATCAATTTCTTTGATTGCAGCCTACTGTACTCTTTGGGTATGAATCTCACTGCCTTGTAGTTTGCAATGTCTGCAAACCATGGCACTTCCTGGATGGCAAAGAGTTGCTCATCTGGAAAAGTTTCAGAGATCTCAGTGAGAGGGAGGGACGCCCCTTCCACTGGTTCTATTCGGGACAGGTGATCTGCTACTTGATTCTCTGTCCCTTTTCGGTCTCTTATTTCTATATCAAACTCTTGCAGAAGCAATACCCATCTTATGAGTCTGGGTTTTGAATCCTGCTTTGTGAGTAGATATTTAAGAGCAGCATGATCAGTGTACACAATCACTTTTGATCCTACTAAATAGGATCTGAATTTATCAATGGCGTAAACCACTGCAAGTAGCTCTTTTTCTGTGGTTGTGTAATTCTTCTGTGCATCATTTAGAACACGGCTGGCATAATAAATGACGTGCAGAAGCTTGTCATGCCTTTGTCCCAACACTGCACCAATGGCATGGTCACTGGCATCACACATCAATTCAAATGGTAATGTCCAGTCTGGTGCAGAGATGATTGGTGCTGTAACCAATTTAGCTTTCAGAGTCTCAAATGCCTGCAGACACTCTTTATCAAAGATAAATGGCGTGTCAGCAGCTAGCAGGTTGCTCAGAGGTTTGGCGATTTTTGAAAAATCATTTATAAACCTCCTATAGAATCCTGCGTGCCCTAGAAAGCTTCTGATAGCCTTAAAATTAGCAGGTGGTGGTAATTTTTCAATTACCTCTACCTTAGCTTGATCCACCTCTATCCCCTTGTTCGAGATTTTGTGCCTAAGGACAATTCCTTCAGTCACCATAAAGTGACACTTCTCCCAGTTTAAAACCAGGTTAGTCTCTTGGCATCTCTTTAGAACAAGTGCTAAATGGTTAAGGCAGGAGCTGAATGAGTCTCCAAATACTGAAAAGTCATCCATGAAGACTTCCAGGAATTTTTCCACCATATCAGAGAAAATTGAGAGCATGCACCTCTGAAAAGTTGCAGGTGCATTGCACAGACCAAATGGCATCCTTCTGTATGCAAATACTCCGGATGGGCAGGTGAATGCCGTTTTCTCCTGATCCTGGGGATCTACTGCAATTTGATTATAACCTGAATATCCATCCAGGAAGCAGTAGTATTCATGACCTGCTAGTCTTTCTAGCATTTGGTCTATGAATGGTAAAGGAAAATGATCCTTTCTGGTGGCTGTATTGAGCCTTCTATAATCAATACACATACGCCACCCTGTAACTGTTCTTGTAGAAACCAGTTCATTTTTTTCATTGTGAACCACTGTCATGCCTCCCTTTTTATGGACGACTTGGACACGGCTTACCCAGGGGCTGTCAGAAATAGGATAAATAATCCCAGCCTCTAGTAATTTAGTGACCTCCTTTTGCACCACTTCCTTCATGGCTGGGTTCAGCCGCCTTTGTGGTTGGACCACAGGCTTGGCGTCACCTTCCAATAAGATCTTGTGCATGCATCTGGCTGGACTAATGCCCTTAAGATCACTGATGGACCACCCAAGAGCTGTCTTGTGTGTCCTTAGCACTTGAATTAGTGCTTCCTCTTCCTGTGGTTCTAAGGTAGAGCTTATAATTACAGGAAAGGTATCACCTTCTCCCAGAAATGCATATTTCAGGGATGGTGGTAATGGTTTGAGCTCGGGTTTAGGAGGTTTCTCCTCTTCCTGAGGGATTTTCAGAGGTTCTACTATTCTATCTGATTCCTCCAAGTCAGGCTGAACATCTTTAAATATGTCCTCTAGCTCTGATTCGAGACTCTCAGCCATATTGACCTCTCTTACCAGAGAGTCAATAATATCAACACTCATACAGTCATTTGGGGTGTCTGGATGTTGCATGGCTTTGACAACATTCAACTTGAACTCCTCCTCATTGACTCTCAAGGTTACTTCCCCTTTTTGGACATCAATGAGGGTTCGGCCAGTTGCTAGGAAAGGTCTTCCTAGAATGAGAGTTGCACTCTTGTGCTCCTCCATTTCCAGCACCACAAAGTCAGTAGGAAAGGCGAATGGCCCAACCTTTACAATCATGTCTTCAATCACTCCTGATGGGTATTTAATGGAGCCATCAGCAAGTTGAAGACATATCCTGGTTGGTTTGATTTCTTCAGTTAAACCAAGCTTTCTGATAGTAGATGCAGGTATTAGGTTGATACTTGCCCCAAGGTCACATAAAGCTTGCTTGGTACAAGCACCCTCTAATGTGCATGGTATCATAAAGCTCCCAGGATCTTTAAGCTTCTCAGGTAAGCTTTTCAGAATGACTGCACTGCATTCTTCAGTGAGGTAAACTTTTTCAGTTTCCCTCCAATCCTTCTTATGACTTAAGATCTCTTTCATGAACTTAGCATAAGAGGGTATTTGCTCAAGTGCTTCTGCAAACGGAATCTTTATTTCAAGAGTCCTGAGATAGTCTGCAAAGCGGGCAAATTGCTTATCCTGTTCCGCTTGGCGGAGTTTTTGAGGATAAGGCATTTTAGCTTTGTATTCCTCAACCTTAGTTGCTGCAGGTTTATTACCTACAGAAGTGGGTTAGGAAGCCTTTTTAGAAGGGTTGTCATCAGCACTTGTATGTGACTGATCCCCCACTGGCATTTGAATGCCAGAGGTGGAAGCTGGAGTGGCGTTAGACGCCACCTCCTTATTTGTTACTGGCGTTTGAACGCCAGAACCATGTTCCCTTTGGGCGTTCAACGCCGGATTCATGCTTGTTTCTGGCGTTGAACGCCAGAAATGAGCATGGTCTGGGCGTTCAGCGTCAGCTTTATTCCTCTCTGGGCTCTGACTGTCCTCAGAGGGATTTTGAGTAACCAATTGTTCATTTCTTGGTTTCCTGCTGCTTTGAAGTGAGGTATTTAATGTTTTCCCACTTCTTAATTGAACTGCTTGACATTCTTCTGCTATTTGTTTTGACAGTTGCTTTTCTGTCTGCTTTAGTTACACTTCCATATTCCTGTTAGCCATTCTTGTTTCCTGTAATATTTCCTTGAATTCGGCTAGCTGCTGAGTTAGAAAGTCTAATTGCTGATTAAATTCATTAGCCTGATCCACTGGACTGAGTTCTGCAGTTATTGTTTTAGCTTCTTCTTTCATGGAAGATTCACTGCTTAGGTACAGATGTTGATTTCTGGCAACTGTATCAATAAGCTCTTGAGCTTCTTCAATTGTTTTTCTCATATCTATAGATTCACCAGCTGAGTGGTCTAGAGAAATCTGAGCTTTTTCTGTAAGCCCATAGTAGAAGATGTCTAATTGCACCCATTCTGAAAACATTTCAGAGGGGCATTTTCTTAGCATCTCTCTGTATCTCTCCCAGGCATCATAAAGAGATTCATTATCTCCTTGTTTGAAGCCTTGGATGCTTAGCCTTAGCTGTGTCATCCGTTTTTGAGGGAAATAGTGATTCAAAAATTTTTCTGACAGCTGTTTCCATGTTTTTATGCTGTTCTTAGGCTGGTTATTTAACCACCTCTTAGCTTGATCTTTTACAGCAAATGGAAACAGTAATAATCTGTAGACATCCTGATCTACGTCCTTATCATGAACTGTGTCAGCAATTTGCAAAAATTGTGCCAGAAACTCTGTAGGTTCTTCATGTGGAAAACCAGAATACTGACAGTTTTGCTGCACCATGATAATGAGCTGAGGATTCAGCTCAAAGCTACTAACTCCAATGGAGGGTATACAAATACTACTCCCATATGAAGCAGTAGTGGGGTTAGCATATGACCCAGAGTCCTCTTGGACTGTTCATTCCTACTTGCTTCCATGATGGAATTACAAGAGATAATTTATATGTTGATTTTTTTATTTTATAGAAGTGGAATAAATAAAAACGGAATATATAAAAAAAATTTGAAAATATTTTATGAAAATATTTTTTTTTTTCGAAAATTTTGAAATTGAAATCTAAATTTTATGTAAAAAATTTCGAAAATGTGGTTTTAAAATTAGTTAGAAAAGATATATATATATTTTTTTTTGAATTTTGAATTTTATGATGAAAGAGAAAAACACATAAAAGACACAAGACTTAAAATTTTTAGATCTAATGCTCCTTATTTTCGAAAATTTTGGAGGGAAAACACCAAGGAACACCAAACTTAAAAATTTTAAGATCAAGACACAAGAAAAATTCAAGAACACTTTGAAGACTCACAAGAACACCAAGAACAAAAGAAAGAACACCAAACTTAAAATTTTTAAAAGGACAAGATAAATTTTCGAAAATTAAAGAAAATTAATAAGAAAACACCAAACTTAGAGTTTGGCACAAGATTCAATCCAAGAAAAATTATTTTTGAAAAAGATTTTCAAAAGTATTGGTGCTCCCTCATCAAGAATATAAACCAATATTCTAGCCAAATGGGCAGAAAAGGTAACAATTGTTCTGAATGGGTATATTCTTTTTGGAAGACTAATGCTTTGGATTAGTATAAGAAAAACAAGAAAAGACACAGAACAAGAAAAATTAAAGATCAAACAAGGAAAATAAACAAGAACAACTTGAAGATCAAGGAAGAACCAAGAACACTAACACGAAAATTTTAAAGAAAATACTAAATATGCAATTAACACCAAACTTAGAATAAGACACTAAACTCACGAAAAATTAACAATTAATTAAGAAAAATAATATTTCTAAAAAGAAATTTTTGAAAAGAAACTATCCTATCAAAATTTAATGACTCTATAACAACAGAAATAAATTATTCCTAATCTCAGAAATAAAATAAGCCTTCAATTGTTCAAACTCAACAATCCCCGGCAACGGCACCAAAAACTTGGTGCACGAATTTGTAATTCGTACAACTAACCAGCAAGTGCACTGGGTCGTCCAAGTAATACCTTACGTGAGTAAGGGTCGATCCCACGGAGATTATTGGTTTGAAGCAATCAATGTTTATTTTATTAATCTTAGTCAGGAGGCCAATAAGGTTATTTGGATTTAGTTGTAAGAAGTCAAAGTATTTAAAATTGTAAGAAAAATAATAGAGAATAATAGCGTTACTTGTTGTGCAGTAATGGGGAATATGTTGGAGTTTTGGAGATGCTTTGTCCTTTGAACTTCAACTCTTCCTTGAAATCCTTCAACACACGCAAGGCTCCTTCCATGGCAAGCTCTATGTAGGGTGTCACCGTTGTCAGTGGCTACTTCCCATCCTCTCAGTGAAAACGTTCCTATGCTCTGTCACAGCACGGCTAATCATCTGTCGGTTATCAATCAGGTTGGAATAGAATCCATTGATTCTTTTGCGTCTGTCACTAACGCCCAACTTTCAGGATTTTGAAGCACGTCACAGTCATTCAATCCCAGAATCCTACTCGGAATACCACAGACAAGGTTTAGACTTTCCGGATTCTCATGAATACTGCCATCAATCTGGCTTATACCACGAAGATTCTGATTAAGGAATCTAAGAGATATTCATTCATTCTGATGTAGAACGGAGGTGGTTGTCAGGCACACGTTCATGGATTGAGGAAGGTGATGAGTGTCACGGATCATCACCTCCTCCATAATTAAGCGCGAACAAACATCTTAGATAAGAACAAGCGTGTTTGAATGGAAAACAAAGGAATTGTATTAAATCATCGAGACGCTGCAGAGCTCCTCACTCCCAACAATGGAGTTTAGAGACTCATGCCGTCACAAAGTATGTAATTCAGATCTGAAAATGTCATGAGGTACAAGATAAGTCTCTAAAGGTTGTTTAAATAGTAAACTAGTAACCTAGGTTTACAGAATATGAGTAAACTAAGATAATTGGTGCAAAAATCCACTTCTGGGGCCCACGTGGTGTGTGATGGGGCTGAGACTAAAGCTTTCCACGAGTAGAGGCCTTTCTTGGAGTTAAACTCCAAGTTATGACGTGTTTTGGGCGTTCAACTCCGAATCATGACGTTTTTCTGGTGTTTAACTCCAGACAGCAGCATGAACTTGGTGTTCAACGCCAAGTTACGTCGTCTATCTTCGCAAAACGTATGGACTATTATATATTGCTGGAAAGCCCTGGATGTCTACTTTCCAACGCCATTGAGAGCGCGCCAATTGGTCTCTTGTAGCTCCAAAAAATCCATTCCGAGTGCAGGAAGGTCAGGATCCAACAACATCAGCAGTCCTTTTTCAGCCTAAGTCAGATTTTTGCTCAACTCCCTCAATTTCAGCCAGAAAATACCTGAAATCACAGAAAAGTACACACACTCATAGTAAAGTCCAGAAATATGATGTTTGCCTATAAACTAATAATATTCTACTAAAAACTAATTAAAACATACTAAAATCTACATGAAATTACCCCCAAAAAGCATATAAAATATCCGCTCATCACCCACCTAGCACTTTTAGTTAAAGTCCTTAAGTTGGACATTCTGGTGAGCTCCTTATTATGGTGGCTTGTGCTTGTATTCATCCAAAAATCTCCACCAATGTTTGGAATTCCAGTATCCCCCGGGATCCCAAACTAGGCGCAGAAAGCCTTCAAGCAAGCTAAAGCAAGTGACAAGGCCCCAAGTGTATTGATTTATAGATTGAATTCCGGGGTCCCAAACCTTACTTTTGCACCCGTCTTCTTGTTGAGAAATATTGTTCCATCTGGGTTGCAGGTAGTCTGAATTCTCACTGAAGCAGCCAAACAACTTCCTAGACCCATTCAGTTGAGCTCTATACCAACCTTTGTGTTTAAACGCAGAGCTTCCGACCATACTGAACCTTGCAGGACAATTCTTACCACTGACCATCTTCTTCTTACTCTTAATGCCACAAAGAGCTCTAAGTTGACCATCCGTCTCTAGTAGCTCGTATTCAAGTGGAATTAGAAAGCTAAGGGGTATGAATTTTACCTACTTGAATGTTGTGAAGGATGATGGCAGCTTAGGGGGAGGTGTTTCTAATGAACGTGCAAGCTCCACTCATTTGTGTTCTTCTTTGACAACTTCCACCTCTTTACAAGCTTCTTCAATTTCAACTTCTTCCTCTTGGTAGCTTTCTTCTGATTCAATTTCTTCTTCATTGTTCACCAAGGGCATGGGAGGTTGTGCTTCTTCTTCTTTAATCTCCATGTCAAGTCCAATGGGAGATGATTCAAATGTAGATAAGTATTCATTAATGACTGAATCCATCTCTTGATCATCCCCTTCAAAGTCTTCAACCATGATATGCTTTGGAGGTTGTACACCCTATTCAACATCAGTTTCAAACGTCTTTGAAGGAGGTTCTATAACTTGATTTTTCCATGGAGGTTCAGCATCTCCTAAGTCTTGAACCACTTCTTCCTCTTCAATAGTTCCGGCTTCCTCCACTTGTTCCAATACCAAATCGTGCTGCTCACTATCCACCGGAGTGCCTAACTTCTCCTTCCTGCTACGTTCTTCAGTAGATTCTCCACATGAAGCCATGGGGGTTCCTTGAATGTCCGAACATCGGAAAGGTAATCGATTTATTGCTTGATCTAGGTTTTTAAGTATGAAATCGTATTCCTCCTTGATGGCTTCTTTTCTGTGATAACTCCCTTCAACAATTCTTTTATCTTCGAGGGTCTCTCCTATCTCCACATTTTGGGACTCCTCTTGCTCTAAGACAAAATCAGACACCTCCTTGTTGTCTTCCTTCATTGATTCTTCAACCACTCCTTCGACTTCAAGGGTCTAAACTACCTTCATCTTTAAGGCCTCCTCTAGCTCCTTATGAAGTATGGATTCGCGAAGATGATCCCTTCTCTCTTGTTCCATATCAATAGCATCATTGCGATCATGTTGCTCTTAGATTGATGGATGTTGGTGCTCTTCCATGGATGGTGGTGATGGGATGGAGAGATCATTCTATGGTTGAAAAAAAAGTGTACTAGAGCTTGAGGGTTGATTGTTGAAGGTATTTGGTGGTCCGATTTGGGCGGTGAGAGCTTGTATAGTAGAGTTTAGATCGATCGGCAAATGCTTTCTCCATGGAGGTTTGGGGTGGATATGAGGGTTCATTTGTTGGGAGAAAAGGTTCATAACACGGAAGTGGTTTATCTTGATAATGATAAGAGGATAGTGTATATTGAGGTGGTGGTTCTGTGTATGGTTCATTTGGCTCATAAGGTGGTTGGTATGGTGAATAAGGATTGGGGTCATATGGAGGTGAATGGTGGAAAGAGGCTTGTGAGTGTGGTGGTTCAAAGCTATGTTGAGGAGGTGGTTCATTGGCATATGATGGGGCTTGTTGGTAACTACGAGGGGGTCCACCATATCTATCAGCTTGGTATGCATTATAGAATGGTCTTTGTCCATGATATCTTGGAAGGTGTTGTCGCCTAAAGGGTTGATCAGCTCCTCTTGGCTCCGTCCATCTTCGATTGCTTTAACCTTGATGCATATTCCTGTTATAACTTCCTCTTCCTGCAAAATAGTTGTAACTAGACTCATAGCCAAAGGGATGAGAGTTCTTAGTAGCAGGAGAAAATGAAAACAAAAACTAACAAAAAGAAAATATTAAAAAAAACATATGATTTTTGAAAAAAGATAAGATAAGATTTTGAAAAAGATATGATTTTTTTTTGAAAAAGAATTGAATTTTGAAAAATAAGATAAGATAAGATAAAAATTTTAAAATCTGAAATTTTTTTTTGAAAAAAATATTTACAATAACCAACAATATGGCAAACGTTTGCAATTCCCTGGCAACGGCGCTATTTTGACGTTAGGATTTTTGCTAGGAAAGAATTTTGTAAAAATATAGTCGCGTTGTGAGTATAGATTCTAAACCAACAGAAAATCCCTTCGTACAAACGTTTTGGTTGTCACAAGTAACAAAACCCAATAAATTTATAAACCGAAGTATTCAAACCTCGGGTCGTCTTCTCAAGGAATTGAAGGGAAGTATGTTCTTATTATTGGTTATGAGTCTTGTAAATCGGGGTTTTGAAAGTAAGGAAGAAGTATAATAAATGACAAGCAAAATAAATAAATAACTATAAAATAAACTCTTGGCAAGATATGAGAAATTGGAAGTCCTATCCTAGTTATCCTTATCGATGGTGATGAGAATTGAGTTTTAATCCCACTTAGTTAACCCTTACTAAAGCAAAGGAAAGTCAAGTGGATTAATTAGTTTGATCCTCAGGTCCTAGTCAATTCTTAAGAAAGGACTAGAGTTATTGGAATTCAATTCATTTAGAAAAAATAGCAATTATCAATCACGATGAGTTTGACAACTCAAGAGTTACCAATTAATCAACCAAAGCCAAGAATATAGAAAGCTAAACTAAAATCATAAATATCTAGGATACCTCAAATTGCATGAAGATATCAATTCTAACATGGAAAAGTTCATAAGCCAATTGGGCAACATAAATCAAATACAAATAAAAGCTTCAGAGTAGACAAAAATAGAAGAGAAACATAAATTATTGAACCTGGTATGAAGAAACAATCCTAATCCTAATAGAAATCCTAATCCTAAATCCTAAGAGAGAGGAGAGAACCTCTCTCTCTAAAAACTACATCTAAAACCTAAAATTATGAATAATGATTTAATGATTTTCGATGTCTTGAGTCTTTGCATGTTCCTTGACTTTAATCTGTGTTTCTGGGCCAAAAACTGGGTTGAAATGCGGCCCAAAATCTGTGCCAGCGACTTCTGTAATTCTGCAGATCGCGCACGTCACGCGTCCGCGTCGTCCACGTGTTCGCGTCACTCAGCATTTCTCGTACCACGCGTGCGCGTTGTCCGCGCTTTCGCGTCGTTCGTGCAGCTTCCAATCCGCGCGGTCGCGTCAGGCACACGAGCGCGTCACGGTAATTCCTTCTATTTCATGCGATCGCGTGAGCCATGCGACCGCGTGACTTCTCGCTGGTCATCTCCTCAATTCCTTGTGTTCCTTCCATTTTCGCATGCTTCCTCTTTATTCCTTACGCCATTCCTGCCCTATGAAGCCTGAAACACTTAACATACAAATCATGGCATCGAATGGTATGAAGGAAGATAAAAATATACAACTAAAAGGTCCTTAGGAAGCAAGTTATTAATCATAGGATATTTTTAGGAAGGAATTGTAAATACATGCAAATCATATGAATAAATGGGTGAAAATCTTGATAAAACCACTCAATAAAACATAATATAAACCATAAAATAGTGGTTTATCAGCCATGCCTAGACCTTGTTCTTATGTATTTTCAACAATGGAGTTTCTACAAACCATAGATTAAGGTGTAGAGCTCTGCTGTTCCTCGAGTATTAATGCAAAGTACTATTGTTCTTCTATTCAATTCATGCTTATTCTATTCTAAGATATTTATTCGCACACAAAAACATGATGAATGTGATGATTATATGACACTCATCACCATTCTCACTTATGAACACTTGACTGACAACCACTTCCGTTTTACATGAAAACATGCTTGAATGTATATCTCTTGGGTTTCTAATCAACGATTCACATCGACTCCCCTCTGACAATGGGCATCTGAATCCGAGATTAGAATCTTCGTGGTATAGGCTAGAATCCATTGGCAGAATTTCTGAGATCCAGAAAGTCTAAACCTTGTTTGTGGTATTCCGAGTAGGGTGTGGTGACAAACGTAAAAGGATAGTAAATCCTATTCATACATGATCGAGAACCAACAGCTGATTAGCCATACGATATCTGTGCATGGTATTTTTCATCCGAGACGAGAAATCCGATAGTTGATTAGCCGTACAGAAACCGTAGAGGACTATTTTCACTGAGAGGATGGAAAGTAACCATTAACAACGGCGACACCCAACATACAGCTTGCCATAGAAAGGAGTATGAAGGATTGGACGAAGGCAGTAGGAAAGTAGAGTTTCAGAATGAATAACACATCTCCATACGCTTATCTAAAATTCCCACCAATGAATTACATAAGTATCTCTATCTTTATTTTATGTTTATTTATCTTTTAATTATCAAAACTCCATAACCATTTGTATCTGCTTGATTGAGATTTACAAGATGACCATAGCTTGCATCAAGCCGACAATCTCCGTGGGATCGACCCTTACTCACGTAAGGTTTATTACTTGGTTGACCCAGTGCACTTGCTGGTTAGTTGTGCGAAGTTGTGAAAAAGAATTGAGATTACAATTGTGCATACTAAGTTGTTGGCACCATTGAGATCAGAATTTCGTGCACCAATCGCCTATGTGATAAGTCTCATTATTTTTTCATAGATGGATATTCCGGTTATTTCCAAATTCACATTGCTCCCCAAGACCAAGAAAAAATAAATTTCACATGCCCCTTCGGAACGTATGCGTATAAGAGAATGCCATTTTGCTTGTGCAATGCACTGGCTACGTTCTAAAGGTGTATGATGAGTATATTTGCAGATCTTTTGGAGCAATGCATGGAGGTGTTCATGGACGACTTTAGCGTGTATGGGGACTCTTTTGATCTTTGCCTACACAATCTTGCAAAAGTGTTAGAAAAGTGTACTAAATCAAACCTTGTGTTGAATTTTGAGAAATGCCATTTTATGGTTAGACAAGGTATTGTTTTAGGGCACTTTGTCTCTAATGAAGGGATTTTTGTTGATCCGGCAAAGATCAATGTTATTTCTAGTTTTCCTTACCCCTCTTCTGTGAGGAAAGTCCATGCGTTTCTTGGACATGCAGGTTTTTACCGGCGGTTTATTAAGGACTTTAGTAAGGTGGCATTACCTCTCTCTCGATTGTTGCAAAAGGATGTTGATTTTGATCTAACTGAAGAATGCATGGAGGCCTTTGACAAGCTCAAGATTGCTTTGACCCAAGCTCCCATAGTGCGAGGATCGGATTGGACTAGACCATTCCAGATCATGTGTGATGCCTCAAACTATGCGGTGGGAACGGCTCTAGGTTAGCGCGAGGGTAAAATTCCTTATGTCATTGCCTATGCCTCTAAAACTTTAGATGGAGCACAATCCAATTATACTACCATCAAGAAAGAATTGTTAGCTATTGTCTTTGTCTTGGATAAATTTCGGGCTTATTTACTTGGTTCTAAGGTGGTAGTATACTCGGATCATGTGGCATTGAAATATTTGTTGGCCAAAAAGGAATCCAAACCAAGGTTGATAAGATGGGTATTGCTATTCCAAGAATTTGACCTTAAAATCAAAGATAGGAGTGGTTCGCAAAACTTAGTGGCGGACCACTTGAGTAGCCTTGACCACACAAAGGGTGATGCCACTCCTATTAATGATACCTTCCCTCTTGAGGGCTTGCTAGCAATCTCCAAAGTTATCCCTTGGTATGCACCTATTATCAATTACTTGGTTTCTCGCACCTTTCCTCCGGATTTCTCCCAACATTAAAAGGATGAGCTATAAAACGAATCCAAATATTATGTATGGGATGATCTGTACTTATAGAGATGAGGTGCCGATCAAGTAATTCGAAGGTGCATACCACAATCCGAGCATCAAGCTATCTTGGAGGCTTGCCACTCTTCCGAGGGTGGTGGCCATTTTGGTCTTCAAAGGACGGCTGGAAGGTCTTGGATTGTGGCTTTGGATGGTCTACGCTTTTCAAAGATGCCTCTCTCTTTTGCAATTCTTGTCTACCATGCCTTAGATTTGCTAATATCTCCAAAAAGGATGAAACTCCCCAATAAACTATATTATTTTGTGAGATTTTTTATGTTTGGGGTATTGACTTTATGGGGCCTTCCTGATGACAAGTCATCATATACCTATTTTTCAAGCTAATTTCACTAGTTTTATTAGTCTTTATGCACTTTCTTGCATCCTAAGTAAGTGATTTGGAATGAAAATGCATAACTTCTTTAAATCAAGCAACTACTATTAAATTGATGCTAAATCATGAGGTTTGAGCAAGAATTAATTGATTTTTAATAAATTATAAACCTTGTGAATTTAGAGATACTTTGAGTTGTTGTTTTGGTTTCTTGTAGGTGAAGAAAGAAAGAAAAAAAAAGGAAAAACGTGGCTTAAGAAAGCGTGGCCCAAGAGAGAAGAAGTGTGGCGCATAGAAGGAGGAAGCAAACATTGCCCTCCACAAGGGCACACTGCCCTCCAGGAGAGCAACATAATGTGCCAAACCATGAAAAACATCACTGCCCTGCCCACAACAAGCGCGGAGAACAATTTGATGCTAAGGACCAAAGGGAGCAAAAACTCTGCCCTGCCCTCCTCAAGAGCAATATCGGGCTCCAATCAAGAATAATTCAAAGGAAATTGCTTCCTAGTGCTTTCTATGGGTTTCGAACCCAAGGACAAGGAGGGAAGGAGTAGCGTTCAAACAAGAAGAAAACAAGCTTGATTTCATTCTCCATGAATCGAACACGGCACCATGAGGAAGTAAGGAACTAGGCGTGACTTTGGTGCCAAGAAAACCAAGGAAAAGAAGCAGCGTGCGCCTCCACCAAGTTTCGAACTTGGAACTTCACTTTTGGAAACATTGCCCTGGCAGCATTTTGTGGTGCACAACCAGCGCACCAGATTGGCACGCACCAAGGACTCTCGGCAGCAGCAGCACGCACGGGCAACAGAATCTGGCGCACCAAAAAAACTCTGCCTTGCCCTTGTGAGGGCAGGGCAGCATCCTGCAGCACCACACGCACCAAACACGCACGCACAAGGCCGCACGCACCATTTCCTGCCCTGCCCTCCACAAGGGCAGGGCAGCCTCCTGGAAGCCAATTTTTCATGGGCTGAAAATTGGATTAAAAATCCAATTTAATTCATTTCTTCACCAAATCAAAAGCCCATCAAAATCCCAAGATCCAAGAATAGAAAGTGTATAAATAGGAGTTAGTTTGATGTAATTAGGACCTTTCTTTTGAGCTTTTGAACTTTCTTTTGAGTTTTGAATTCTGAGACTTCATTGAGAGCTAGGAACTGAGATTTCAGAGAATTGGGGAGGAGAATTGATCTCTTTTCTTCCTCGTTCTTGCTTGAGCATTTTTACTTTTCTTGTTTGAGTCTTGGGTGTGAAGAATTGAGGAATTTTTGTCTCAATCTCCATTCAAGATCTCTTTAATTTCACTTCTGCATAATTGAGTTCAATTACATTTCCTTTACTGCTTCTTCTTTAATTTCTTGTTAATTGCTTTGTGAACTTGGATCTGGGAAGGGAATTGAGATCTAGACTCTGCTATCTAGTCTCTAGAGCCCTGAGATCACATTTTCTTTTTGGTTCTTTTGTGAACCCCTGCTGCAATTTAATTTCATTTCCTGTTTGAATTCTAGTTACTTCCAAATCATCTCTCTTTCTTTGATAATTGCCGCAATTTAATTTCCCTTGCTTAAATTCTGAATTCCCAGTCCTCAACTCCCTTTTTCCATTCAAGCAATTTATATTTCTTGCATTTTAAGTTACTGCAATTTACATTTCTTGCACTTTAAGTTTCAGTCATTTAATTTCTTGTTCTTTAAGATTCAGCACCTTTACTTTCCGTTCTCTTTAATTTCTGCAATTCATCCCTCTCCCTTTACATTTCCTGTTATTTACTTACTGTTGGATACAAAATCACTCAAGCAATACTTGATTCGCTTGACTAAATCAACCACTAATCAATCCTTCAATCCCTGTGGGATCGACCTCACTCCCGTGAGTTTTATTACTTGATGCGACCTGGTACACTTGCCGGTGAGTTTTGTGTTGGATCGTTTTCCACACATCAAGTTTTTGGCGCCGTTGCCGGGGATTGAAATAGATTGACATTGATTAAGTGAAGTGGAGGTCTAGATTAAGCACTTTTTCTTTTCTGTTTCTTTAAGTTTTTACTAACACACTAACTGTTTGAATTTTTGCTTAAACTAACTAAAACTTCATTCTAGCAATAGATTGAAGTTTCACCGGTTTTCTAGATCTGTGTGTTTATTGTTGTGTGTTTGTATGTCAGGTACAGGAAGATCTTCCCCTATCCTCTCTGAAATTGACCAAAGAACTCTTCGAAGAATAAGAAGAGCTGAAAGAGGAAAGAACATCGTTGGAGAGCAAGAATCTGAGGAGGAATTTCAAGAGATGGAAGGAGATCCATCAAATCCCAATCAACCAGAAGGAGGAGTTAACAATAACCCACAACAAAGAAGAGTACTGGCTTCCTACACATTTGCAAATGCTAGACACTGTGGGAGTAGCATTCTTACTCCTAATGTCAATGCAAACAACTTTGAACTAAAGCCACAACTCATCACTTTAGTCCAAAACAACTGCTCTTTTGGAGGAGGGCCATTGGAGGACCCAAATCAACACTTATCTACCTTCTTGAGGATTTGTGACACTGTCAAAACCAATGGTGTGCCTCTTGACAGCTACAAGTTACTGCTCTTCCCATTTTCTATCAGGGACAAAGCCACTCAATGGCTAGAAACATTTCCAAAAGAGAGCATCAACACTTGGGATGATTTGGTGAGCAAGTTTCTTGCCAAATTTTATCCCCCTCAAAGGATCATAAGATTGAAGACTGAGGTGCAGACATTCACTCAAATGGATGCTGAAAATTTATATGAAGCATGGGAAAGATATAAGGCACTGCTGAGGAAATGTCCATCAGAGATGTTCACTGAGTGGGACAAGCTGCAGGACTTCTATGAGGGACTTACTCTGAAGGCTCAAGAAGCACTTGATCATTCAGCCGGAGGCTCATTACAACTCATGAAAACTATAGAGGAAGCTCAAAATCTCATTGATATGGTGGCTAACAACCAATATTTCTTTGCTCACCAAAGGCAACGCCAACCATCACAAAGGAGAGGAGTAATGGAGTTGGAAGGAGTGGATTCAATCTTAGCTCAAAACAAAATGATGCAGCAGCAGATTCAGCAACAATTTGAGCAAATGGCCAAAAGAATTGATGGCCTGCAAGTTGCATCAGTGAGTGCCGCAAGCCAACCATCAACTACTTGGGGGCAAAATGAAGAAATTCAAGAGGAGCAAGAGCAAGTCCAATACATGCACAACCAAAATCCTGGAACAAATGAAGTCTATGGTGATACTTGCAATCCCTCTTGGAAAAACCATCCCAACCTCAGATGGGGAGACAACCACAATCAAACTCAGCAGCCATGGCAAAGGAATTCAACTCAAAACAATTGGAAAAACACAAACCACAACAACCAGCCAAACACTAACCAAAACACATACAGAAAACCACAAAACACTTACCCCAACTCTAACCATTATCCACCCAATAACCACGCAACTAACCAAAACACCTACCATCATCCAGCAACACCCCACAACCAACCAATCTCACAAGACTCTCAGAG
This sequence comes from Arachis hypogaea, assembly GCF_003086295.3. NCBI lineage: Eukaryota > Viridiplantae > Streptophyta > Magnoliopsida > Fabales > Fabaceae > Arachis > Arachis hypogaea. The sequence continues at coordinate 41,738,316 of NC_092045.1, read as the reverse complement.
GATTACTAATCTAGAGATGCTCATGGAGAAGATGATGAAGAACCAAGAATTGACAACAAAAAACCAAGAAGCCTCCATGAAGAACCTAGAAAGGCAGATTGGACAAATCTCCAAGCAGATTTCTGTTGAAAAACCATCAAGCTCACTACCAAGTGACACCATTCCTAATCCAAAAGAGGAGTGCAAGGCAATACAGTTGAGGAGTGGAAAAATCCTGCTGAAAGATGAAGAAGGCACTAAGAAACCCAAGGAAAGTGACAAGAAACAAGTTGAAAAAGAGACAACCAATGATGAAGATGCAACAGCAAGCAACCACCCTCAGACTCAACCTCAAGAAAAAGAAAATAGACCACAAAATCTGAAGAAGGGAAAGCAGATCATGGAAGAACCAAATCCAAGACAACATCAAGTAGAGAAAAGCTTGACACCTCCACTGCCTTATCCCCAAAGATTCCACAAAGAGATTAAGGACCGACACTTTTCTAAATTCCTTGAGACTTTCAAGAAGTTAGAAATCAACATACCCTTGGCTGAGGCATTGGAGCAAATGCCTCTGTATGCCAAGTTCTTAAAGGAGCTCATCAATAAGAAAAGAGACTGGAATGAGAAGGAGACGGTAATGCTCAGTGAAGAATGCAGTGCACTAATCAGAAAAGGACTTCCTCCCAAGCTTGAAGATCCTGGAGGTTTCTTCCTACCTTGCACTATTGGAAGTATATTCATCAACAAGGGGATGTGTGACTTAGGAGAAAGTATAAATCTAATTCCATCTTCTTTAGTGAAAAAACTTGGCATAGGAGAGGTGAAACCAATACAGATGTCCTTGGAATTGGTAGACCAATCAGTGGTATATCCTAAAGGGTTGATTGAAAACCTTTTAGTTAAGGTTGACAAGTTCATCTTTCCAGCAGACTTTGTGATCCTAGATTCAGCAGGGAATGAGAATGACTCCATAATACTTGGTCGACCATTTTTGGCTACTGCTAGAGCCATTTTAGATATAGAGCAGGGAGAGCTAACCCTCAGGATGCATGAGGAGAGCATCACCTTGAAAGTCTTTCCAGAATCACAAAGTAATGAAGAAACAAGCAAGACAAGTAGTGACTCTCTTTCAAAGCAAGCAACCAACAATGCAGTAGAACAGAAAAATGAGCAGGTGCAAAAAGGAAAAGGAATTCAAAAAGAAGCAGGGATAATAAACAAGAAGGGAGGTATCACAACCCAAGTCACTGTCAAGGGAGAAAGATCAACAAGAAAGAAAAAGATGAAGAACAAGAAGAAGGCTTACAAAGGGTGGAAGAATAAGAAAATCCCAACTAAAGGATTTTCCAAAGGTGACAAGGTGCAACTAGTGTATCAACAGCTGGGAACAGAAGATCATTACACTGTCAACCAAGTACTCTCTCTTGAGCACATTGAAATTGAGCATCAAGGTACACAGAGAAAGCTTATAGTGAGAGGGGACAAGTTGAGACATCACCAGCATCAACCACCCTAAAGGGAGTTCAATGTCAAGCTAGTGACAATAAAAGAGCGCTTCATGGGAGGTAACCCATGATTTAAGATTTCTGTCTTTTCTTTTATCCAATAAGCTATGACTTCCTGAGTATGATTTTGAACTTTCATATTTGATAAATGCATACATTGTTTTAGAGCATAAGTCAGACTTCTAAGTTTGGTGTACCTTAAGGCACACCCAATATTTGCTTTTCAAAAGAAAGGGGGCTATTCTTAGAACATGTGAAAAATCATTTTGATAAAGCATATGACCAAACACTAAGTTTGGTGTCTGCATATGTAACATTGTTCAGTAGATCATTCCCTATTCATGGAATCAAAACCAAACAGAAAGGGATCATGCATCATTATTTTTTTTGAAATATAAAATACATCAATTGTGAAGAATGGTTTGCATTGCTAAGCCATCCCCTCAATAAGAGATAAGTTTGGTGTTCACCAACTTTTAGCATCTCTAATTAAGGGATACAATTGATCACTAAGAAAAAAAATAATAATAATAAACAAAACAAAACAACCTTCTTCTTTATTGCAAATCACTTGCCAACGTCTATATTAATGTTCTAAGGCTAGCTGTTTTGGTTTATTTAGAAGGAAGAGATGGTGACAAATGCAAGGATGGGCCACGGCTAGGACAGGCTAAGTGAGGAATGGTCACATGTGCCTAGAGAAATGCGCTCCTTGGGAAGCAGAATTTGCATGCATGCATCATCGAACACCTAAATGCATGCAACCAATGAGAAGAGAATCCTTGTCAAAGCCTCAACAAGGCATGCAGACCGTTCAATCCATGAACCTTTTGTATGATCAACTCAATCTCAACCCTTCATGAGAACCAATGAACTCCTTCCTCATTCATTATGGTTTTGTTAGAAAGTTTGAAGAATTTGCCTACAAATAGCCGTTAGCACTAAATGGCTTACACATTCATACAAACCACTTTCACTTGTAAACCATAATCTCCTCTACTCCCGAAACTAAAGCCAACAATTCCTTTCTCTTGCACAACAAAACCGAGCATCATCCTAAACACAACACATTCTTCTCTTACTTCCATTTTTCCTTCGTTTTCACTTCAAATCTGATGGCTTCCTCAAGTTCAAAAAGAAGGCCAGGAAAGGAACCAATGGTGACCGAGCCTCCATCATTTGACACAAGAAAATTTAGGTCCCAGTTCCATAGGAAGATATCATAGATTCATGAAGACAAAGAATGTTATTTATGAGAAGGGCCTTGAGTTGAAGGAAGGAGAATACCCTATCATGAGGCAAATCACTAAAGAAAGAAGGTGGAAACTCTTATGTGCTCCTCTCGTTGACATCAGTGCAGTCATGATCAGGGAGTTCTATACAAATGCTGTAAAAGAAAACAAAGATAGTGCTCCTTACACAAGTTATGCCAGAGGAGTTGAAGTGAACTTCGGTCCAGCAGCCATCACTAGAGCTCTAAAGTTGAGAACCATAACTTATGCAGAGCCTAGTTATGAGACCAGATTGCAGATGGAAAACAATCCTGATGAGATCTTGCAAGGGTTATGTGTGGAAAATACAGACTGGGAAAGAGATTCAAAAGGAGTTCCAAGCTACTTGAGGAGAATAAATCTTACTCCTGTGGCCAAAGGATGGTATGAGATAGTAAGGAGGTCTATCCTCCCTACTGGAAACGCCTCTTGGGTCACAATCAAATGAGCACTCTTGACATATTGCATCTTACATGGAGGTGAAGTCAACCTCGCACAACTCATAGCCGACAATATTCAAGAGATGGCTAACAGCACAAGTAAATCAAGTGGTCTTGGACATCCAAGTACCATCCTTAGGCTATGCAACAAAGCTGGAGTGATCTTTGAAGATGAGGACACAGAAAAAGTGAAAAAGGGGAAAGGAATCACCAAGAAAAGTATGGAAGGAATGAATGAAGACGATGATCAAGAGGGGGTGGTAGCTCCCAGACAAAGGAGATCCCAAAGAGAGGAAGGACGAAATCAAGCTCATGGTGCCATAGACATGAGCCAGCTACAAAGAACAATTGAAGAGCTATCTCAGCAACTCATGCAAGCTCAACAAGACCAAAATCAGGGGCGCCAAGAGCAATATCTAGAGCCCCATCCAGAGTTTAGGGAGCAATATTTGAAGGACAAAGAGGAACGAGAAGCTTGGCAGCGTCAAATGGAGGAGAAGCAAGAGAGATGGCAACAACAAATGATGACTCAGCAGCAAGAATTTCAAGCACAGATTCTTGAAGGACAAAAAGAGCAATACAAAGAATTCAAAGAATCATATGATAAGCTGTATTTTAGTCAAGTTAAAGCAGGGGAATATAGTCACAACCTGTATCAATGGAAGAATATTCATCACACTATGGAAGAAATTAGATATGTGCAAAGAATGGAGAGTGATGAAAACATACAAGCAAGGTTGGAGTATTTGACCCACAATTTGCCAACACTCAATCCACAGATCAAGCCATTTGAGCAATGCCCTGAATTTGAAGCCAAGCAAAAAGCAAGGTCTCATCATTATACGGAGTTAACACTTAACAGATTGGAAGAAGTTGGACTCTCAGGGCTCTTAGATTCTGTTTGGGATAGAAGATGCCCTGGTAAAGAAGTCCGAGACTACTCCAAGCTAGGGAAGAGAAAGAAGAAAAAGGGAGAATCAAGCAGCAGCCACAATCATTAGAAGGTGGCAAAGTTCTTTCATACTTCTTCCTTCATACCCTTAATAAGGAGATGCATGTCTGAAACATGATATGCCTCCATTGTTTATCTCTTTTACTTTGTGCATTTTTTTTATTTTATTTGTCACTTAATAAATAGCTAGAGAAATGCTAAATCTGAATTTTGCTTGTCATCCATCACCTAGCTGAATTTTGTTATGTTTCCCATATGCTTGAATAAAAGAGAATTGTTTGAATTGGAAAGTAAATATCCAATGTTGCATGAGTTAGAATGGAAGTTAATGGTGGTGTATGTGGTTGATTTAATGCATAACTCATGAAATAATTGCTGCATAGTATCATTTTCATTGAAGTGTGAGCTAGCTTGCTGTTATAAAGGTTCTTATCAATAAAGAAAAAGCCCTTGAGAACAAAAATAAAACAGAAGGAAAAGGAAGAAGAAAAAGCCAATGTGGCAAGAAAAACAAAGAATAAAGGTTGGACACCAATAGCTTGGACCCTAGGACACATGCCTGTGGTGTTCTTGTACTAGGATATGTTTGGACAAGTAAATTCTAAGGGGTATTTTAAAACCCGGTCACTTAGATCAACTGATTTAGCATGGCCAATTGAAAGTCCACAATAAAGAGCAACTTAGATACAGAACATTTAGTTATCCAAAGAGATGCTGGGCATCAATGATCCTAGGAGGAAATAGTGAGCCATGTGTCTGTGGTGGAAAGATGTTGAGTAAAAATAAAGCCAAAGGCTATTACTACAACATTTGACACCAAGCCTCCAAAAGAATAATAAGCTTGTTAAGCAACATGAGAAAAGAAAAGTTAGCAAGGGAGTAATTAAAGAGTAAATCTTATAACAGCAAGTTTAGTAAGCCTTTGAGGAAAGATGTATATTATGTAATAGCAAACAATAATTTGGGTTGTCATTGTCTGCATAAAAACTCCATAAATCAAGTTCTGCTATATGCCTAATAAGGATATGTTTGCTATTCTGGTTCATTTCATTTTCTCTTAGTTTTGATGCTTGCTTGGGGACAAGCAAGATTTAAGTTTGGTGTTGTGATGACAAGTCATCATATACCCATTTTTCAAGCTAATTTCAATAGTTTTATTAGTCTTTATGCACTTTCTTGCATCCTAAGTAAGTGATTTGGAATGAAAATGCATAACTTCTTTAAATCAAGCAACTACTATTAAATTGATGCTAAATCATGAGGTTTGAGCAAGAATTAATTGATTTTTAATGAATTATAAACCTTGTGAATTTAGAGATACTTTGAGTGGTTGTTTTGGTTTCTTGTAGGTGAAGAAAGAAAGAAAAAAAAAGGAAAAACGTGGTTTAAGAAAGCGTGGCCCAAGATAGAAGAAGTGTGGCGCATAGAAGGAGGAAGCAAACATTGCCCTCCACAAGGGCACACTGCCCTCCAGGAGAGCAACATAATGAGCCAAACCATGAAAAGCATCACTGCACTGCCCACAACAAGGGCGGAGCACAATTTGATGCTAAGGACCAAAGGGAGCAAAAACTCTGCCCTGCCCTCCTCAAGAGCAATATCGGGCTCCAATCAAGAATAATTCAAAGGAAATTGCTTCCTAGTGCTTCCTATGGGTTTCAAACCCAAGGACAAGGAGGGAAGGAGTAGCGTTCAAACAAAAAGAAAACAAGCTTGATTTCATTCTCCATGAATCAAACACGGCACCATGAGGAAGTAAGGAACTAGGCGTGACTTTGGTGCCAAGAAAACCAAGAAAAAGAAGCAGCGTGCGCCTCCACCAAGTTTTGAACTTGAAACTTCACTTTTGGAAACATTGCCCTGCCCTCCGCGAGGGCAGGGCAGCATTTTGTGGTGCACAGCCAGCGCACCAGATTGGCACGCACCAAGGACTCTCGGCAGTAGCAGCACGCACGGGCAGCAGAATCTGGCGCACCAAAAATTCTCTGCCCTGCCCTCCACAAGCATCCTGCAGCACCACACGCACCAAACACGCACGCACAAGGCCGCACGCACCATTTCCTGCCCTGCCCTCCACAAGGGCAGGGCAGCCTCCTGGAAGCCAATTTTTCATGGGCTGAAAATTAGATTAAAAATCCAATTTAATTCATTTCTTCACCAAATCAAAAGCCCATTCAAATCCCAAGATCCAAGAATAGAAAGTGTATAAATAGGAGTTAGTTTGATGTAATTAGGACCTTTCTTTTGAGCTTTTGAACTTTTACTTTACTTTGAGCTTTTGAACTTTCTTTTAAGTTTTGAATTCTGAGACTTCATTGAGAGCTAGGAACTGAGATTTCAGAGAATTGGGGAGGAGAATTGATCTCTCTTCTTCCTTGTTCTTGCTTGAACATTTTTACTTTTCTTGTTTGAGTCTTGGGTGTGAAGAATTGAGGAATTTCTGTCTCAATCTCCATTCAAGATCTCTTTAATTTCTCTTCTGCATAATTGAGTTCAATTACATTTCCTTTACTGCTTCTTCTTTAATTTCTTGTTAATTGCTTTGTGAACTTGGATCTGGGAAGGGAATTGAGATCTAGACTCTGCTATCTAGTCTCTAGAGCCCTGAGATCTCATTTTCTTTTTGGTTCTTTTCTGAACCCCTGCTGCAATTTAATTTCATTTCCTGTTTGAATTCTAGTTACTTCCAAATCATCTCTCTTTCTTTGATAATTGCCGCAATTTAATTTCCCTTGCTTAAATTATGAATTCCCAGTCCTCAACATCCTTTTTCCATTCAAGCAATTTATATTTCTTGCATTTTAAGTTACTGCAATTTACATTTCTTGCACTTTAAGTTTCAGTCATTTAATTTCTTGTTCTTTAAGATTCAGCACCTTTACTTTCCGTTCTCTTTAATTTCTGCAATTCATCCCTCTCCCTTTACATTTCCTATTATTTACTTACTGTTGGATACAAAATCACTCAACCAATACTTGATTTGCTTGACTAAATCAACCACTAAACTAAAATTGCTCAATCCTTCAATCCCTGTGGGATCGACCTCACTCCTGTGAGTTTTATTACTTGATGCGACCCGGTACACTTGCCGGTGAGTTTTGTGTTGGATCGTTTTCCACACATCACTTCCCAAATTCTAATGGTTTTGTGTATATTTTTCTATCTGTTGACTATATTTCCAAGTGGGTGGAGGCAATTCCCACTAGGACTGATGATTCTAATGTAGTGCTTTCTTTTGTTTGGAATAACATTATATACCGCTTTGGATCACCACGAGCAATCGTGAGTGATCAAGGCTCACACTTTTGCAACAAAAGAATGGCAGGTTAATGAAGATGTATGGCATCATCCATAAAGTAGCCACGGCATACCACCCCCAAACAAATGGCCAAGCCGAGGTCTCCAATCGAGAAATCAAGCGCATATTGGAAAAGGTTGTGAAGCCTCATAGGAAAGATTGGAGTTCTAAGCTCAGCGATGCGCTTTGGGCCTACCAGATGGCATACAAAACACCAATTGGTATGAGCCCATTCCGGTTGGTCTATGGGAAGGCTTGCCATCTTCCGGTGGAGATAGAGCATAAAGCGTATTGGGCCATAAAAGAGTGCAACACAGGGTTTGGGGTTGGAGTCGAAAGGAAGCTACAATTAGTGGAGCTTAAGTGCCTTAGATTGGAAGCCTATGAGAATTCAAGGCTTTACAAGGAGAAGATGAAAGCGGTGCATGATCGACACATAAAAAGAAGAGAGTTTAGAGCCGGAGAACTAGTTCTCCTCTATAAATCTAGGTTAAGGTTGATGCCTGGGAAGCTAAGATCAAGGTGGGATGGCCCGTATAGAGTAGAGAAGGCCGAACCATATGGAGTCTACCACATAAGGCACCCTTCAAATGAAAAGCAACAAAGAGATTGAGGTGTTCCTTCTTGAGGATGCACCCGAAGGTGAGGAGATTTAAGATCATAACTGCCCAACTTAAGGACGTTAAACAAAAGTGCTAGGTGGGAGACCCCCCACCATGGTATGATTGCTCTTTGTTTCTAGCTCATTGTATATAGCTTTTGGATTCTTTGTGGCTTTTGTGATTGCTTGATTTGTGGGTTTGTTCATAGTAGAATTGCTTTTTGCTTGATTTTGGTGTCATATTGCTCATGAGGAGTCCATGAATAATGGTTTGATTGAAGTGAGAAGTTGAAGAAATGCTTAAGGTTGAGTGTTACATTAGATTTTTTTATGTTTTTGACCATCTTAGCATGCATTCCCACCAATTTATGCTATAATTGCCCCTCCTCATGTGTATGAAAGAAAAGGGCATCCACGCGCAAGCGTGCTGTGCGTGTATGTGTCGGCATGGTTTCGCGACTCTCTGGTGCAAAAACTCGAGAGTTTTGCCCATTTTGTGCCCCTTTTGTGCCAAAGGCACAATTACGAACCACGCGTAAGCATGGCTGACGCTTACGCGTCCCTTGCCATTTCGCACACCCACGCGTAAACGTGGGCAACGCGTACGCGTCGATTGCATATTTTGAACTCTCTGGTACCAAAATTCGAGAGTTGTGCCTACTTTATGCCCACTTTATGCCAAGCGACACACGCGTATGCGTGGGCGATGCGTACGCATTGATCGCCGGTTTTGTTTATCCACGCGTATACGTGCTATGCGCATACGCGTCGATGGTGCTGCACGCCATTCTTAGTACAACCAACCCGAGAGTTAGGCCTACTCTTTGCCAACTTTGTGCCTAAGGTACAAAACTATGCACGCGTGCGCGTCCTTTGACGCGTACGTGTTCCCTCTCTTTTCTGCTCCCCACGCGTACGCGTGGGGGCCGCATACGCGTCACATTCCTTCTCTATCCATCCACGCAAACGCATGGAGTGCGCGCACGCGTCGATCCTCTGACACAAGTGAAACATAGCGCATCATGTTTTCAGTTTTTCCTCACATCTCCTCTTCCATTACTTGCTCCCTTCTCCTCCCATCGTCCACCACCTTGTCTTCGGCAACCAACAGCGCCGGCGACCACCATCACCTCCGGCGGCTCCACACTTTCTCACTTCATCCTTTTTCCCCTTTTCCTCCCCTCTCCTACTCTTCACCTACACTTCACTTTGCTTTCTTTTTCTTCTCAAGGTTCATGAGCGGATAATTTATATGCTTTTTGGCACTGTTTTTAGTATGTTTTTAGTACATTTTAGTTAGTTTTTAGTATGTTTTTATTAGTTTTTATTCAAAATTCACTTTTCTGGGTTTTACTATGAGTTTGTGTGTCTTTCTATGATTTCAGGTATTTTCTGGTTGAAATTGAGAAACCTGAGCAAAAATCTGATTCAGAGGCTGAAAAGGACTGCAGATGCAGTTGGATTCTGACCTCCCTGCACTCAAAGTGGATTTTTTTGAAGCTACAAAAGCCTAATTGGCGCGCTCTCAATTGCGTTGAAAGGTAGACATCCTGGGCTTTCCAGCAATAAATAATAGTCCATACTTTGTCTGAGATTTGATGGCCCAAACCGGCGTTGCAAACTGGAACAAAAGTTGGAGTTAAACGCCCAAACTGGCCCAAAAGCTGGAGTTTAACTCCAGGAAAAGTCTCTACACATGAAAGCTTCAATGCTCAGCCCAAGCACACACCAAGTGGACCCCGGAAGTGGATTTTTACGTCATTTACTCATTTCTGTATATCCTAGGTTACTAGTTCACTATAAATAGGATCTTTTGACATTGTATCTTTACCTCATGACACTTTACACATTTCATATTGTACCTTCTACCGCATGAGTCTCTAAACCCCATGGTTGGGAGTGAGGAGCTCTGCTGTGTCTTGATGGATTAATGTAATTACTACTGTTTTTCATTCAATCACGCTTGCTTCCATTCTAAGATATCACTTGTTCCTCAACTTGATGAATGTGATGATCCGTGACACTCATCATCATTCTCATCTATGAATGTGTGCCTGACAACCACCTCCGTTCTACCTTAGATTGAGTGGATATCTCTTGGATTCTTTAATCAGAATCTTCGTGGTATAAGCTAGATTCCATTGGCGGCCATTCTTGAGAATCCGGAAGGTCTAAACCTTGTTTGTGGTATTCTGAGTAGGATTCAGGAATTGAATAACTGTGATGAGCTTCAAACTCGCGATTGTGGGGCGTTAGTGATAGACGCAAAAGAATCACTGGATTCTATTCTGACATGATCGAGAACCGACAGATGAATAGTCGTGCTGTGACAGAGCGCGTTGAACATTTTCACTGAGAGGATGGGAGGTAGCCATTGACAACGGTGAAACCCTACATACAGCTTGCCATGGAAGGAGCCTTGCGTGCATGAAGAAGAAGACAGTAGGAAAGCAGAGATTCAGAAGATAGAGCATCTCCAAAACCTCAACCTGTTCTCCATTACTGCAAAACAAGTATTTATTTCATGTTCTTTTACTTTTCACAATTAAACTTGAGAATTGTTGATATCCTGACTAAGAGTTACAAGGTAACCATAGCTTGCTTCAAGCCTACAATCTCCGTGGGATCGACCCTTACTCACGTAAGGTATTACTTGGACGACCCAGTGCACTTGCTGGTTAGTTGTGCGGAATTGCAAAAGTGTGATTGCAATTTCATGCACCAAGTTTTTGGCGCCGTTGCCGGGGATTGTTCGAGTTTGGACAACTGACAGTTTATCTTGTTGCTTAGATTAGGAATATTTTATTTTTGTTGGTTTAGAGTCTTTTATTTAAGTCTAGTTTCATATTTTATGTTTGGTGTCAATTGCATGCTTTTACTTTCTCTTAATTTTTCGAATTTGCATAGTCTTAGTTGTTTCTTTACCTTTAAAAATTCTAAGTTTGGTGTCTTTTTTGTGTTTTTCTTTAAAATTTTCGAAAATTTGTGTTTGATTTTCTAAAAATTTTAAGTTTGGTGTCATTTTGTTGTTTTTCTCTTTCCTCATTTAAAAAAAATCAAATCTTTTTCAAAATAATTTTCAATCATATCTTTTTAATTGCTAATTCCAAAATCTTTTTAATTAATTAATTAATTTAGTTTTCAATTTGCTTTGATTTTTTTCTCTTTTGGTTTTCGAAATTTTATTTTATTTTCCATTTATTTTATTTTATTATTTTCGGTTACTTTTTAAAAAAAATAATAATAATAAAATAAAAATAATATCCACATCATTTCCCGTTCTCCATCATGGACCTAAGTATTTCCATTTGCTGTAAAAAATCAAGCTAAGAGGTGGTTGAATAACCAACCCACAGCAAGTATAAAAACATGGAGACAGTTATCAGACAAATTCCTGAATCAATTTTACCCTCCAAAAAGGATGACACAGTTGAGGCTGGACATCCAAGGCTTTAAACAAGAGGATAATGAATCCCTTTATAATGCCTGGGAGAGGTACAGAGGTATGCTAAGGAAATGCCCCTCTGAAATGTTTTCAGAGTGGGTACAGTTAGACATCTTCTACTATGGGCTTACACAAAAAGCTCAGATGTCTTTAGACCACTCATGAGAAAGACGATTGAAGAGGCTCAAGAGCTCATAGATACGGTTGCTAGAAATCAACATCTATACTTAAGCAATGAGTCCTCTACAAAAGAAGAAGCTATGGCAGTAGCTACTGATCCTAATCCTCAAGAACAGATTATTGAGCTTTATCAGCAATTACACCTGATGACAAAATAGTTAGCAGAATTTAAAGAGATGCTCCAAGAAACTAAAATTGCTAACAAGAACATAGAATCACAGTTGAATCAGACAAAACAGCAGTTATCTAAACAGATAACAGAAGAATGCCAAGCAGTTCAACTGAGGAGTGGGAAGACATTGAATAACACTGCTCAAAGTGGCAAAAAGCCAAGAAAGGAACAACTGACAGAGGATAACCAAACCACTACCCAAAATCCCTCTGAGGATAGTAAGAGCCCAGAGAGGAATACTCCTGGCGTTCAAACACTAGAAAGGGGGGAAAAGTTGGCGTTAAACGCCCATTCCTTGCCCAGTTCTGGCGTTCAAATGCCAGAAAGGGGGAAAAAGTTGGCGTTAAACGCCCATTCCTCACCCAGTCCTGGCGCTCAAACACCATGAGGAATTAGACCCCTGAGAGTGCTGATAGTAACCCCTCTAAAAAGGCTCCTCCAACCACCTCTGTAGGGAATAAACCTGCAGCAACTAAGGTTGAAGAATATAAAGCCAAGATGCCTTATCCTCAGAAACTCCGCCAAGCGAAACAGGATAAACAATTTGCCCGCTTTGTAGACTATCTAAGGACTCTTGAAATAAAGATTCCGTTTGCAGAGGCACTTGAGCAAATACCTTCTTATGCTAAGTTCATGAAAGAGATCTTAAGTCATAAAAAGGATTGGAGAGAAACTGAAAAAGTGTTTCTCACTGAAGAATGCAGTGCAGTCATTCTGAAAAGCTTACCAGAGAAGCTTCAAGATCCAGGAAGCTTTATGATACCATGCACATTAGAAGGTCCTTGTACCAAGACAGCCCTATGTGACCTTGGAGCAAGTATCAATCTAATTCCTGCATCCACTATCAGAAAGCTTGGGTTGACTGAAGAAGTCAAACCAACCCGGATATGTCTCCAACTTGCTGATGGCTCCATTAAATATCCATCAGGCATAATTGAGGACATGATTGTCAAGGCCTCGCCTTTCCAACTGACTTTGTAGCGCTGGAAATAGAGAGGCACAAGAGTGCAACTCTCATCCTAGGAAGACCCTTCCTAGCAACTGGACAAACTCTCATTGATGTACAAAAAGGGGAAGTGACCCTGAGAGTCAATAAGGATGAGTTCAAGTTGAATGCTGTCAAAGCTATGCAGCATCCAGACACACAAATGACTGCATGAGCGCTGACATTATTGACTCTTTAGTGGAAGAGATCAATATGACGGATAGTCTCGAATCTGAGCTTGAGGATATCTTTAAAGATGTTCAGCCTAACCCGGAGGAACCAGAGGAAATATAAGAACCTCTGAAAATTTCTAAGGAAGAGGATAAACTTCCTAGACCCGAGCTCAAGCCACTACCAGCATCCCTGAAGTATGCTTTTCTGGGAGAAGGTGACACTTTTCCAGTGATAATAAGCTCTGCTTTAAACTCACAGGAAGAGGAAGCACTAATTCAAGTGCTAAGGACACATAAGACAGCTCTTGGGTGGTCCATAAGTGATCTTAAGGGCATTAGCCCAGCAAGATACATGCACAAGATCCTATTGGAAGATAATGCCAAGCCAGTGGTTCAACCACAGAGGCGGCTAAATCCAGCCATGAAGGAGGTAGTGCAGAAAGAGGTCACTAAGTTACTAGAGGATGGGATTATTTATCCTATTTCTGATAGCCCCTGGGTGAGCCCTGTCCAAGTTGTCCCCAAGAAGGGAGGCATGACAGTGGTTCATAATGAAAAGAATGAACTGGTTCCCACAAGAACAGTTACAGGGTGACATATGTGTATTGACTACAGAAGGCTCAATACAGCCACCAGAAAGGATCATTTTCCTTTACCATTCATAGACCAAATGCTAGAAAGACTAGCTGGTCATGATTATTACTACTTTTTGGATGGCTATTGATGAGCGGATAATTTATACGCTTTTTGGCATTGTTTTCAGTATGTTTTTAGTATGTTTTAGTTAATTTTTATAATATTTTTATTAGTTTTTAGTTAAAATTCACTTTTTTGGACTTTACTATGAGTTTGTGTGTTTTTCTGTGATTTCAGGTATTTTCTGGCTGAAATTGAGGGACCTGAGCAAAAATCTGATTCAGAGGCTGAAAAGGACTGCAGATGCTGTTGGATTCTGACCTCCCTGCACTCGATGTGGATTTTCTGGAGCTACAGAAGCCCAATTGGTGCGCTCTCAATTGCGTTGGAAAGTAGACATCCTGGGCTTTCTAGAAATGTTTAATAGTCCAAACTAATTCCGTGGTTAGATGGCCCAAACCGGCGTTCCAAGTCAACTCAAGAATTCTGGCATTAAACGCCGGAACTGGCACAAGAATGGGAGTTAAACGCCCAAACTGGCACAAAAGTTGGCGTTTAACTCCAAGAAAAGTCTCTACACATGAAAGCTTCAATGCTTAACCCAAGCACACACCAAGTGGGCCCGGAAGTGAATTTTTATGTTATTTACTCATCTTTGTAAACCTTACGCTACTAGTCTTTATAAATAAGACCTTTTGCTATTGTATTTTCATCTTTTGATCACTTTAGATCTTGAGATCTTTGAATCTTTTGATCACATTTTAGGGGCTGGCCATTCGGCCATGTCTAGACCTTGTTCTTATGTATTTTCAACGGTGGAGTTTCTACACACCATAGATTAAGGTGTGGAGCTCTGCTGTACCTCGAGTATTAATGCAATTACTATTGTTCTTCTATTCAATTCAGCTTATTCTTGTTCTAAGCTATCACTTGTTCCTCAACTTGATGAATGTGATGATCCGTGACACTTATCATCATTCTCACCTTTGAACGTGTGCCTTACAACCACCTCCGTTCTACTTTCGATTGAGTGGATATCTCTTGGATTCCTTAATCAGAATCTTCGTGGTATAAGCTAGAATTGATGGCGGCATTCAAGAGAATCCGGAAGGTCTAAACCTTGTCTGTGGTATTCTGAGTAGGATTCAATGATTGAATGACTGTGACGAGCTTCAAACTCCTGAAGGCTGGGCGTTAGTGACAGACGCAAAAGAATCAATGGATTCTATTCCAACCTGATTGAGAACCGACAGATGATTAGCCGTGCTATGACAGAGCGCGTTGAACATTTTCACTGAGAGGACGGGACTGTAGCCACTGACAACGGTGACACCCAACATACAGCTTGCCATGGAAAGGAGTAAGAAGGATTGGAAGAAGACAGTAGGAAAGCAGAGAGACAGAAGGGACAAAGCATCTCCATATGCTTATCTGAAATTCTCACCAATGAATTACATAAGTATCTCTATCTTTACTTTATGCTTTATTCATATATCATCCATATCCATTTGAATCCGCCTGACTTAGATTTACAAGGTGACCATAGCTTGCTTCATACCAACAATATCCGTGGGATCGACCCTTACTCGCGTAAGGTTTATTACTTGGATGACCCAGTGCACTTGCTGGTTAGTTGTGCGAAGTTGTGATAAAGAGTTGAGATTACAATTGAGCGTACCATGTTTATGGTGCCATTGATGATCACAATTTCGTGCACCAAGTTTTTGGCGCCGTTGCCGGGGATTGTTTGAGTTTGGACAACTGACGGTTCATCTTGTTGCTTAGATTAGGCATTTTTCTTTAGAGTTCTTAAGAATGAATTCTAGTGTTTCAAGGTGATGTTCTTATCATCACCAAAGCTGATTGATTCTCATCAATTTAGCTCTTGAATGTAATTTCCTGCTGAAGCTTGGCTAGCCATGTCTAATTTCTTTAGACTGAAGCTTTAGACTAACATTGCATGATTCCTGGAATTCTCATTAAGAATTTTAATATCCTTATTTTCTTTCAAATTTCAAAAAAAAAAATCCAAAAAAATTACAAAATCATAAAATCCCAAAATATTTCTTGTTTGAGTCTAGTGTCTCATTTTAAGTTTGGTGTCAATTGCATGTTTTTGTTCTTCTTGCATTCATTCATGTGTCTTAAGTGATCTTTAAGATGTTCTTGATGATTTCCTTGCTCTGATCTTTAAATTCTCTTGTCTTGAGTATTTTGTGTTTCTCATATGCATTCTCAATTTGTTAGTGTCAGTAGTATACAAAGTTCTAAGTTTGGTGTCTTGCATGCATTGTTTGTTTGATCTTAGTTTCATTTTGATTATTCCTCATCATTAAAAATCCAAAAAAAAATTTCTTTGTGTCTTTTCAAGTCAATAATACAGAGAATTGAAGATTCAGAACATACAGCAGAGGAATTATACAGAAAAAGCTGGACGTTCAAAATACCCAGTGAGGAAGGAAAACTGGCGTTTAAACGCCAGCCAGGGTGCCTGGCTGGGCGTTTAACGTCCAAAAGGGTAGCAATTTGGGCGTTAAACGCCATAATGTATACGATTCTGGGCTTTTAACGCCATGATGGCACAAGAGGGAAGATTTTGTTTTTAACTCAAATCTTTTCAAGTTTTCAAAATTTTTCAAAATCAAATCTTTTTCAAATCATATCTTTTCAAATCATATATTTTCAAAATCAATTTCTTTCTTTTTCAAAAATACTTGCTAACAATTAAGGATTTGATTCAACATTTCAATTATGTTGCCTTTTCTGTTGAGAAAGGTTTAATGTCTGAATCATATCTTTCTTGTTAGCCAAGTCATTAGTTTTCAAAATCAAATCTTTTTAAATTATTTTTCAAATCATATCTTCTCAATCATATCTTTTTAAAACTATATCTTTTCAATCATATCTTTTAATCACATCTTTTTCAAAATAGTTTTCAATCATATCTTTTTGATTTCTAATTTCAAAATCTTTTTCAAAAATCACTTGATTTCTTTTTCCACTCTTAGTTTTCGAAAATCAATTAGTGTTTTTCAAAATATTTTTAAAATCCTTTTAATTTATTTTCGAAAATTTCTTCCCCACTTCTCACATCCTTCTATTTATGGACTAACACTACCCCTCAATGCACAATCTGAACTCTATCTTTCCTTGATAAGTTCGAATTTTCTATCTCTTCCTTCTATTTTCTTTTCCTCTGACACTTCAAGGAGTCTCTATACTGTGACATAGAGGATTCCATATTTTCTTGTTCTCTTCCCTTTCATATGAGCAGGAGCAAAGAAAAAAGCATTCTTGTTGAGGCTGACCCTGAACTTGAAAGGACCTTAAAGGGAAAGCTAAGAGAAGCTAAAGCACTACTCTCTGTAGAGGACCTAACAGAAATCTTCAAAGAAGAAGAACCCATGGCAGCCAAAAATAACAACAATGCCAACAATGCAAGGAAGGTGCTGGGTGACTTTACTGCACCTACTCCCGGCTTCTATGGGAGAAGCATCTCTATCCCTGCCATTGGAGCAAACAACTTTGAGCTTAAGCCTCAATTAGTTTCTCTAATGCAACAGAATTGCAAGTTCCATGGGCTTCCATTGGAAGATCCTCATCATTTTTAGCTGAGTTCTTGCAAATCTGTGACACTGTCAAGACCATTGGGGTTGACCCTGAGGTCTATAGACTTATGCTATTCCCTTTTGCTGTAAGAGACAGAGCTAGGATATGGTTGGACTCACAACCTAAAGAAAGCCTAAACTCTTGGGAAAAGCTAGTCAATGCCTTCTTGGCAAAGTTCTTTCCACCTCAAAAATTGAGTAAGCTTAGAGTGGAAGTCTGATGAGCGGATAATTTATACGCTTTTTGGCATTGTTTTTAGTATGTTTTAGTTAGTTTTTAGTATATTTTTATTAGTTTTTAGTTAAAATTCACTTTTCTGGACTTTACTATGAGTTTGTGTGTTTTTCTGTGATTTCAGGTATTTTCTGGCTGAAATTGAGGGACTTGAGCAAAAATCTGATTCAGAGACTAAAAAGGACTGCAGATGCTGTTGGATTCTGACCTCCCTGCACTCGAAGTGGATTTTCTGGAGCTACAGATGCCCAATTGGCGCGCTCTCAACGGCGTTGGAAAGTAGACATCTTGGGCTTTCCAGAAATATATAATAGTCCATACTTTGCCCAAGATTTGATGGCCCAAACCGGCGTTCCAAATCAGCTCAAAACTGCCCAGCGTTAAACGCCGGAATTGGCACAAGAATGGAAGTTAAACGCCCAAACTGGCACAAAAGCTGGCGTTTAACTCCAAGAAGAGTCTCTACACGAAAATGCTTCAATGCTCAGCCCAAGCACACACCAAGTGGGCCCGGAAGTGGATTTTTATGTCATTTACTCATCCTTGTATACCCTAGGCTACTAGTTCTCTATAAATAGGACCTTTTGCTATTGTATTTTCATCTGGAGATCTTTAGATCCTTGAATCTTTGGATCATTTTAGATCTTTTGATCACTTTTATGGGGCTGGCCTCACGGCCATGCCTAGACCTTGTTCTTATGTATTTTCAACGGTGGAGTTTCTACACACCATAGATTAAGGTGTGGAGCTCTGCTGTACCTCGAGTATTAATGCAATTACTATTGTTCTTCTATTCAATTCAACTTATTCTTGTTCTAAGATATCACTTGTTCTTCAACTTGATGAATGTGATGATCTGTGACACTCATCATCATTCTCACCTATGAACGTGTGCCTGACAACCACCTCCGTTCTACCTTAGATTGAGTGGATATCCCTTGGATCCCTTAATCGGAATCTTCGTGGTATAGGCTAGAATTGATGGCGGCATTCAAGAGAATCCGGAAGGTCTAAACCTTGTCTGTGGTATTCTGAGTAGGATTCAATGATTGAATGACTGTGACGAGCTTCAAACTTCTGAAGGCTGGGCGTTAGTGACAGACGCAAAAGAATCACTGGATTCTATTCCAACCTGATTGAGAACCGACAGATGAATAGCCGTGCCGTGACAGGGTGCGTTGAACATTTTCACTGAGAGGATGGGAGGTAGCCACTGACAATGGTGAAACCCTACATACAGCTTGCCATGGAAAGGAGTAAGAAGGATTGGATGAAGACAATAGGAAAGAAGAGAGACGGAAGGGACAAAGCATCTTCATACGCTTATCTGAAATTCCTACCAATGAATTACATAAGTATCTCTATCTTAATCTTTATGTTTTATTCATCATTCATAACCATTTGAGTTTGCCTGACTAAGATTTACAAGATGACCATAGCTTGCTTCATACCAACAATCTCTGTGGGATCGACCCTTACTCGCGTAAGGTTTATTACTTGGGCGACCCAGTGCACTTGCTGGTTAGTTGTGCGAGGTTGTGATAAAGAGTTTAGATTACAATTGTGCATACCATGTTGATGACGCCATTGATGATCACAATTTCGCGCACCAAGTTTTTGGCGTCGTTGCCGGGGATTGTTCGAGTTTGGACAACTGACGGTTCATCTTGTTGCTTAGATTAGGTATTTTTCTTCAGAGTTCTTAAGAATGAATTCTAGTGTTTCAAGGTGATGTTCTTATCATTACCAAGGCTGATTGATTTTCATCAATTTAGCTATTGAATGCAATGTCATGCTGAAGCTTGTCTAGCCATGTCTAATTCCTTTAGACTGAAGCTTTAGACTAACATTGCATGATTCCTGGAATTCTCATTAAGAATTTTGATATCTTTATTTTCTTTTCCACTTAATTTTCGAAAAAGCACAAAAAAATTACAAAATCATAAAATCCAAAAATATTTCTTGTTTGAGTCTAGTGTTTCATTTTAAGTTTGGTGTCAATTGCATGCATTTTTTATGTGTGTCTTCAGTGATCTTCAAGTTTCTCTTGATGATTTACTTGCTCTGATCTTTAAATTCTCTTGTCTTGAGTGTTTTGTTGTTTGTCATATGCATTCTCAACTTGTTAGTGTCAGTAGTATACAAACTGCTAAGTTTGGTGTCTTGCATGCATTGTTATTTGATTTTAGTTGCATTTTGATTATTCCTCATTGTTAAAAAAATCCAAAAATATTTTTAATGTGTGTCTTTTCAAGTCAATAATACAGAGAATTGAAGATTCAGAACATACAGCAGAGGAATTACATAGAAAAAGATGGACGTTCAAAACGCCCAGTGAAGAAGGGCAAACTGGCGTTTAAACGTTAAGGTAGTGTTTTGGGCGTTAAACGCCAGAATGTGCACCATTCTGGGCGTTTAACGCCAGGATGGCACAAGAGGGAAGATTCTGTTTTTAATTCAGATTTTTTTTCAAGTTTTCAAAATTTTTCAAAATCAAATCTTTTTCAAATCAAATCTTTTCAATCTAATCTTTTTCAAAATCAATTTCTTTCTATTTTCAAAAATACTTGCTATCAATTAATGATTTGATTCAACATTTCAAGTATGTTGCCTTTTCTGTTGAGAAAGGTTTAATGTTTGAATCATATCTTTTCTTGTTAGCCAAGACATTAATTTTCAAAATCAAATCTTTTTAAATTGCTTTTCAAATCATATCTTCTCAATCACATCTTTTTAAAACCATAACTTTTCAATCATATCTTTTTCAAAATAGTTTTCAATCAAATCTTTTTGATTTCTAATTTCAAAATCTTTCTCAAAAATCACTTGATTTCTTTTCCACTCTTGGTTTTCGAAAATCAATTAATGTTTTTCAAAATGTTTTCAAAATCTTTTAATTTATTTTCAAAAATTTCTTCCCCTCTTTTCACATCCTTCCATTTATGGACTAACACTCATCCTCAATGCACAATTCGAACTCCATCTCTCTTGATAAGTTCGAATTCTTCTACTTCTTCCTTCTATTTTTCTTTTCCTCTGACACCTCAAGGAATCTCTATACTGTGACATAGAGGATTCCATATTTTCTTGTTCTTTTCTCTTTTATATGAGCAGGAGCAAAGACAAAAGCATTCTTGTTTAGGCTGACCCTGAACCTGAAAGGACCTTGAAGCGAAAGCTAAGAGAAGCTAAGGCACAACTCTCTGTAGAGGACTGGTGCACGAAATTGCAATCACACTTTTGCAATCCCGCACAACTAACCAGCAAGTGTACTGGGTCGTCCAAGTAATACCTTGCGTGAGCAAGGGTCGATCCCACAGAGATTGTCGGCTTGAAGCAAGCTATGGTTATCTTGTAAATCTTAGTCAGGATATCAGAAACTATCAGGAATGATTGTGAAAAGCAAAAGAACATGAAATGATTACTTGTTTTGCAGTGATGGAGAATAGGTTGAGGTTTGGAGATGCTCCATCTTCTGAATCTCTGCTTTCCTACTGTCTTCTTCTTCAGTCACGCAAGTCTCCTTCCATGGCAAGCTGTATGTAGGGTTTCACCGTTGTCAATGGCTACCTCCCATCCTCTCATTGGAACGATTCCTAATGCCCTGTCACGGCACGGCATTCCATCTGTCGGTTCTCAATCAGGCCGGAATAGAATCCAGTGATTCTTTTGCGTCTGTCACTAACGCCCCGCCTTCAGGAGATTGAAGCACGTCACAGTCATTCAGTCATTGAATCCTACTCAGAATACCACAGACAAGGTTTAGACCTTCCGGATTCTCTTGAATGCCGCCATCAGTCTAGCTTATACCACGAAGATTCCGGTTAAGGAATCCAAGAGATAACTACTTAATCTAAGGTAGAACGGAGGTGGTTGTCAGTCACACGTTCATGATTGAGAATGATGATGACTGTCACGGATCATCACATTCATCCGGATTAAGAACAAGTATTATCTTAGAATGGAAGCAAGCATGATTGAATAAGAAACAGTAGTAATTGCATTAATCCATCAAGACACAGCAGAGCTCCTCACCCCCAACCATGGGGTTTAGAGACTCATGCTGTGGAAGAAAACGTGTAAAGATGTCATAAGGTCATCAAAAGTTGCATCCCCTTGATACAATGTCAAAAGATCCTATAAATAGTAAACTAGTGTCCTAAGGTTTACAGAAATGAGTAAATGACAGAAAAATCCACTTCCGGGCCCACTTGGTGTGTGCTTGGGCTGAGCAATGAAGGAATTTCGTGTAGAGACCTTTTCTGGAGTTAAACGCCAGTTCTCATGCCAGTTTGGGCGTTTAACTCCAAATTTTATGCCAGTTCCGGCGTTTAACGCTGGAATTTCTGTAGGTGCGTTTGAGCGCCGGTTTGGGCCATCAAATCTTGGGCAAAGTATGGACTATTAAATATTGCTGGAAAGCCCAGGATGTCTACTTTCCAATGCCGTTGAGAGCGCGCCAATTGGGCTTCTGTAGCTCCAGAAAATCCGCTTCGAGTGCAGGGAGGTCAGAATCCAACAGCATCTGCAGTCCTTTTTGGTCTCGGAATCAGATTTTTGCTCAGGACCCTCAATTTCAGCCAGAAAATACCTGAAATCACAGAAAAACACACAAACTCATAGTAAAGTCCAGAAAAGTGAATTTTAACTAAAAACTAATAAAAATATACTAAAAATTAACTAAATCATACTAAAAACATACTAAAAACAATGTCAAAAAGCATACAAATTATCCGCTCATCACAACACCAAACTTAAATTGTTGCTTGTCCCCAAGCAACTGAAAATCAAAATAGGATAAAAAGAAGAGAATATACTATAGACTCCAAAATATCAAGGAAACATAGCTCCAACTAGATGAGCGGGACTAGTAGCTTTTTGCCTCCAAACAGTTTTGGCATCTCAGATAGTGTTATTGATTCTCTTAGTTAAGCATAATGATTCTTGAACATAGCTAGTGTATGAGTGTTGGCTGTGGCCCAAAGCACTCTGTCTTCCAGTATTACCACCGGATACATACATGCCACAGACACATAATTGGGTGAACCTTTTCAGATTGTGACTCAGCTTTGCTAAAGTCCCCAATTAGAGGTGTCCAAGGTTCTTAAGCACACTCTTGTTGCCTTGGATCACAACTTTATTCCTTTCTTTTCTTTTTCTTTTTCTTTCTCTTTTTTTTTCGAAATTTTTTTTTTGTATCCACTGCTTTTTCTTGCTTCAAGAATCAATCTAATGATTTTTAGATCCTCAATAACAATTCTCTTTTTCCTCATTCTTTCAAGAGCCAACAATTTTAACATTCTCAAAACAACAAATTCAAGAGACATATGCACTGTTCAAGCATTCATTCAGAAAGCAAAAAGTATTGTCACCACATCAAACTAATTCAACTAGTTTCAATGATAAATTTTGAAATCCTGTACTTCTTGTTCTTTTGTGATTAAAGCATTTTTCATTTAAGAGAGGTGATGGATTCATAGGACATTCATATCTTTAAGGCATAAAATTTCAATTTTATTAATTATGAATTAAAATAAGACTCAAAAATAGATATAAAATGAAACTAAAAAAAATGAAAAATAAGAACAAAAGAAAGGAAAAAAAAAAAAACGCAAACATAGGCTCCTAAGGATAGAGGTTTTCACAGAGTTAGGACTCAACAACCTTGATTTTGAGAAGTGGATGCTCCCTCAGCTTGAGAGGAGAACTTTTGGCGTTTCTTGGAGTTCACGCCCCTGCTTCTCTTGCTCCTTCCATTGTCTTCTTGGTGATTGGATGTTCAATGGGTATGAATTCATCTTCTTCTATCTTCACCCCAGCCTCTTTACAGAGCAAGGAAATCAAGCTTGGGTAGGCCAATTTGGCTTCAGTGGAATTCTTATTTGCAATTGTGTAAATCTCACAAGCAATCACATGATGAACCTCCACTTCTTTTCCAAGCATGATGCAATGAATCATCACTGCTCTCTTGATGGTGACCTCAGAACGGTTGCTAGTGGGCAATATGGAACGCCCAATAAAGTCTAGCCAACCTCTTGCAATTGGCTTGAGGTCTCCCCTCTTGAGTTGGTTTGGGACACCCTTTGAATTGGTTATCCACTTAGTCCCAGGGAGGCAAATGTCCTCTAGAACTTGATCCAACCCTTTATCTACTCTCACCATCCTCCTATTGAAGGAGTCAGGATCATCTTGTAGTTGAGGTAGTTTGAAGATTTCTCTTATTTTGTCCAGATGAAAGTACATAACTTTCCCTCTGACCATGGTTCTGTAGGTATGGTAAGCAGTTCCAGTCATTCTCTGCTTATCTGTCAGCCACAGATTAGAGTAGAATTCCTGAACCATGTTCCTTCCAACCTTTATTTCAGGATTGGTCAGAACTTCCCATCCTCTGTTTCGAATTTGCTCTTGGATCTCCGGATATTCATCTTCTTTCAGATCAAATTTAACTTCCGGGATCACTGACCTCAGACCCATTATTTTGTGATAATGGTCTTCATGTTCTTTGGTTAAGAACTTCTCTTGATTCCAAAGGTTCTTTGGATTAATCTCTTTCTTTCCTCTTGAGTTGGTTTGTTTTCCCTTGGGAGCCATGATCTTGATGAATCTTGGCTTAGTGATCACGGAAAAGCACACCAAACTTAGAGGTTTTGCTTGTCCTCAAGCAAAAAAGAAAAGAAAGAAGAGAAGAGAGAGAGAGAGGAAGAGGAAATTCGAATGGTGTGAGGAAGGAGGGGTGAGGAACGTTCATTTATAGAGTGGGGGAAGGAGAATTTCGAAAACAAAAGAGAGATTTGAAAGGAAATTTGAAAAGATATGGAAAGAAATTGAGAAAAGGGTGAATTTTTTGAAGAAGATTTGGGATTATTTTGAAATAGATTTGAAGAATGGTTTTGATTTGTGAAGATTTGAAGGTGAATGATGAAGGGTTGAAGTGCATTTATGTGGAAGAGTATGGGTAAAAAGAGGAAAGTTTGAAAAAATTTGAGTTTAAAACAAAAATGTGGTCCCCCCACCTTTCTGGCGTTAAACGCCCAGAATGGCACCCATTCTGGCGTTTAACGCCCACTTGGCACCCCTTTTGGGCGTTTAACGCCCAGCCAGGTACCCTGGCTGGCGTTAAACGCCAGAAAGCCTTCCTCACTGGGCGTTTTTCTGAACGCCCAGTGATGCTGCACACCTGGCGTTAAACGCCCAGAATGGTGCCCATTCTGGCGTTTAACGCCCAAAATGGCACCATTCCTGGCGTTAAACGCCCAGAATGGTACCCATTCTGGCGTTTAACGCCCAAAATGCCCCTTACTGGCGTTTTTTCGCCAGTAGGCTTATTTTCTCTGCTTTTTGAGCTGAATCCTTCTGTAACTCTGTGAATTCCTTCATTTTTGATATTTGCCTCTATAGGAACTAATCATATAACCTCCTAATGACTGGGTTGCCTCCCAGCAAGCGCTTCTTTACTGTCTTTAGCTGGACTTTCACTGAGAATCACTCAAGTCTCAGTTTTGAGCATTCCTGCTCAAAATTTCCTTCAAGATAGTGCTTGATTCTCTGTCCATTAACAATGAACTTCTTGTCAGAATCAATATCCTGAAGCTCAACATATCCATATGGTGACACTCCTGTAATCACATACGGACCCCTCCAACGGGATTTGAGTTTTCCTGGAAACAGTTTGAGCCTAGAGTTGAAGAGCAGAACTTTTTGTCCTGGCTCAAAGACTCTGGTTGACAACTTCTTGTCATGCCATTTCTTTGCCTTTTCCTTATAAATTTTTGCATTTTCAAAGGCATTGAGTCTAAACTCCTCTAGCTCATTTAGCTGGAGCAGTCTTTTTTCACCAGCTAACTGTGCATCCATGTTTAGGAATCTGGTTGCCCAGTAGGCTTTATGTTCCAGTTCCACAGGCAAATGGCAGGCCTTCCCATACACCAGTTGGTATGGAGAGGTTCCTTTAGGAGTCTTGAATGATGTTCTGTATGCCCACAGAGCATCATCCAAGCTCTTTGCCCAATCCTTTCTTCGGGCCATCACAGTCCGTTCCAGGATTCTCTTTAGCTCTCTGTTAGAGACCTCAGCTTGTCCATTTGTCTGTGGATGATACGGAGTTGCCACTTTGTGGCTAATTCCATATCTAACCATAGCAAGGTGTAGCTGTTTATTGCAGAAATGAGTGCCCCCATCACTGATTAGCACTCTGGGAACGCCAAATCTGCTGAAAATGTTTTTCTGGAGGAATTTCAGTACGGTCTTAGTATCATTGGTGGGTGTAGCAATCGCTTCTACCCACTTAGATACATAGTCCACTGCCACCAGAATGTAAGTGTTCGAGTATGATGGTGGGAATGGCCCCATGAAGTCAATTCCCCATACATCAAACAACTCTATCTCTAATATCCCTTGTTGAGGCATGGCATATCCATGAGGAAGGTTACCAGCTCTTTGGCAACTGTCACAGTTACGCACAAACTCTCGGGAATCTTTATAGAGAGTAGGCCAGTAGAAGCCACATTGGAGGACTTTAGTGGCTGTTCGCTCACTTCCAAAATGTCCTCCATACTGTGATCCATGGCAGTGCCATAGGATCCTCTGTGCTTCTTCTCTGGGTACACACCTGCGGATCACTCCGTCAGCACATCTCTTAAAGAGATATGGTTCATCCCAGAGGTAGTACTTGGCATCTGAAATTAATTTCTTTCTCTGCATGTAACTGTACTCTTTGGGTATGAACCTCACAGCTTTATAATTTGCAATATCTGCAAACTATGGAGCTTCCTGAATGGCAAATAGTTGCTCATCTGGGAAAGTCTCTGAGATCTCAGTAGAAGGGAGGGACGCCCCAGCTACTGGTTCTATCCGGGACAGATGATCTGCTACTTGGTTCTCTGTCCCTTTTCTGTCTCTTATTTCTATATCAAACTCTTGCAGAAGCAACACCCATCTAATGAGCCTGGGTTTTGAATCCTGCTTTGTGAGTAGATATTTAAGAGCAGCATGGTCAGTGTACACAACCACTTTGGATCCCACTAAATAGGATCTAAACTTGTCAATGGCATAAACCACTGCAAGTAACTCTTTTTCTATTGTTGTGTAGGTCTTCTGTGCGTCATTTAGAACACGGCTGGCATAGTAAATGACGTGCAGAAGCTTGTTATGCCTGTGTCCCAACACTGCACCAATGGCATGGTCACTGGCATCACACATTAGTTCAAATGGCAGTGTCCAATCTGGTGCAGAGATAACTGGTGCTGTGACCAACTTAGCTTTTAGGGTCTCAAATGCCTGCAGACACTGTGTGTCAAACACAAATGGTGTGTCAGCAGCTAGCAGATTGCTCAGAGGTTTTGCAATTTTCGAAAAATCCTTTATAAACCTTCTGTAAAATCCTGCATGCCCCAGAAAGCTTCTGATTGCCTTAACATTGGCAGGTGGTGGTAATTTTTCAATTACCTCCACCTTTGCCTTATCCACCTCTATTCCCTTGCTTGAAATTTTGTGCCCAAGGACAATTCCTTCAGTCACCATAAAGTGACATTTCTCCCAGTTTAAAACCAGGTTAGTCTCTTGGTACCTTTTCAAGACAAGTGCTAGGTGATTAAGACAGGAGCTAAAAGAGTCTCCATATACTGAAAAGTCATCCATGAAGACTTCCAGAAATTTCTCTACCATATCTGAGAAGATAGAGAGCATGCACCTCTGAAAGGTTGCAGGTGCATTGCACAGACCAAAAGGCATTCTCCTATAGGCAAACACGCCTGAAGGGCAGGTGAATGCTGTTTTCTCTTGGTCCTGGGGGTCTACTGCAATTTGGTTGTAGCCTGAATAGCCATCCAAAAAGCAGTAATAATCATGGCCAGCTAGTCTTTCTAGCATTTGGTCTATGAATGGTAAAGGAAAATGATCCTTTCTGGTGGCTGTATTGAGCCTTCTGTAGTCAATACACATGCGCCACCCTGTGACTGTCCTTGTGGGAATGGTGCGGCGAAATTGTGAACAATACTTTTTCACAACTCTCATAATCCCCGGTAATGGCTCCAAGAACGTGGTAGCTCAATACCATGGCATTACACAACTTCGCACAACTAACCAGCAAGTGCACTGGGTCGTCCAAGTAATAAACCTTACGTGAGTAAGGGTCGATCCCACGGAGATTGTTAGTATTGAAGCAAGCTATGCTCATCTTGTAAATCTTAGTCAGGCAAACTCAAATGATAATGGTGATGAACGAAAATAACACAAGGATAAAGATAGAGATACTTATGTAATTCATTGGTAGGAACTTCAGATAAGCGCATGAAGATGCCTTCCCTTCCGTCTCTCTGCTTTCCTACTGCCTTCATCCAATCCTTCTTCCTCCTTTCCATGGCAAGCTCGTGTAGGGTTTCACTGTTGTCAGCAGCTACCTCCCATCCTCGCAGTGAAAGCTAATGCACACACTCTGTCACAGTGCTGCCAATCACCGGTGTGGTTCCCTCCCCTACCGGAATAGAATCCAGTGATTCTTTTGCGTCTGTCACTAACGCCCAGTAGGTTACAGGTTTGAAGCACGTCACAGTCATTCAGTCATTGAATCCTACTCAGAATACCACAGACAAAGTTTAGACCTTCCGGATTCTCTTGAATGCCGCCATCAGGTCCTGCCTATACCACGAAGATTCCGATTAAAGAATCCAAGAGACATTCACTAGAGCCTTGGTTGCTTGTAGAACAAGAGTGGTTGTCAGTCACTTTGTTCATGGGTGAGAATGATGATGAGTGTCACGGATCATCACATTCATCAAGTTGAAGAACAAGTGATATCTTAGAACAAGAACAAGCGGAATTGAATGGAAGAACAATAGTAATTGCATTAATACTCGAGGTACAGCAGAGCTCCACACCTTAATCTATGGTGTGTAGAAACTCCACCGTTGAAAATACATAAGCATAAGGTCTAGGCATGGCCGAATGGCCAGCCTCCCAATGATCTAAGAACACAATGTCCAAAGATATAAAGATCCCTAGACTTAAAGATCCAAAAAACTTCTAATACAATAGCAAAAGGTCCTACTTATAAGAAACTAGTAGCCTAAGGTGTACAGAAATGAGTAAATGACATAAAAATCCTCTTCCGGGCCCACTTGGTGTGTGCTTGGGCTGAGCAATGAAGCAAATTTCGTGTAGAGACTCTTCTTGGAGTTAAACGCCAGCTTTGGTGCCAGTTTGGGCGTTTAACTCCCATTTGGGTGCCAGTTCCAGCGTTTAACGCTGGGATTTCTTGAGGTGACTTTGAACGCCGGTTTGGGCCATCGAATCTTGGGCAAAGTATGGACTATCATATATTGCTGGAAAGCCCAGAATGTCTACGTTCCAACGCCGTTAAGAGCGCGCCAATTGGGTTTCTGTAGCTCCAGAAAATCCACTTCGAGTGCAGGGAGGTCAGAATCCAACAGCATCTGCAGTCCTTTTTGGTCTCCAAATCAGATTTTTGCTCAGGTCCCTCAATTTCAGCCAGAAAATACCTGAAATCACAGAAAAACACACAAACTCATAGTAAAGTCTAGAAAAGTGAATTTTAACTAAAAACTAATAAAAATATACTAAAAACTAACTATATCATACTAAAAACATACTAAAAACAATGCCAAAAAGTATACAAATTATCCGCTCATCACAACACCAAACTTAAATTGTTGCTTGTCCTCAAGCAACTGAAAATCAAATAAGATAAAAAGAAGAGAATATGCAATGAATTCCAAAAACATCTGTGAAGATCAGTATTAATTAGATGAGCGGGGTTTTAACTTTTTGCCTCTGAACAGTTTTGGCATCTCAATCTATCCCTTGAAATTCAGAATGGTTGGCTTCTTTAGGAACTCAGAGTCCAGATAGTGTTAATGATTCTCTTAGTAAGGTATGATGATTCTTGAACATAGCTATTTATTGAGTCTTGGCTGTGGCCCAAAGCACTCTGTCTTCCAGTATTACCACCGGATACATACATGCCACAGACACATAATTGGGTGAACCTTTTCAGATTGTGACTCAGCTTTGCTAAAGTCCCCAATTAGAGGTGTCCAGGGTTCTTAAGCACACTCTTATTTGCCTTGGATCACAACTCTTATTTCTCTAAATTTTTTTTTTCGGTTTTTTTTTTTTTGAATAGCTTTTTCTTGCTTCAAGAATCATTTTATTGATTTTTCAGATCCTCAGTAACATGTCTCCTTTTTCATCATTCTTTCAAGAGCCAACATTCATGAACCACAAATTCAAGATACATATGCACTGTTTACACATACATTCAGAGAACAAAAATATTACCACCA
This sequence comes from Arachis hypogaea, assembly GCF_003086295.3. Taxonomy (NCBI): domain Eukaryota; kingdom Viridiplantae; phylum Streptophyta; class Magnoliopsida; order Fabales; family Fabaceae; genus Arachis; species Arachis hypogaea. Next base: position 41,708,534 of record NC_092045.1, on the reverse strand, counting down.
CATCAAAATAATTAAACTATTATAAAATTCAAAATTCATGCAATTATTTCTTTTATCAATTAGGCACGTTTTTATTGAAGAAAGGTGATGGATTCATAGGACATTCATAACTTTAAGGCATAGACACTAAGACACTAATGATCACAAGACACAAACATGGATAAACACAAGCATAAATTTTCGAAAAACAGAAGAACAAATAACAAGGAAATCAAAGAACGGGTCCACCTTAGTGATGGCGGCTCTTTCTTGCTCTTGAAGATCCTATGGAGTGCTTGAGCTCCTCAATGTCTCTTCCTTGTCTTTGTTGCTCCTCCCTCATGATTCTTTGATCTTCTCTAATCTCATGAAGGATGATGGAGTGTTCTTGATGCTCCACCCTTAGTTGTCCCATGTTGGAACTCAACTCTCCTAGGGAGGTGTGTAGTTGCTCCCAATAGTTTTGTGGAGGGAAATTCATCCCTTGAGGAATTTCAGGGATCTCATGATGAGTGGGATCTCTTGTGTACTCCATCCTTTTCTTGGTGATGGGTTTGTCCTCATCAATGGGGATGTCACCCTCTATGTCAACTCCAACTGAATAACAGAGGTGACAAATGAGATGAGGGAAGGCTAACCTTGCCAAGGTGGAGGTCTTGTCCGCCACCTTATAGAGTTCTTGGGCTATAACCTCATGAACCTCTATTTCTTCTCCAATCATGATGCTATGGATCATGATAGCCCGGTCTATGGTAACTTCGGACCGGTTGCTAGTGGGGATGATTGAGCGTTGTATGAACTCTAACCATCCTCTAGCCACGGGCTTGAGGTCATGCCTTCTCAATTAGACCGGCTTTCCTCTTGAATCTTGCTTCCATTGTGCGCCCTCTTCACATATGACTGTGAGGACTTGGTCCAACCTTTGATCAAAGTTGACCCTTCTAGTGTAAGGATGTTCATCTCCTTGCATCATAGGCAAGTTGAACGCCACCCTCACACTCTCCGGACTAAAATCCAAGTATTTCCCCCGAACCATAGTAAGATAATTCTTTGGATTTGGGTTCACACTTTGGTCATGGTTCTTGGTGATCCATGCATTGGCATAGAACTCTTGAACCATCAAGATTCCGACTTGTTGAATGGGGTTGGTAAGAACTTCCCAACCTCTTCTTCGGATCTCATGTCGGATTTCCGGATATTCACCCTTTTTGAGTGAAAAGGGGACCTCGGGGATCACCCTTTTCAAGGCCACAACTTCATAGAAGTGGTCTTGATGCACCTTTGAGAGGAATTTATCCATCTCCCATGACTCGGAGGTGGAAGCCTTTGCCTTCCCTTTCCTCTTTCTAGAGGTTTCTCCGGCCTTGGATGCCATAATGGTTATGGAAAAACGAAAAAGCAACGCTTTTACCACACCAAACTTAAAATGTTTGCTCGTCCTCGAGCAAAAGAAGAAAGAAGAGAGTAGAAGAAGAAGAAATGAGGAGGAGGGAGATGGTGGTGAATTCGGCCAAAGAGGGGGAGAAGTGGTGTTTAGGTTGTGAAAATGAAGGGTTGAAGAAGGGTATATATAGGAGAGAGGGGGGTAAAGGTTCGGCCATTATGGGTGGGTTTGGGAGGGAAAGTGGTTTGAATTTGAAGGGTGAGGTTGGTGGGGATTTATGAAGGATGGATGTGAGTGGTGAAGAGGAGGGTAGGATTTGATAGGTGAGGGGTTTTTGGGGAAGAGGTGTTGAGGTGATTGGTGAATGGGGGAAGAAGAGAGAGAGTGATGGTAGGGTCCTGTGGGGTCCACAGATCCTGTAGTGTCAAGGAAAAGGCATCCTTGCACCAAATGGCATCAAAATCCACGTTTTGAGCCATTTCTGGCGTTAAACGCCGGGCTGGTGCCCATTCCTGGCGTTTAACGCCAGGTTCTTGCCCTTTACTGGCGTTTAACGCCAGTCTGGTGCCCCTTTCTGGCGTTAAACGCCCAGATGGGTGCCAGACTGGGCGTTAAACGCCCAACTGCTAGGCTGACTGGCGTTTAAACGCCAGCAGCATCTTCCTCCAGGGTGTGCTGTTTTTCTTCCTGTTTTTCATTCTGTTTTTGCTTTTTTCATTGTTTTTGTGACTTCTTATGATCATCAACCTACAAAAAAGATAAAATAACAAAAGAAAATAATTAATTATAAAACATTGGGTTGCCTCCCAACAAGCGCTTCTTTAATGTCATTAGCTTGACAGAGGACTCTCATGGAGCCTCAGAAGTGCTCAGAACCGTGTTGGACCCTCCCAACACCAAACTTAGAGTTTGAATGTGGGGGTTCAACACCAAACTTAGAGTTTGGTTGTGGCCTCCCAACACCAAACTTAGAGTTTGACTGTGGGGGCTCAGTTTGGCTCTGTTTTGAGAGAAGCTCTTCATGCTTCCTCTCCATGAAGACAGAGGGATATCCTTGGGCCTTAAACACCAAGGATTCTTCATTCACTTGAATGATCAACTCTCCTCTATCAACATCAATCACAGCCTTTGCTGTGGCTAGGAAGGGTCTGCCAAGGATGATGGATTCATCCATGCATTTCCCAGTCTCTAGGACTATGAAATCAGTAGGAATGTAATGGTCTTCAACTTTAACCAGAACATCCTCTACAAGTCCATAGGCCTGTTTTCTTGAGTTGTCTGCCATCTCTAGTGAGATTTTTGCAGCTTGCACCTCAAAGATCCCTAATTTCTCCATTACAGAGAGGGGCATGAGGTTCTCACTTGACCCTAAGTCACACAAGGCCTTCTTGAAGGTCATGGTGCCTATGGTACAAGGTATAGAAAACTTCCCAAGATCCTGCCTCTTTTGAGGCAATTGCTGCCTAGACAAGTTATTCAGTCCCTTGGTGAGCAGAGGGGGTTCATCCTCCCAAGTCTCATTTCCAAATAACTTGTCATTCAGCTTCATGATTGCTCCAAGGTATTTAGCAACTTGCTCTTCAGAGACATACTCATCCTCTTCAGAGGAAGAATACTCATCAGAGCTCATGAATGGCAGAAGTAAGTCCAATGGGATCTCTATGGTCTCAGTTTGAGCCTCAGATTCCTAAGATTCCTCATTGGGGAACTCAGTGGAGGTCAGTGGACGTCCATTGAGGTCTTCCTCAGTGGCGTTCACTGCCTCTTCTTCCTCCCAGAATTCGGCCATATTGATGGCCTTGCATTCCCCTTTTGGATTTTCTTCAGTATTACTTGGGAGAGTGCTTGGAGGAAGTTCAGTAATTTTCTTGCTCAGCTGACCCACTTGTCCTTCCAAATTCCTAATGGAGGATCTAGTTTCAGTCATGAAACTTTGAGTGGTCTTAATTAGATCAGAGACCATAGTTGCTAAGTCAGAGGTATTCTGCTTAGAACTCTCTGTCTGTTGCTGAGAAGATGATGGGAAAGGCTTGCTATTGCTAAACCTGTTTCTCCCACCATTATTGTTATTGAAACCTTGTTGAGGTCTCTGTTGATCCTTCCATGAAAGATTTGGATGATTCCTCCATGAAGGGTTGTAGGTGTTTCCATAGGGTTCTCCCATGTAATTCACCTCTTCCATTGAAGGGTTCTCAGGATCATAAGCTTCTTCCTCAGATGAAGCTTCCTTAGTACTGCTTGGTGCATTTTGCATTCCAGACAGACTTTGAGAAATCATATTGACTTGTTGGGTCAATATTTTATTCTGAGCCAAAATGGCATTCAGAGTGTCAATCTCAAGAACTCCTTTCTTCTGACTAGTCCCATTGTTCACAGGATTTCTTTCAGAAGTGTACATGAATTGGTTATTTGCAACCATTTCAATCAGTTCTTGAGCCTCAGTAGGCGTCTTCTTCAGATGAAGAGATCCTCCAGAAGAGCTATCCAAGGACATCTTGGACAGTTCAGAGAGACCATCATAGAAAATGCCTATGATGCTCCAGTCAGAAAGCATATCAGTGGGACACTTTCTGATCAATTGTTTGTATCTTTCCCAAGCTTCATAGAGGGATTCTCCTTCCTTCTGTCTGAAGGTTTGGACTTCCACTCTAAGCTTACTCAATTTTTGAGGTGGAAAGAACTTTGCCAAGAAGGCATTGACTAGCTTTTCCCAAGAGTCCAGGCTTTCTTTAGGTTGAGAGTCCAACCATGTTCTAGCTCTGTCTCTTACAGCAAAAGGGAATAGCATCAGTTTGTAGACCTCAGGGTTAACCCCATTAGTCTTGACTGTGTCACAGATTTGCAAGAACTCAGCTAAAAACTGATGAGGATCTTCCATTGGAAGTCCATGGAACTTGCAATTCTGTTGCATTAGAGAAACTAATTGAGGCTTAAGCTCAAAGTTGTTTGCTCCCATGGCAGGGATAGAGATGCTTCTCCCATAGAAGTCGGGAGTAGGTGCAGTAAAGTCACCCAGCACCTTCCTTGCATTGTTGGCATTGTTGTTGTTTTCGGCTGCCATGTGTTCTTCTTCCTTGAAGAATTCGGTCAGGTGCTCTAAAGAGAGTTGTGCTTTGGCTTCTCTTAGCTTTCTCTTCAAGGTCCTTTCAGGTTCAGGATCAGCCTCAACAAGAATGCCTTTGTCTTTGCTCCTGCTCATAAGAAAGAGAAGGGAGCAAGAAGATGTGGAATCCTCTATGTCACAGTATAGAGATTCCTTTAGGTGTTAGAGGAAAAGAAGAGTAGAAGACAGAAGTGGAAAATTCGAACTTATCAGAGAGAATGGAGTTCGAATTTTGCATTAAAGGATAGTGTTAGTCCATAAATAGAAGGATGTGAGAAGGAGGGAATTGATTTTTCGAAAATTAAGTGGGAAATTTGAAAACATTTTTGAAAAACATTACTTAATTTTCGAAAATGAAAATGGAAAAAGAAATCAAGTGATTTTTGAAAAAGACTTTGAAATTAGAAATCAAAAAGATTTGATTGAAAGCTTAATTAAAAAAAAAAGATGTGATTTGAAAACAATTTTAAAAGATATGATTTGAAAACCTTTTAAAAAGATTTGATTTGAAAATAAAAAAAAAACTTGACTAACAAGAAAAGATATGATTCAATCATTAAACCTTTCTCAACAGAAAAGGCAACATACTTGAAATGTTGAATCAAATCATTAATTGATAGTAAGTATCTTTGAAAAAGGAAAGGAGTTAATTTTGAAAAAGATTTGATTGGAAAATTGATTTGAAAAAGATTTGATTTTGAAAAGATTTTGAAAACTTAGAAAAAAATCTGATTTGAAAACAAAATCTTCCTCCCTTAGCCATCCTGGCGTTAAACGCCCAGAATGGTATACATTCTGGCGTTTAAAGCCCAAAATGCTACCTTTTTGGGCGTTAAACGCCCAACCAGGTACCCTGGCTGGCGTTTAAACGCCAGTCTGTCCTTCTTCACTGGGCGTTTTGAACGCCCAGCTTTTTCTGTGCACTTCCTCTGCTGTATGTTCTGAATCTTCAATTCTCTGTATTATTGACTTGAAAAGACACAAATTAAAAATATTTTTGGATTTTTAGTAATAAGGACAAACCAAAATGCAACAAGAATCAAATAACAATGCATGCAAGACACCAAACTTAGCAGTTTGTAAACTACTGACACTAACAAAATGAAAATGCATATGAGACACACAAAACAATCAAGTCAAATTGAATTCAAAGATCAGAGTAAGTAAATCATCAAGAACATCTTGAAGATCACCAAGATACATGAATGCATGCAATTGACACCAAACTTATGATGAGACTCTAGACTCAAACAAGAAATATTTTTGGATTTTATGATTTTGTAAAATTTTTTTTTTTTTGTGTTTTTCGAAAATGAAATGGAAAAGGTATCAAAATTCTTAATGAGAATTCCAGGAATCAGTGCAATGTTAGTCTAAGACTCCGGTCCAGGAATTAGACATGGCTTTACAGCCAGCCAAGCTTTCAAAGAAAGCTTCGGTCCAAAACACTAGACATGGCCAGAGGCCAGCCAAGCCTTAGCAAATCACTGCTCCAAAAGCAAGATTGATACAAAATCAACAAGCTCTTGTGGTGATGAGTTGAAACCTCGGTCCAATGAAATTAGACATGACTTCTCAGCCAGCCAGATTTCAACAAATCATCATGAAACTCTAGAATTCATCTTCAAGAATTTCGAAAAAATAAATACCTAATCTAAGCAACAAGATGAACCGTCAGTTGTCCAGCCTAAACAATCCCGGGCAATAACACCAAAAACTTGATGTTGTTGCCGGATCTTGGCACTGATGTTACCAAAGCTTGCTCAAAACTTGAACAATCCCCGGCAACGGCGCCAAAAACTTGGTGCGGCGAAATTGTGAACAATACTTTTTCACAACTCTCATAATCCCCGGTAATGGCTCCAAGAACGTGGTAGCTCAATACCATGGCATTACACAACTTCGCACAACTAACCAGCAAGTGCACTGGGTCGTCCAAGTAATAAACCTTACGTGAGTAAGGGTCGATCCCACGGAGATTGTTAGTATTGAAGCAAGCTATGCTCATCTTGTAAATCTTAGTCAGGCAAACTCAAATGATAATGGTGATGAACGAAAATAACACAAGGATAAAGATAGAGATACTTATGTAATTCATTGGTAGGAACTTCAGATAAGCACATGAAGATGCCTTCCCTTCCGTCTCTCTGCTTTCCTACTGCCTTCATCCAATCCTTCTTCCTCCTTTCCATGGCAAGCTCGTGTAGGGTTTCACTGTTGTCAGCAGCTACCTCCCATCCTCGCAGTGAAAGCTAATGCACACACTCTGTCACAGTGCTGCCAATCACCGGTGTGGTTCCCTCCCCTACCGGAATAGAATCCAGTGATTCTTTTGCGTCTGTCACTAACGCCTAGTAGGTTACAGGTTTGAAGCACGTCACAGTCATTCAGTCATTGAATCCTACTCAGAATACCACAGACAAGGTTTAGACCTTCCGGATTCTCTTGAATGCCGCCATCAGGTCCTGCCTATACCACGAAGATTCCGATTAAAGAATCCAAGAGACATTCACTAGAGCCTTGGTTGCTTGTAGAACAAGAGTGGTTGTCAGTCACTTTGTTCATGGGTGAGAATGATGATGAGTGTCACGGATCATCACATTCATCAAGTTGAAGAACAAGTGATATCTTAGAACAAGAACAAGCGGAATTGAATGGAAGAACAATAGTAATTGCATTAATACTCAAGGTACAGCAGAGCTCCACACCTTAATCTATGGTGTGTAGAAACTCCACCGTTGAAAATACATAAGCATAAGGTCTAGGCATGGCCGAATGGCCAGCCTCCCAATGATCTAAGAACACAATGTCCAAAGATATAAAGATCCCTAGACTTAAAGATCCAAAAAACTTCTAATACAATAGCAAAAGGTCCTACTTATAAGAAACTAGTAGCCTAAGGTGTACAGAAATGAGTAAATGACATAAAAATCCTCTTCCGGGCCCACTTGGTGTGTGCTTGGGCTGAGCAATGAAGCAAATTTCGTGTAGAGACTCTTCTTGGAGTTAAACGCCAGCTTTGGTGCCAGTTTGGGCGTTTAACTCCCATTTGGGTGCCAGTTCCAGCGTTTAACGCTGGGATTTCTTGAGGTGACTTTGAACGCCGGTTTGGGCCATCAAATCTTGGGCAAAGTATGGACTATCATATATTTCTGGAAAGCCCAGGATGTCTACTTTCCAACGCCGTTGAGAGCGCGCCAATTGGGCTTCTGTAGCTCCAGAAAATCCACTTCGAGTGCAGGGAGGTCAGAATCCAACAGCATCTGCAGTCCTTTTTGGTCTCCAAATCAGATTTTTGCTCAGGTCCCTCAATTTCAGCCAGAAAATACCTGAAATCACAGAAAAACACACAAACTCATAGTAAAGTCCAGAAAAGTGAATTTTAACTAAAAACTAATAAAAATATACTAAAAACTAACTATATCATACTAAAAACATACTAAAAACAATGCCAAAAAGTATACAAATTATCCGCTCATCAGGGAACCAGTTCATTTTTTTCATTATGAACCATTGCCATGCCTCCCTTTTTGGGAACAACTTGGACAGGGCTCACCCAGGGGCTATCAGAAATAGGATAAATAATCCCAGCCTCTAGTAATTTAGTGACCTCTTTCTGCACCACCTCCTTCATGGCAGGATTTAGCCTCCTCTGTGGTTGGACCACTGGTTTGGCATTATCCTCCAACAGGATCTTGTGCATGCATCTAGCTGGGCTAATGCCCTTAAGATCACTTATGGACCACCCAAGAGCTGTCTTGTGTGTCCTTAGCACTTGAATTAGTGCTTCCTCTTCTTGTGAATTTAAAGCAGAGCTTATAATCACTGGAAAAGTGTCACCCTCTCCCAGAAATGCATATTTCAAGGATGATGGTAGTGGTTTGAGTTCAGGCTTGGGAGGCTTACCCTCCTCCTGAGGAATTTTCGAAAATTCCCTTGCCTCCTCTAGTTCTTCCTGATCAGGCTGAGCATCTTTGAAGATGTCCTCAAGCTCTGATTCTATGCTTTCAGCCATATTGATCTCTTCTACCAGAGAGTCAATAATGTCAGCGCCCATGCAGTCATTTGGTGTGTCTGGATGCTGCATGGCTTTTACAGCATTCAACTTGAACTCATCCTCATTGACCCTCAAGGTTACTTCCCCTTTTTGTACATCAATGAGAGTTCGTCCAGTTGCTAGGAAGGGTCTTCCTAGAATGAGAGTTGCACTCTTGTGCTCCTCCATTTCCAGCACCACAAAGTCAGTTGGAAAGGCAAATGGCCCAACTTTGACAATCATGTCCTCAATTATGCCTGATGGGTATTTAATAGAGCCATCAGCAAGTTGGAGGCATATCCGGGTTGGTTTGACTTCTCCAGTCAACCCAAGCTTTCTGATAGTGGATGCAGGTATTAGATTGATGCTTGCTCCAAGATCACATAGGGCTGTCTTAGTGCAAGCACCTTCTAATGTGCATGGTATCATAAAGCTTCCTGGATCTTGAAGCTTTTCTGGTAAGCTCTTTAATATGACTGCACTGCATTCTTCAGTGAGAAACACTTTTTCAGTTTCTCTCCAATCCTTCTTATGACTTAAGATTTCTTTCATGAACTTAGCATAAGAAGGTATTTGCTCAAGTGCCTCTGCAAACGGAATCTTTATTTCAAGAGTCCTTAGATAGTCTGCAATGCGGGCAAATTGCTTATCCTGCTCCGCTTGGCGGAGTTTTTGAGGATAAGGCATCTTGGCTTTATATTCTTCAACCTTAGATGCTGCAGGTTTATTCCTTACAGAAGTGGTTGAAGAAGCCTTGTTAGAGGGATTACTGTCAGCACTCTCAGGTGTCTGATCCTCCCTTGGCGTTTGGACGCCAGGAATGGGTGAAGTTTGGGCGTTAAACGCCAACTTCTCTCCCTTTTCTGGCGTTTGAACGCCAGAACTGGGCAAGGAATGGGCGTTTAACGCCAGCTTTGATTCCCTTTCTGGCGTTTGAACGCCAATAGCATTCCTCTCTGGGCTCTTACTGTCCTCAGAGGGATTTTGAACAGTGGTTTGGTTGTCCTCTGTCAATTGTTCCTTGTTTGGCTTTTTACTCTTTTGAGCAGTGTTATTCAGGGTTTTCCCACTTCTCAATTGAATTGCTTGACATTCCTCTGTTATCTGTTTGGATAATTGCTGTTTTGCTTGATTTAACTGCAGTTCTATACTCTTGTTAGCAACTTTAGTTTCATGGAGCATCTCTTTAAAGTCTGCTAACTGTTCTGTCATCAGGAGCAATTGCTGATTAAGCTCATTTATCTGTTCTTGAGGACTAGGGTCAGTGACTACTGCCATGACCTCCTCTTTTGGAGAGAACTCATTGCTAGAGTACAAATATTGGTTTCTAGCAACAGTGTCTATAAGCTCTTGAGCTTCTTCAATTGTCTTCCTCATGTGTATAGATCCACCAGCTGAGTGGTCTAAAGACATCTGAGCTTTTTCTGTAAGCCCATAGTAGAAAATGTCTAACTGTACCCACTCTGAAAACATTTCAGAGGGACATTTCCTTAGCATACCTCTATACCTCTCCCAGGCATTGTAAAGGGATTCATTACCCTCTTGTTTAAAGCCTTGGATGTCCAGCCTTAGCTGTGTCATCCTCTTTGGAGGGTAAAAATGATTCAGGAATTTGTCTGACAACTGTTTCCATGTCTTTATGCTTGCTGTAGGTTGGTTATTCAACCACCTCTTAGCTTGATCTTTTACAGCAAATGGAAACAGTAGTAGTCTGTAGACATCCTGATCAACCTCTTTATCATGTATTGTGTCAGCAATTTGTAAAAACTGTGCCAGAAACTCAGTAGGTTCTTCCTGTGGAAGACCAGAATACTGGCAATTTTGCTGCACTATGATAATGAGCTGAGGATTTAGTTCAAAGCTGCTTGCTTTGATGGGAGGTGTACAGATGCTACTCCCATATGCAGCTGTAATGGGGTTAGCATATGACCCCAGAGTCCTTTTGGACTGATTGATCCCACTTAAGTCCATGATGGACAAAAGGGAAATGATAATGATTGCAAAGAGATAATTTTTTTTTTTGAATAAACGAAAAAATAAAATAAAACAAAGGAAAATTAAAGTAAAAATTCGAAAATCAAAAAGAAAATAAAATCAAAGCAAATGGAAAACTGAATCAATTAGTTAATTAAAAAGATTTTGAAAACAGCAATTAGAAAGATATGATTGAAAAATTTTTATGAAAAAGATTTGATTTTTAAAAAGAGGAAAGAGAAAAACACAAAAGACACCAAACTTAAAATTTTTGAAAATCAAACACAAAATTTTCGAAAATTTTTAAGGGAAAAACACAAAGAGGACACCAAACTTAGAATTTTTATGAATCAAAAAGGGACTAAGAACATGCAAAAATCGAAAATTAAAAGAAAAATAAAAGCATGCAATTGACACCAAACTTAGAATATGAAACTAGACTCAACTAAAAGACTCTAAACCAACAAAAATAAAACAGTCCTAATCTAAGCAACAAGATAAGCCGTCAGTTGTCCAAACTCAACAATCCCCGGCAACGGCGCCAAAAACTTGGTGCACGAAATTGCAATCACACTTTTGCAATCCCGCACAACTAACCAGCAAGTGTACTGGGTCGTCCAAGTAATACCTTGCGTGAGCAAGGGTCGATCCCACAGAGATTGTCAGCTTGAAGCAAGCTATAGTTATCTTGTAAATCTTAGTCAGGATATCAGAAACTATCAGGATTGATTGTGAAAAGCAAAAGAACATGAAATGATTACTTGTTTTGCAGTGATGGAGAATAGGTTGAGGTTTGGAGATGCTCCATCTTCTGAATCTCTGCTTTCCTACTGTCTTCTTCTTCAGTCACGCAAGTCTCCTTCCATGGCAAGCTGTATGTAGGGTTTCACCGTTGTCAATGGCTACCTCCCATCCTCTCATTGGAACGATTCCTAATGCCCTGTCACGGCACGGCATTCCATCTGTCGGTTCTCAATCAGGCCGGAATAGAATCCTGTGATTCTTTTGCGTCTGTCACTAACGCCCCGCCTTCAGAAGATTGAAGCACGTCACAGTCATTCAGTCATTGAATCCTACTCAGAATACCACAGACAAGGTTTAGACCTTCCGGATTCTCTTGAATGCCGCCATCAGTCTAGCTTATACCACGAAGATTCCGGTTAAGGAATCCAAGAGATAACTACTTAATCTAAGGTAGAACGGAGGTGGTTGTCAGTCACACGTTCATGATTGAGAATGATGATGACTGTCACGGATCATCACATTCATCCGGATTAAGAACAAGTATTATCTTAGAATGGAAGCAAGCATGATTGAATGAGAAACAGTAGTAATTGCATTAATCCATCAAGACACAGCAGAGCTCCTCACCCCCAACCATGGGGTTTAGAGACTCATGCTGTGGAAGAAAACGTGTAAAGATGTCATAAGGTCATCAAAAGTTGCATCCCCTTGATACAATGTCAAAAGATCCTATAAATAGTAAACTAGTGTCCTAAGGTTTACAGAAATGAGTAAATGACAGAAAAATCCACTTCCGGGCCCACTTGGTGTGTGCTTGGGCTGAGCAATGAAGGAATTTCGTGTAGAGACCTTTTCTGGAGTTAAACGCCAGTTCTCATGCCAGTTTGGGCGTTTAACTCCAAATTTTATGCCAGTTCCGGCGTTTAACGCTGGAATTTCTGTAGGTGACTTTGAGCGCCGGTTTGGGCCATCAAATCTTGAGCAAAGTATGGACTATTATATATTGCTGGAAAGCCCAGGATGTCTACTTTCCAATGCCGTTGAGAGCGCGCCAATTGGGCTTCTGTAGCTCCAGAAAATCCGCTTCGAGTGCAGGGAGGTCAGAATCCAACAGCATCTGCAGTCCTTTTTGGTCTCGGAATCAGATTTTTGCTCAGGACCCTCAATTTCAGCCAGAAAATACCTGAAATCACAGAAAAACACACAAACTCATAGTAAAGTCTAGAAAAGTGAATTTTAACTAAAAACTAATAAAAATATACTAAAACTTAACTAAATCATACTAAAAACATACTAAAAACAATGCCAAAAAGCATACAAATTATCCGCTCATCAAGGACCTAACAGAAATCTTCAAAGAAGAAGAACCCATGGCGGCCGAAAGGAAGGTGCTGGGTGACGTTACTGCACCTACTCCCGACTTCTATGGGAGAAGCATCTCTATCCCTACCATTGGAGCAAACAACTTTGAGTTTAAGCCTCAATTAGTTTCTCTAATGCAACATAATTGTAAGTTCCATGGACTTCCATTGGGAGATCCTCATCAGTTTTTAGCTGAGTTCTTGCAAATCTGTGACACTGTCAAGACTAATGGGGTTGACCCTGAGATCTACAGACTTATGCTATTCCCTTTTGCTGTAAGAGACAGAGCTAGGATATGGTTGGACTCACAACCTAAAGAAAGCCTGAACTCTTGGGAAAAGCTAGTCAATGCCTTCTTGGCAAAGTTCTTTCCACCTCAAGAATTGAGTAAGCTTAGAGTGGAAGTCCAAACCTTCAGACAGAAGGAAGGAGAATTCCTCTATGAAGCTTGGGAAAGATACAAACAATTAATCAGAAAGTGTCCCTCTGACATGCTTTCTGAATGGAGCATCATAGGTATTTTCTATGATGGTCTGTCTGAACTGTCCAAGATGTCTTTCGATAGCTCTGCTAGAAGATCTCTTCATCTGAAGAAGACGCCTACAGAAGCTCAAGAACTAATTGAAATGGTTGCAAATAACCAATTCATGTACACTTCTGAAAGGAATCCTGTGAACAATGGGGCTAATCAGAAGAAAGGAGTTCTTGAGATTGATACTCTAAATGCCATATTGGCTCAGAACAAAATATTGACTCAGCAAGTCAATATGATTTTTCAAAGTCTATCTGGAATGCAAAATGCACCAGGCAGTACTAAGGACGCTTCATCTGAAGAAGAAGCTTATGATCCTGAGAACCCTTTAATGGAAGAGGTGAATTACATGGGAGAACCCTATGGAAATACCTATAATCCTTCATGGAGAAATCATCCAAATCTCTCATGGAAGGATCAACAGAGACCTCAACAAGGTTTCAATAATGGTGGAAGAAACAGGTTTAGCAATAGCAAGCCTTTTCCATCATCTTCTCAGCAACAGACAGAGAGTTCTAAGCAGAACAACTCTGACTTAGCAACCATGGTCTCTGATCTAATCAAAACCACTCAAAGTTTCATGTCTGAAACAAGGTCCTCCATTAGAAACTTGGAGGCACAAGTGGGTCAGCTGAGCAAGAAAATTTCTGAACTCCCTCCTAGTACTCTTCCAAGCAATACAGAAGAAAATCCAAAAGGAGAGTGCAAGGCCATCAACATGGCTGAATTTGGAGAGGAGGGAGAGGCAGTGAACGCCACTGAGGAAGACCTCAATGGACGTCCACTGGCCTCCAATAAGTTCCCTAATGAGGAACCATGGGAATCTGAGGCTACCACTAAGACCATAGAGATTCCATTGAATTTACTTCTGCCATTCATGAGCTCTGATGAGTATTCTTCCTCTGAAGAGGATGAGTATGTCACTGAAGAGCAAGTTGCTAAATACCTTTGAGCGATCATGAAGCTAAATGACAAGTTATTTGGTAATGAGACTTGGGAGGATGAACCCCCTTTGCTCACCAAAGAACTGGATTACTTGTCTAGGCAGAAACTACCTCAAAAGAGACAAGATCCTGGAAAGTTCTCAATACCTTGTGCCATAGGCACCATGACCTTCAAGAAGGCCTTGTGTGACCTAGGGTCAAGTGTAAACCTCATGTTTCTCTCTGTAATGGAGAAGCTAGGGATCTTTGAGGTGCAAGCTGCAAAAATCTCACTAGAGATGGCAGACAATTCAAGAAAACAAGCTTATGGACTTGTAGAGGATGTTCTGGTAAAAGTTGAAGACCATTACATCCCTGCTGATTTTGTAGTCCTAGAGACTGGGAAGTGCATGGATGAATCCATCATCCTTGGCAGACCCTTCCTAGCCACAACAAAGGCTGTGATTGATGTGGACAGAGGAGAATAGATCATTCAAGTGAATGAAGAATCCTTTGTGTTTAAGGCTCAAGGGTATCCCTCTGTCACCATGGAGAGGAAGCATGATGAGCTTCTCTCAAAACAGAGTCAAACAGAGCCCCCACAGTCAAACTCTAAGTTTGGTGTTGGGAGGCCACAACCAACTTTTAAGTTTGGTGTTGAACCCCCATATTCAAACTCTAAGTTTGGTATTGGGAGGTTCCAACATTACTCTGAGCATCTGTGAGGCTCCATGAGAGCCCACTGTCAAGCTACTGACATTAAAGAAGCGCTTGTTGGGAGGCAACCCAATGTTTTGTAATTATCTATTTTCCTTTGTTATTTTATGTTTTCTGTAGGTTGATGATCATGAGAAGTCACAAAATCAATTGAAAAAGCAAAAATAGAATGACAAACAGAAAGAAAAATAGCACACCCTAGAGGAGAACTTGCTGGCGTTTAAACACCAGTAAGGCTAGCAGATGGGCGTTTAACGCCAGAAAGGGGCACCAGACTGGCGTTAAACGCCAGAAAAGGGCAAGAACTTGGCGTAAACGCCAGAAATGGGCACCAGCCCGGCGTTTAACACCAGAATTGGCACAGGGAGCAATTTTGCTCGCCACTTGGTGCAGGGATGACTTTTCCTTGACACCTCAGGATCTGTGGACCCCACAGGATCCCCACCTACCCCACCACCCTCTCTCTTCTTCTTCACCCACTCACCAATCACCTCAACACCTCTTTCCCAAAAACCCTTCACCTATCAAATCCCATCTTTCTCTTCACCACTCACATCCATCCTTCATAAAACCCCACCTACCTCACCATTCAAATTCAAACCACTTTCCCACCCTAAACACTACTTCTCTCCCTTTGGCCGAACCACAAAGCCATTTCCATCTCCTTCATTTCCTCTTCTTCTACTCTCTTCTTTCTTCTTTTGCTCGAGGACGAGAAAACCTTTTAAGTTTGGTGTGGTAAAAGCATTGCTTTTTGTTTTTCCATAACCATTTATGGCATCCAAGGCTGGAGAAACCTCTAGAAAGAGGAAAGGGAAGGCAAAAGCTTCCACCTCCGAGTCATGGGAGATGGAAAGATTCATCTCAAGGGTGCATCAAGACCACTTCTATGAAGTTGTGGCCTTGAAGAAGGTGATCCCCGAGGTCCCTTTCAAACTCAAAAAGAGTGAATATCCGGAGATCCAACACGAGATCCGATGAAGAGGTTGGGAAGTTCTTACCAACCCCATTCAACAAGTCAGAATCTTAATGGTTCAAGAGTTCTATGCCAATGCATGGATCACCAAGAACCATGATCAATACTTGGATTTTAGTCCAGAAAATGTAAGGTTAGCATTCAACTTGCCCATGATGCAAGGAGATGAACACCCTTACACTAGAAGGGTCAACTTTGATCAAAGGTTGGACCAAGTCTTCATAGACATTTGTGAAGAGGGCGCCCAATGGAAGAGAGATTCAAGAGGAAAGCCGGTTCAATTGAGAAGGCATGACCTCAAGCCTGTGGCTAGGGGATGGTTGGAGTTTATCCAACACTCAATCATTCCCACTAGCAACCGGTCCGACGTTACTATAGACCGGGCTATTATGATTCATAGCATCATGATTGGAGAAGAAATAGAAGTTCTTGAGGTTATATCCCAAGAACTTTATAAGGTGGCGGACAAGTCCTCTACCTTGGCAAGGTTAGCCTTTCCTCATCTCATTTGTCACCTCTGTTATTCAGTGGGAGTTGACATAGAGGGAGACATCCCCATTGATGAGGACAAGCCCATTACTAAGAAGAGGATGGAGTAAACAAGAGACCCCTCTCATCATCAAATCCCTGAGATGCCTCAAGGGATGCACTTTCCTCCACAAAACTATTGGGAGCAACTAAACACCTCCCTAGGAGAATTGAGTTCCAACATGGGACAACTAAGGGTGGAGCACCAAGAACACTCCATCCTCCTCCATGAAATTAGAGAAGATCAAAGAATCATGAGAGAGGAGCAACAAAGGCAAGGAAGAGACATTGAGGAGCTCAAGCACTCCATAGGATCTTCAAGAGGAAGAACAAGCCGCCATCACTAAGGTGGACCCGTTCTTTAATTTCCTTGTTCTTTATTTTCTGTTTTTTTCGAAAAATCATGCTTATGTTTATCTATGTTTGTGTCTTGTGATCATTAGTGTCTTAGTGTCTATGCCTTAAACTTATGAATGTCCTATGAATCCATCACCTTTCTTGAATGAAAAATGTTCTTAATTGAAAAAGAGAAGAATTGCATGAATTTTGAATTTTATAACAGTTTAATTATTTTGATGTGGTGGCAATACTTTTGTTTTCTGAATGTATGCTTAAACAGTGCATATGTCTTTTGAATTTGTGGTTCATGAATGTTGGCTCTTGAAAGAATGATGAAAAAGGAGAAATGTTACTGAGGATCTGAAAAATCATTAAAATGATTCTTGAAGCAAGAAAAAGCATTGAATACAAAAAAAAAAGAGAGAAAAGAGAAAAACGAAAAAAAAGGGGAGAAAAGAAAACGAAAAAAAAAGAGAGAAAAAGAAAGAAATAAAGTTGTGATCCAAGGCAAAAAGAGTGTGCTTAAGAACCCTGGACACCTCTAATTGGGGACTCTAGCAAAGCTGAGTCACAATCTGAAAAGGTTCACCCAATTATGTGTCTGTGGCATGTATGTATCCGGTGGTAATACTGGAAGACAGAGTGCTTTGGGCCACGGCCAAGACTCAATAAGTAGCTTTGTTCAAGAATCATCATACTTAACTAGGAGAATCAATGACACTATCTGGATTCTGAGTTCCTAAAGAAGCCAATCATTCTGAATTTCAAAGGATAGAGTGAGATGCCAAAACTATTCAGAGGCAAAAAGCTAAAAGTCCCGCTCATCTAATTAATACTGATCTTCATAGATGTTTTTGGAATTCATTGCATATTCTCTTCTTTTTATCTTATTTGATTTTCAGTTGCTTGAGGACAAGCAACAATTTAAGTTTGGTGTTGTGATGAGCGGATAATTTATACGCTTTTTGGCATTGTTTTCAGTATGTTTTTAGTATGTTTTAGTTAGTTTTTAGTATATTTTTATTAGTTTTTAGTTAAAATTCACTTTTCTGGACTTTACTATGAGTTTGTGTGTTTTTCTGTGATTTTAGGTATTTTGTGGCTGAAATTGAGGCACTTGAGCAAAAATCTGATTCAGAGACTAAAAAGGACTGCAGATGCTGTTGGATTCTGACCTCCCTGCACTCGAAGTGGATTTTCTAGAGCTACATAAGCCCAGTTGGCGCGCTCTCAGCGGCGTTGGAAAGTAGACATTCTGGGCTTTCCAGCAATATATAATAGTCCGTACTTTTCTCAGGATTTGATGGCCCAAACCGGCATTCCAAATCAGCTCAAAACTGCCCGGCGTTAAACGCCAGAACTGGCACAAGAATGGGAGTTAAACGCCCAAACTGGCACAAAAGCTGACGTTTAACTCCAAGAAGAGTCTCTACACGAAAATGCTTCAATGCTCAGCCTAACCACACACCAAGTGGGCCCGGTAGTGGATTTTTATGTCATTTACTCATCCTTGTATACCCTAGGCTACTAGTTCTCTATAAATAGGACCTTTTGCTATTGTATTTTCATCTGGAGATCTTTAGATCCTTGAATCTTTGGATCATTTTAGATCTTTTGATCACTTTTATGGGGCTGGCCTCACGGCCATGCCTAGACCTTGTTCTTATGTATTTTCAACGGTGGAGTTTCTACACACCATAGATTAAGGTGTGGAGCTCTGCTGTACCTCGAGTATTAATGCAATTACTATTGTTCTTCTATTCAATTCCGCTTGTTCTTGTTCTAAGATATCACTTGTTCTTCAACTTGATGAATGTGATGATCTGTGACACTCATCATCATTCTCACCTATGAACGTGTGCCTGACAACCACCTCCGTTCTACCTTAGATTGGGTGGATATCTCTTGGATTCTTTAACCGGAATCTTCGTGGTATAAGCTAGAATTGATGGCGGCATTCAAGAGAATCCGGAAGGTCTAAACCTTGTCTGTGGTATTCTGAGTAGGATTCAATGATTGAATGACTGTGACGAGCTTCAAACTCCTGAAGGCTGGGCGTTAGTGACAGACGCAAAAGAATCACTGGATTCTATTCCAACCTGATTGAGAACCGACAGATGAATAGCCGTGCCGTGACAGGGTGCGTTGAACATTTTCACTGAGAGGATGGGAGGTAGCCACTGACAACGGTGAAACCCTACATACAGCTTGCCATGGAAAGGAGTAAGAAGGATTGGATGAAGACAGTAGGAAAGTAGAGAGACAGAAGGGACAAAGCATCTTCATACGCTTATCTGAAATTCCTACCAATGAATTACATAAGTATCTCTATCTTTATCTTTATGTTTTATTCATCATTCATAACCATTTGAGTTTGCCTGACTAAGATTTACAAGATGACCATAGCTTGCTTCATACCAACAATCTCTGTGGGATCGACCCTTACTCGCGTAAGGTTTATTACTTGGACGACCCAGTGCACTTGCTGGTTAGTTGTGCGAAGTTGTGATAAAGAGTTGAGATTACAATTGTGCGTACCATGTTGATGACGCCATTGATGATCACAATTTCACGCACCAAAGTCCAAACCTTCAGACAGAAGGAAGGTGAATCCCTCTATGAAGCTTGGGAAAGATACAAACAATTGATCAGAAAGTGTCCATCTGACATGCTTTTTGAATGGAGCATCATAGGTATCTTCTATGATAGTCTGTCTGAACTGTCGAAGATGTCATTGGACAACTCTGCTGGAGGATCTCTTCATCTGAAGAAGATGCCTGCAGAAGCTCAAGAACTCATTGAAATGGTTGCAAATAACCAATTCATGTACACTTCTGAAAGCAATCCTGTGAACAATGGGACGAATCAGAAGAAAGGAGTTCTTGAGAATGATACTCTGAATGCCATATTGGCTCAGAACAAAATATTGACTCAGCAAGTCAATATGATTTCTCAAAGTCTGTTTGGAATGTAAGCTGCACCAGGCAGTACTAAGGACGCTTCATCTAAAGAAGAAGCTTATGATCCTGAGAACCCTTCAATGGAAGAGGTGAATTACATGGGAGAATCCTATGTAAACACCTATAATCCTTCATGGAGAAATCATCCAAATCTCTCATAGAAGGATCAACAGAGACCTCAACAAGGTTTCAACAACAATAATGGTGGAAGAAATAGGTTTAGCAATGGCAAGCCTTTTCCATCATCTTCTCAGCAACAGACAGAGAATTCTAAGCAGAGCCACTCTGACTTAGCAACCGTGGTCTCTGATCTAATCAAAACCACTCAAAGTTTCATGACTGAAACAAGGTCATCCATTAGAAACTTGGAGGCACAAGTCAGACAGCTGAGCAAGAAAATTACTGAACTCCCTCCTAGTACTCTTCCAAGCAATATAGAAGAAAATCCAAAAGGAGAGTGCAAGGCCATCAACATGGCCGAATTTGGAGAGGAGGAAGAGGCAGTGAGCGCCACTGAGGAAGACCTTAATGGATGTCCACTGGCCTCCAATGAATTCCCTAATGAGGAACCATGGGAATCTGAGGCTCACACTGAGACTGTAGAGATTCCATTGTATTTACTTCTGCCATTCATGAGCTCTGATGCGTATTCTTCCTCTGAAGAGGATGAAGATGTCACTGAAGAGCAAGTTGCTAAGTACCTTGGAGCAATCATGGAGCTAAATGACAAGTTATTTGGTAATGAGACTTGGGAGAACGAACCTCCTTTGCTCACCAAAGAACTGGATGACTTGTCTAGGCAGAAATTACCTCAAAAGAGACAGGACCCTGGGAAGTTCTCAATACCTTGTACCATAGGCACCATGACCTTTAAGAAGGCTCTGTGTGACTTAGAGTCAAGTATAAACCTTATGCCTCTCTCTGTAATGGAGAAGCTAGGGATCTTTGAGGTACAAGCCGCAAGAATCTCACTAGAGATGGCAGACAATTCAAGAAAATAAGCTTATGGACTTGTAGAGGATGTTCTGGTAAAGATTGAAGACCATTACATCCCTACTGATTTCATAGTCCTAGAGACTGGGAAGTGCATGGATGAATCCATCATCCTTGGCAGACCCTTCCTAGCCACAACAAAGGCTGTGATTGATGTTGACAGAGGTGAACTGATCATTCAAGTGAATGAAGAATCCTTTGTGTTTAAGGCTCAAGGATATCCCTCTGTAACAATGGAGAGGAAGCATGAAGAGCTTCTCTTAAAACAGAGTCAAATAGAGCCCCCACAGTCAAAATCTAAGTTTGGTGTTGGGAGGCCACAACCAACTTCTAAGTTTGGTGTTGAACCCCCACATTCAAACTCTAAGTTTGGTGTTGGGAGGTTCCAACATTGCTCTGATTATCTGTAAGGCTCCATGAGAGCCCACTGTCAAGCTACTGACATTAAAGAAGCGCTTGTTGGGAGGCAACCCAATGTTATATCCATTTTCCTTTGTTATTTTATGTTTTCTGTAGGTTGATGATCATGGGAAGTCAAAATATCAATTGAAAAAGCAAAAACAGAATGAAAAATAGAAAGAAAAATAGCACACCCTGGAGGAAGATCTTGCTGTCGTTTAAACGCCAGTAAGGGCAGCAATTGGGCGTTTAACGCCCAGTCTGGCACCATTCTGGGAGTTTAACGCCAGAAAGGGGCACCAGACTGGCGTTAAACGCCAGGAAAGGGCAAGAAGTTGGCGTTAAACGCCAGAAATGGGCACCAGCCCAATGTTTAATGCCAGAATTGGCATGAAGAGCATTTTTGCTCGCCACTTGATGCAGGGATGAATTTTCCTTGACACCTCAGGATCTGTGGACCCCACAGGATCCCCACCTACCCCACCACCCTCTCTCTTCTTCACCTATTCACCAATCACCTCAACACCTCTTCCCCAAAAACCCCTCACCTATCAAATCCCACTATTCTCTTCACCACTCACATCCATCCTTCATAAAACCCCACCTACCTCACCATTAAAATTCCAACCACTTTCCCTCCCAAACCCACCCATAATGGCCGAACCTACCCCTCTCTCCACCCCTATATAAACCCATCTTCACTCCTTCATTTTCACACAACCTAAACACTACTTCTCCCGTTTGGCCGAACCACAAAGCCATCTCCATCTCCTCTATTTCTTCTTCTTTTACTCTTTTCTTTCTTCTTTTTGCTCGAGGACGAGCAAACTTTTAAGTTTGGTGTGGTAAAAGCATTGCTTTTTGTTTTTCCATAACCATTTATGGCATCCAAGGACGGAGAAACCTCTAAAAAGAGGAAAGAGAAGGCAAAAGCTTCCACCTCCGAGTCATGGGAGATGGAAAGATTCATCTCAATGGTGCATCAATACCCCTTCTATGAAGTTGTGGCCATGAAGAAGGTGATCCCCGAGGTCCCTTTCAAACTCAAAAAGAGTGAATATCCGGAGATCCAACATGAGACGAAGAAGAGGTTGGGAAGTTCTTACCAACCCCATTCAATAAGTCGGAATCTTAATGGTTCAAGAGTTCTATGCCAATGCATGGATCACCAAGAACCATGATCAAAGTGTGAACCCGAACCCAAAGAATTGGCTTACAATGGGTCACCAAGAGTTCTATGCCAATGCTTAGATTTTAGTCCGGAAAATGTAAGGTTGGCATTCAACTTGCCCATGATGCAAGGAGATGAACACCCCTACACTAGAAGGGTCAACTTTGATCAAAGGTTGGACCAAGTCCTCAAAGACATTTGTGAAGAGGGCGCTCAATGGAAGAGAGATTCAAGAGGGAAGCCGGTTCAACTGAAAAGGCATGACCTCAAGCCCGTGGCTAGGGGATGGTTGGAGTTTATCCAACGCTCAATCATTCCCACTAGCAACCGGTCTGAAGGACAAGCCAAAAGAGGTTTACCCAGTTATGTGTCTGTGGCATGTATGTATCCGGTGGTAATACTGGAAGACAGAGTGCTTTGGGCCACAGCCAAGACTCATAAAGTAGCTATGTTCAAGAATCATCATACTTAACTAGGAGAATCAATAACACTATCTGAATTCTGAGTTCCTATAGATGCCAATCATTCTAAACTTCAAAGGATAAAGTAAGATGCCAAAACTGTTCAGAAGCAAAAAGCTACTAGTCCCACTCATCTAATTGGAGCTAAGTTTCATTTATATTTTGGAGTCTATAGTATGTTCTCTTCTTTTTATCCTATTTGATTTTCAGTTGCTTGGGGACAAGCAACAATTTAAGTTTGGTGTTGTGATGAGCGGATAATTTATACGCTTTTTGGCACTATTTTAGTATGTTTTTAGTACATTTTAGTTAGTTTTTAGTATGTTTTTATTAGTTTTTATTCAAAATTCACTTTTCTGGGCTTTACTATGATTTCAGGTATTTTCTGGCTGAAATTGAGGGACCTGAGCAAAAATCTGATTCAGAGGCTGAAAAGGACTGTAGATGCTGTTGGATTCTGACCTCCCTGCAATCAAAGTGGATTTTCTGGAGTTACAGAAGCCCAATTGGCACGCTCTCAATTGCGTAGAAAAGTGGACATCCTGGGCTTTCTATCAATGTATAATAGTCCATACTTTGCCCGAGATTTGATGGCCCAAACCGGCGTTGCAAATCAGCTTCAGAATTCCCGGCGTTTAACGCCGGAACTGGCACAAAAGTTGGAGTTAAACGCCCAAATTGGCACAAAAGCTGGCGTTTAACTCCAAGAAAAGTCTCTACACATGAAAGTTTCAATGCTCATCCCAAGCACACACCAAGTGGACCCCGGAAGTGGATTTTTACGTCATTTACTCATTTCTGTATATCCTAGGTTACTATTTCACTATAAATAGGATCTTTTGACATTGTATCTTTACCTCGTGACACTTTACACATTTCATATTGTACCTTCTACGGCATGAGTCTCTAAACCCCATGGTTGGGGGTGAGGAGCTCTGCTGTGTCTTGATGGATTAATGCAATTACTACTGTTTTTCATTCAATCACGCTTGCTTCCATTCTAAGATATCACTTGTTCCTCAACTTGATGAATGTGATGATCCGTGACACTCATCATCATTCTCATCTATGAACGTGTGCCTGACAATCACCTCCGTTCTACCTTAGATTGAGTGGATATCTCTTGGATTCATTAATCAGAATCTTCGTTGTATAAGCTAGAATCCATTGGCGGCCATTCTTGAGAATCCGGAAGGTCTAAACCTTGTCTGTGGTATTCTGAGTAGGATTCAGGAATTGAATGACTGTGACGAGCTTCAAACTCGCGATTGTGGGGCGTTTGTGACAGACGCAAAACAATCATTGGATTCTATTCTGACATGATCAAGAACCGACAGATGAATAGCCCTGCTGTGACAGAGCGCATTGAACATTTTCACTGAGAGGATGGGAGGTAGCCATTGACAACGGTGAAACCCTACATACAGCTTGCCATGGAAGGAGCCTTGCGTGCATGAAGAAGAAGACAGTAGGAAAGCAGAGATTCAGAAGATAGAGCATCTCCAAAAAACCTCAACCTGTTCTCTATTACTGCAAAACAAATATTTATTTCATGTTCTTTTACTTTTCACAATTAAACTTGAGAATTGTTGATATCCTGACTAAGAGTTACAAGGTAACCATAGCTTGCTTCAAGGCAACAATCTCCGTGGGATCGACCCTTACACACGTAAGGTATTACTTGGACGACCCAGTGCACTTGCTGGTTAGTTGTGCGGAATTGCAAAAGTGTGATTGCAATTTCGTGCACCAGTTTACTCCTACTCCTTCTTCTTATCTCTTATTCTAAGTTCTCCTTCTTTTATTAGTTGCATTTGATTCCTTTTTCTCTTTTCCTCTTAGTTACATTGTAATGCTTGGCATGGGGAGGTCGGTTACTGATGAACTATATTTTGTTGGTATAGAATTTTACCAAATATGTTCATCGTAAGTATAGTCTAAACCAATAAGCTATAGTACATCAAACAAAGAAAGTGTGTGTCCACAATTCAAATCAATAACCGAGAGTATTGCTCCCGAGTCGTTCTCCCTAGGAGTTGCCTTAAGATGCACATCATTGGCTAGGAGTCTCTTGGTGTTTGAGGTTGAGTACGAAGAATGTAAACAAACTTGCATAAAAGTAATGAACAAATAGCAATGAAACTAAGGGGCACAAGAATTTGAAATCAAGCAGGAGTGAATGATAATCAGTCAATATAAAAGCCTTGGCTAGGGTTTCCACCTATCATCATTATCTCTATCAATTGTGGTATCAATTGGTTATTGCTCCACTTAGTCAACCTCTAACTATGAAGGAAAGTCAAGTGAAAATAATCAACTTGAGTCCATAAGTCCTAGTCAAACCCTAGTGAGAGACTAGAGTTAGTGTCATTCCAGTCAATTAGCATCTTCCAATTATCAATCAACAAAAGCTTTGACAATTCAAGTGTCTCCAATTTTCCAACCCCTAGGCCAAGAGTGAAATTCTACTCCATAGCTAAAGTAAACATTTTCTCAAACAATTGGTGAGCAACAATGGAAGGCATCAAAAAATTAAGAATGAAAATTGAATTAAAGCTATCTATTGCAAACAATTAACAACAATCAACAATTAACATGAAATTCCTCAATTCATTAATGCAAACCAAAGTAACAAAGTCTAGATGCAAGATCCACAATACTAGAACAACAAAAACACTAAATTGAGAGTGGAAGAAGAAGATCTACAACTAGAACAATGTGGAATTGAGTTAATATTAGATCTTACCAAAGAATCCAAGTACAATTGGAGATGAAAAAGCCAAAAGCCTATAGAGAAGTTGGAGTTTCTCTCTCTAAAAATGCAACTTCCCAAAACTAACTAAAAATGAGTAAAAGATCCTAATCCCCTTCAATCCTTGGTGCTTTATGTCTTTTCCCGCCAGAATTCTCCTCTAAACTGGGTCTGAATCTCTCTTGAAATCGCCGATCACATTTTCATTAAAGAGGTCACGTGTGCGTGACACGCGTACGCGTCGATGGGTTTTTTTGCTATTCACGCGTATGCGCCAAGCATGCATACACGTCGATGAGAATTCTATCCAGCTACGCGGAAGTGTCCCTTTTCGCGCGCCAATCCAAGATCTAGCCCCCCACGCTTGGGCATCGGTTGCGCGTGCGTGTCGGTGCTTGTGCTCAAAAGCTCCATTTTTATGCTCCTTCCACTTATGCATGCTTCCATTCCCTCTTTTAGACCATTCTTGCCCCTATAAGCTCTGAAATCACATAACAAATAGATCACGGCATCGAATGGTAATAAAGAGAGATTAAAATATAGCTTATTTAGAGCCTAAAAAGCATGTTTTCAACCATTAAATAAAATTTGGAAGGAAACACAAAGCTATGCATTTTATGTGGATAAGTGTAAAGGAAGTTGATGAAATCCTCTAGATTACGCACAAAATATACCACAAAATAGTGGCGCATCATATCCCCCCACACTTAAATTAAGCATGTCCTTATGCTAAAGATTAAAGACCAAAGAACATAGGAGAAGGAGTTTATTGATGTGCAATCTACCTATATGCATGCAACTAATGCAAATGTATCTACCTACTCGGTCAGAGGTGAATCAATTCCCAAGAATATTCAAATGAGCACATAGGGCCAAAGTGACAACAATTCATGATCCTACCAATCTAATCATCAAAGTGAAGTACATATAACTTGCATGAAGAAAGCTTGTGAAAGCTGGGAACAAAGAGTTGAGCATCAAACCCTCACCGGAAGTGTTTGCACTCTAGTCACTCAAGTGTTTAGGGTTGATTCACTCAACCCTCCTCTAATCATTCTTTCTAAGATTTATTTTTCATCTAATAATCAACACTTATTCAATGCATACGTACATATATCATGAGGTCTTTTCTTAGGTTTTAATGGGGTTAGAGTCAAGGTAAGGTTATATATATGGATAAGTGAGCTCAAGATTTGAATCTTTGATCATCATAAGCTTTCTACCTAACCTATACAACAACCTATAACAATCTAAGACAAGCCTAACTACCCATTCTTTACTCTTTCACATACTCATGCATTCTTTTTCTTTTATCACAACACATATGCATTGATCATTATTGAGCTTCACTTTGGGGCATTTTGTCCCCTTTTCATTACTTTCCCCTTTTTTTTCTTTTTCTATATTTTTTTTCTTTTGATATATACATATTTTTTATTTTTTTATTTTCTCTTCCTCTTTTAATTTTTTTTCTTTTGCAATATAGCATCTACAAAAGCATCAATGCATATGATTTTACATTCAATTAACACATGAGTATGTACCCAATTCCCAATATTTTTAACAAAAAATACAACACACACCCCCTTTCCCAATCAATGTCCCAAGTTTCCCCACACTTGAATGTTGCACACTCTCACTAGCCTAAGCTAATCAAAGATCCAAATAAGGGACATTTATTGTTTTTCGCTTTAAGGCTTGTAATGTGCTAAATTAAGAATCGAAGTGGGTTAAAATCGTAGGCTCAAAGTCGGCTAACAATGGTTGATGAAAGGTAGGATTTTTGGGTAAGTGAGCTAAATGAAATGATGGCCTCAATCATATATATATGGATTCATACAAGGAATAGTAGACATAAAGACTCAAACAAATCGAAGATTATAATCACAGAAAGAGAACAATGCGCACAAGAAGGAAATAAAGTGGTTATAAGATGTAACCACACAATTAGGCTCAAAACTCGTGAGCTTGTGATCTTATCTCAAAATCGTGTTCCAAAATACATTCTTCCAACAAGATTAACACAAAAATTTTCAAAATTGGTAGGGTGCCCTATAAATGATTTCTTGGAGAAGAAGTTATCATCCTAACAAACCAAGTAGTCCTAACATGCAAAAAGTGTTCAAATACAAAAAACTAACCATGAAATCTATTCTAACCAACGAAAGAAAAATCAAAATCATGTGAGTTGAAAGGAGAAGAGATGTTACCTATGGAAGTCGGTAATCGACCTCCCCACACTTAAAATTTAGCACGGTCCTTCGTGCCTTGGGTGATACGCAAAGTGGAATTGAGGTCGCCATCTCCATCATCTGTGTCCTGAGTACTCACTTCACTGTGGCCTGAAGCGGATGTGGAAATTTCTAGGGCATCCGTAGTTAGGTTGACATAGTCCCAAAGCTTCTTGTAGTAAGCAAAGTTGCACTTGTTGCACCTCTCATACCGATTGACGTCAGGATTTTTGCCAGTAAAGAATTTCATAAAAACAGTCGCGTTGTAGATATAGTCTCTAAACCGACAGAAATCCCTTCGTACAAACGTTTTGGTTGTCACAAGTAACAAACCCCTTTAAAATTGATAACCGAGTATTTAAACCTCGGGTCGTCTTCTCAAGGAACTGCGAGGAAGTATGTTCTTATTATGGGTTATAAAGGTTGTAATCGGGGTTTAGAAGGTGAGAAGCAAGTGATTTAAATGACGAGTGAATTAAATGGCAATTAAAAATAAATAATAACTGTAAAACAACTTTTGGCAAGATAAGGGAAATTAAAAGTCCAACTTAATTATCCCTCTCAACAATAATGAAAGTTGTATCTTAATTCCACTTGGTCAACCTTTACCAGGGCAAAGGAAAGTCAAGGGACTAATTAAATTGACCTTTGAATCCTAACTATTTCTTAAGAAAAGGTTGGGATTATTTGAGTTCAGCTCAATTAGCAAGATAACGATTATCAATTATGTTGAGTTTAATAACTGTTGAGTTACTGAATTCTTAACCAGAACCAAAAGGAAAAAAGTAAATTTGCTGAAATAATAAAAATATCCTTAGATGGGAAGCAATGGCAACTTAAATCAAAGAAAACAATCATAGACTGAAAATACCTCAATTATCATTAATTCAAATAACAATCTGTGATATGGAATAATTCATAAATCAAATTATAATAATCAATTCAAATGTTGGAATAAATAATTGTAGAACTAAAATAAAAGAACATTTAAACCTGGATCCAGAGTTACTCCCAAAACAAGAAGAAGTCCTAAATCCTAAGAGAGAGAGAGAATATCTCTCTAGACTAAATCTAAATCATAGAAAACTAGAAATTGGCGAGCTCTCCGAATGGATGCATTCCCCCACTTCTTAACCTCTGGTCTATGCCTTCTGGACTTGGATTTAGGCCAAAAAGGGCCTCAGAACTCGTTATGAGCGTTTTCTGCAATTTCTGGTGCGTGGCCTCTGTCACGCGTCCGCGTGGGTCACGCGGTCGCGTCATTCGGAGCTTTTTCTTGCCACACGGTCGCGTCAGTCATGCGACCGCGTCATGTGCATTCTGCTTAAGGCACGCGGTCGCGTCAGTCATGCGGCCGCGTTGCTGCTGATTCGTGCTTGGCACGCAATCGCGTCGTCCATGCGATCACGTGGATACCAGTTTCCTTAAAGCTCCGTTTTGCTTTCTCCTTTCCTTTTAGTATGTTTCCTTTTTCATCCTTTAAGTCATTCTGCCTTAGAAAATCTGAAACTACTCAACACACTAATCACGGCATCAAATGGAAATAAAGGTAATTAAAATAATTAATTTTCAAAGCTTAGGAAACATGTTTTTCACAATATGACATAATAAGGAAGGGAAAGTAAAACCATGCAATTAATGTGAATAAGTAGGTGAGGGATTGTATAAATCACTCAAATTAAGCACAAAAGATCTCATGAAATATGGGTTTATCAACCTCCCCACACTTAAACACTAGCATGTCATCATGCTAAATCCAAGGTAAATAATTAAGGTTAAAGTGATGGAATGTCATGCAATGCAACCTAATTTAAATGCAACTACCTAATGGGTCATGCATCATGCAACTCTAATTTATTCACTCATATATAAAGCTTACATGTAGCTAAGTTAATTCACATTCCCAAGGAGTTATGTATGTATATATATATATATATATATATATATATATATATATATATATATATATATATAGCCAACCCTTAAATAATAAAGCATTTTATCAAATGAGATAGGGAAAGAAAACATTATACAAACTTGCAAAACAATTAGTAAATTTTAAGCACAGATATATGTTGATGAGTGATTAAACCCTCACTGGATTTTGTGTTTACTCTCTAGTCACTCAGTGTTTATTGGGTTTATTCACTCTATTTTTCTTTTTATTCTTACTTTCTTATACTTTGTTTTTCATCTAACCAATCGACAATTATAGAACATAGTCGTAGCAAAAAATCATAAGGTCTTAATGGGGCCAAGGTAAAGGTAAGGATTTATGTATAGGGTCAAGTGAGCTAATAAGTGAATCCTTAATTAGACTAAGATCTCACCTAACATACATATTCAGCAAGATAAAACTTCTTTACCTGTTTTCCATATTATCCCACTTATTGTTTACATGCTCATGTTTCACTTTTTATTTTTATCCCATGTGCATTGTTTTCATTGGGGAATTTCTTTTTATATCCCCTTTTATTTAGATGCTGAAATTTTTTTTTTTAATGCACATGGTAATTGAATCACTTTGATTTTCTCATGAGCATGCTTCCCAAATTTATTTTTATTTCTTTTTAACTTTCCTAACTCTTTGTTTCTATCACTCATGTTCCCAAAAGGCTTCCCACATTTTACTCTATTCATAATTTTTTTTTATCTTAAGCTAACCAAGGATTCACTTGGGATTTTATTTTGTTTTTCTACTTAAGGCTAGTAATTTGGCTAAATAGAATAGAGGGGTTTTAAAAGGCTCAAGGGGGCTAACAAGGGTGATGTAAAAGGTAGGCTAATTTGGGGTGAGTGAGCTAAAATCAAATGATGGCCTCAATCATTCTTTTGGTATGTATCTACATTCTATATTCTATAATTGGACATATAAATTAAAGCAAAGTAATGAACATCAGAATAAAAAGAAGCGAAACACACAGGAATAAAGTTATGGTTTGAATGCAACCATACAATCAAGCTCAAGACTCACAGGCTGTGTGTTCTCTAACTCAAGCATCATATATCATCTATATATTGTATGCATGTTTAGTTAAAAATTCCCATTATTCTCATAAAAAATTTATTTAGGGTAGCTTTTAAACTTTTAATGTTCCTCCTTGATGAAATGTTGTCAGCTTAACTACATCATGTAATGCTATATACAAGGTTTATGGATTGGAATCTGTTATGTTCACTTTCTTAGCTTACTTCCTTTTTATATTTTTCAATTTAGACTATGCTATCTTATGTTAAAAAAAAGTAAACTATACTAATTAATCCACTAATAGGTTAGAATTGCAAACTAAACTAAATAACTAAAATAAACTAAATGGCTAAAATATGAACTAAAAATGCAAAATGCAGAAATAGAGTAGAAATACATCAAAGTAGCAATGTATAAGTACTCAGAAACTAACAATAAAAAGGAAGAATACAGAAAAATATCCAAAATAAAAGAAAAAGAGATGTAGTGGTTCACCAAAATAAAAACGCCAGAGATGGCGACCTCCCCACACTTAAAATGAAGCATCGTCCCCGATGCTCAATCAAGCCGGGTGTGAAGGAGTGTCATCACTGGTAGGGATGGTAGCTGGGGTCTCCGTGGCGGTGGTGGGCTGAGAGTCTGGCTGCTGTAGAGGGGGACTGACTGGAGTGGGATCTCCAGATCTGCAACCTCAAGTTGGGGCATAACCTCTTGATGCGGGGTAGCCTGCTCTGTGGCTGCCTGCTGATGAGTCTCCTCCTGGAAATGAGTCTCTGCTTGGGAATGGATAAAATAGGAAAGAAAATAGGCAATTTAAACAAAGGAAACTCAAAGCAGTTAGGGAGAAATAAAAGAAGGAAAATGAGTAATTGAAATGTGACTGAATGAATGTTAAATGGAAAGAAAAAAAATCAATATGCCATAGTGAGAAAGTTAGAGGAAGTGAAAGTAATCAGAAAAGAGATCAAAAGGGTTAGTATGGTAAAAGAAATTAGTAAATTAAAATTAGTGAGTTAGGAAAGTAAGTGGCATAGAAAAATTCCATAGAACAAGGATTCACAGGTAAGAATAGAAGTACTCATAATTGAACAAGCAGTTTATGAACCAGGAAATCAAAAAGGATAAGAAAGTGGCCCTAGCATTCATGAAATGGTTTGGGGAAAGCAGAGGAAAACAGAGTTGCCAAACCAAAACAAGAATGAAAACAATTTTAAAAAAAAATTTGGGCAGCATTCCGGCAAAAATTGGATTGTCCCGAAAAATAAACAGCAATCATATCAGTTCATATGAATTAAAAGAAAGCAAGCTACATGTACATAGATATAAAATAAACATAAAAACTCAATGTAAACAGCAGCAACATACAAGAAAGCAGCATATGAATCATGAATATAGCAGCAGCAGATTTGCACATAGGATAAAACAGAAGTAAGAACAGTGCAAGTAAATAGACCTAGATCCACGAACCACAGCCTAAGCTACCTCACAACCTAAAAATCCACTACAACATGCAAGTCTAGATATCCTAATTATGAACATAAACAGAGTAAAAAAATACAGAAAAATGACGAATGGACAAAAATGGTTGCGTGTTGCGGAACCTGGTAAGCGCAAGGGGTGGAACAGGGGAGAAGGTGACTGCGGCGGCGTCCGGTGCGGTGGTGGTGCATGGCGTCGCGGTGGCGGCGGAGGGGGTATTAGGGTTAGTAAGAGAGGAAGAGGATAGGGGAAGGGAGAGTGGTGGTTGCTGCTGGCTGAAGGGGGTGGGTGGCGGAGAGGGGGGCGCGGCGGGTTGGCCGGCGGTGGAGGGCGGTGGCTACGGTTGGCAGTGGTGGAGAGGGGGGAAGAAGGAAGAAGAGAGAAGGGGAGGGGGGTGGTACGGCGGTGGCGTCTGGACGGCGGCGGCGTCGGGGTAGTGGCGTGGCGGCTGGCCGGCGGTGGCTGGGGGAAGAAGAAGAGAGAAGGGGGAGAGGGTTAGGGGTGAAGGGGGGCTGCGCGATTGATAGGGTTCGCGTGGCTGGGGGGGTTATATTATCGAATCCACGCGGCCGCGTGGAGCACGTGGTCGCGTGGTTGGGATGAAAATGGGGATGATGCGATCGCGTGGGTCGCGCGATCGCATGAGAAGGGGAAAGAGGAGTGACACGATCGCGTGGGTCTCGCGATCGCGTCGCTGGAATTCGTGCTAAACGCACGACTCTAGCGTCGTTTCAGCGCAACTCTCTGTCTCCTTTTGGGGTGATATGCAATCTATGCGACGCGATCGTGTCGCTCACGCGGTCGCGTGGTATTGTGGTTGGGTAAGTGACGCGATCGCATGGGGAGTGCGATCGCGTGGGCCAATTTGTGCGAAACGCACAACAGTCGCACGATTCCAGCCCAACTTTCTGTTCGTTGAATCCTTACGCCGATATATATATCACGCGGCCGCGTGGATCATGCGGTCGCATGGGTGGTGTTTTTCGCGATATGACGCGATCGTATGGGGCATGCGGTCACGTCGTGCAACCCCTTTTTTTTATGCATGAAAAAAATGCAGAATACAATGACTATCATGAATGCTTATGCATGATTCCAGGTTTAATAAATTAAAATGAAAAAGGAAAAATGAAAGCAATTAACGAGAGATAAATTGAAAAAGAAGCGACCATACCATGGTGGGTTGTCTCCCACCTAGCACTTTTAGTTAAAGTCCTTAAGTTGGACATTGGAAGAGTATCCTGTTATGGTGGCTTATGTTTAAATTCGTCCAAAAATTTCCACCAGTGCTTGGAATGCCAACAGCCTCCGAGGTCCCAAACTAGACATGTAAAGCTTCTGAGCAGCTTCAAACAGATATTCAGCCTCCTGGGATGACGAATGTCAGAATATAATCCATGATCCCAAGCTGTGTTTTTAGATCCGCCTCTGTTTTGATTTGTAAGTTTCCATTCGGGCGGGTTAAAAAGTAGAATCTCACCGTGGTGACCAAACATTCTCCATGATCCATGCAATTGAGCATGATACCAATCCGTGTACTTCGAGGTGAAGCGTGGAACCTTATTGAACCTGGTGCACCAGTTCTGAGTACGAGCCAATTCCCTCTTACTCTTAAAGACGCAAAGAGCTCTAAGTTGGCCATTTGTTTCAAGCAAACCATATTCAACTGAATAAGTAAAATTATAAGTTAAGGATTGTACCCACTTGAAGCTTGTATTTGGTGCTAATGGCCTTGGAATATGTGTTTTTGGTGGTTCTGCAAGTTCCGTTTCCTTGTGCTCTTCTGTGAATTCTTCCACCTCCTTGCAAAAATCTTCAATTGTATCTGTATCCTGGTCAAAGTTTTCTATGTCTTCCTCATCACTCAAGTCATAGATTGGAGGTTGAGAGAAATCTACCTCCGCATCATCTTCATATTCACTTGGGGAAGATTCTTCGATCTTAGAGAATTCACTTGTGGACGCAAGTTCATCACTAGGAGAACTAGACTTGTGACTACACCATCAAGGAAAATTGCTTCTTGGATTACTCCGTCTGATTCTTCGTAAACGACTTGCCTTGGAGATTGTACGGTATCCTCCTTAGCATCAACTGTGGCATCTTTGATGGAGTTTTCCTCAATTCTGGATTCCCAAGGAAGTTCAGCATCGCCTAGATCTTCAACCAACTCTTCTTCTTGAACAATGACAGCTTCTTCTACTTGTTCTAGTACGAATTCATTCTCTGCCTTATCCACTGGAGTCTCTAGTATTTCTTTCATGCTACGCTCTTCATCGGGTTGTCCACATGGAGCTGTGGTTTGTCCTTGTATATTTGAGCGCTTAGTGGCCCATTGGATTAGTGCTTGCTCCAGTTGTTGAATGGTTATTTGAAATTTAATTACTGTTTCTTTTAGGCGATCCTCTGCTTCACGGTTTGCTGGACTTAGACATGATACATAGGGAAGTGGTGATGACTGGGAACGATTGGATTGGTATTGGGGTAAGGAAGGATCATATGATGGCGAATGGTGAAGAAAAGCTTGTGAGTGTGGTGGTTCGAGGTTACGTTGAAGGAATGGTTCATATGCACGAGGTGGGGCTTGTTGGTAGTTACAAGGTTGTCCACCATGTCTTTCAGCTGGGTATGCGCGGTAGAATGGTCTTTGTCCAGGATATCTCAGAGGGTGTTGCTGCCAAAAGGGTTGATTAGATCCTCTTGGTTCCATCCATACTTGATTGGTTTGACCTTGATGCACATTCCTTCTGTAACTTCTATTTCCTTTAACAATATTAGAACCAAACACAAAGTGAGAGGGGTGAGAGTTCATAGTAGCAAATAAAGATAAAAAGGAAAAACAAAAATAAATAAACAAGCAAAAGAAAAAAATATTTACAATAGCCAATAATAAGCCACACGTTAGCAGTTCCCCGGCAACGGCGCCATTTTGACGTCAGGATTTTTGCCAGTAAAGAATTTCATAAAAACAGTCGCGTTGTAGATATAGTCTCTAAACCAACAGAAATCCCTTCGTACAAACGTTTTGGTTGTCACAAGTAACAAACCCCTTTAAAATTAATAACTGGTGCACGAAATTGCAATCACACTTTTGCAATCCCGCACAACTAACCAGCAAGTGCACTGGGTCGTCCAAGTAATACCTTACGTGAGTAAGGGTCGATCCCACAGAGATTGTCGGCTTGAAGCAAGCTATGGTTATCTTGTAACTCTTAGTCAGGATATCAATAATTCTCAGGTTTAATTGTGAAAAGTGGAAGAACATGAAATAATTACTTGTTTTGCAGTAATGGAGAACATGTTGAGGTTTTGGAGATGCTCTATCTTCTGAATCTCTACTTTCCTACTGTCTTCTTCTTCAAGCACGCAAGACTCCTTCCATGGCAAGCTGTATGTAGGGTTTCACCATTGTCAATGGCTACCTCCCATCCTCTCAGTGAAAATGTTCAACGCGCTCTGTCACAGCACGGCTAATCATCTGTCGGTTCTCAATCAGGTTGAAATAGAATCCAGTGATTCTTTTGCGTCGGTCACTAACGCCCAGCCTTCAAAAGTTTGAAGCTTGTCACAGTCATTCAATCCTTGAATCCTACTCAGAATACCACAGACAAGGTTTAGACCTTCCGGATTCTCTTGAATGCCGCCATCAATTCTAGCTTATACCACGAAGATTCTGATTAAGGAATTCAAGAGATATTCACTCAATCTAAAGTAGAACGGAGGTGGTTGTCAGGCACACGTTCATAGGCGAGAATGATGATGAGTGTCACGGATCATCACATTCATCAGGTTGAAGAACAAGTGATATCTTAGAATAGAAGCAAGCGTGATTGAATGAAAAACAATAGTAATTGCATTAATCCATCAAGACACAGCAGAGCTCCTCACCCCAACCATGGGGTTTAGAGACTCATGCTGTAGAAAATACAATGAGAAACGTGTAAAGTGTCATGAGGTACAGATACAATGTCAAAAGATCCTATTAATAGTGAACTAGTAACCTAGGGTATACAGAAATGAGTAAATGATGTAAAAATCCACTTCCGGGGTCCACTTGGTGTGTGCTTGGGCTGAGCATTGAAGCTTTTTTTCTGTAGAGACTTTTTCTGGAGTTAAACACCAGCTTTTATGCCAGTTTGGGCGTTTAACTCCAATTCTTATGCCAGTTCCGGCGTTAAATGCCGGGAATAATTCTGAAGCTGATTTGCAACGCCAGTTTGGGCCATCAAATCTTTGGAAAAGTATAGATTATTATACATTGCTGGAAAGCCCAGGATGTCTACTTTCCAACACTATTGAGAGCGCGCCAATTGGGCGTCTATAGCTCTAGAAAATCCACTTCGAGTGCAGGGAGGTCAGAATCCAACAGCATCTGCAGTCCTTTTCAGCCTCTGAATCAGATTTTTGCTCAGGATCCTCAATTTCAGCCAGAAAATACCTGAAATCACAGAAAAACACACAAACTCATAGTAAAGCCCAGAAAAGTAAATTTTAACTCAAAACTAATAAATATATACTAAAAACTAACTAAAACATACTAAAAACATACTGAAAACAATGCCAAAAAGCGTATAAATTATCCGCTCATCACAACACCAAACTTAAATTGTTGCTTGTCCCCAAGCAACTGAAAATCAAAATAGAATAAAAAGAAGAGAATATACTATAGACTCCAAAATATCAAAGAAACTTAGCTCCAATTAGATAAGCGGAACTAGTAGCTTTTTGCTTCTGAACAGTTTTGGCATCTCACTTTATCCTTTGAAGTTTAGAATGATTGGCATCCATAGGGACTCAGAACTCAGATAGTGTTATTGATTCTCCTAGTTAAGTATGATGATTCTTGAACATAGCTACTTTATGAGCCTTGGCTGTGGCCCAAAGCACTCTGTCTTCCAGTATTACCACCGGATACATACATGCCACAGACACATAATTGGGCGAACCTTTTCAGATTGTGACTCAGCTTTGCTAGAGTCCCCAATTAGAGGTGTCCAAGGTTCTTAAGCACACTCTTTTTGCCTTGGATCACAACTTTATTTCTTTCTTTTCCTTTTTCTCTTTCTTTTCTTTTTCGTTTTTTTTTGTATTCACTGCTTTTTCTTGCTTCAAGAATCAATTTGATGATTTTTCAGATCCTCAATAACAGTTCTCCTTTCTCATCATTCTTTCAAGAGCCAACAATTTTAATATTCTTAAAACAACAAATTCAAAAGACATATGCACTGTTCAAGCATTCATTCAGAAAACAAAAAGTATTGTCACCACATCAAACTAACTCAACTAGTTTCAAAGATGAATTCGAAATCCTGTACTTCTTGTTCTTTTGTGATTAAAGCACTTTTCATTTAAGATAGGTGATGGAGTCATAGGACATTCATAGCTTTAAGACATGAACTCTAAATTTTATTAATCATGAATTAAGAACAAGACTCAGAAATAGATATAAGATCAGACTAGTAGTAATAGAAAACAAAAATTTAAATAAGCTCCTAATGATAGAAGTTATCACAGAGTTAGGACTCAACAACCTTGATTTTGAGAAGTGGATGCTCCCTCAATTTAAGGGGAGAACTTTTGGCGTTTCAACTCTTGAAGTTCATGCCCCTGCTTCTCTTGTTCCTTCAGCAATTTGCAGAGCATGCAGTTCTGATTCTGCTATTCTTCTTTAAGTTGCTCCATAGTTTCTTGCAACTTAGTGATAGATGCTTCTAGGCTGGCCCAGTAGTCAATATCAGGAAATTCAGGGAGGAACTCCTGTGCCCTCCTTTTGATAGAGTTGTCTTGCATTTTTCCTTCCATTGACTTCTTGGTGATTGGATGTTCAATGGGTATGAATTCATCTACTCCAATCTTCACCCCAGCCTCTTTACAGAGCAAGGAGATCAGGCTTGGGTAAGCCAGTTTGGCTTCAATGGAATTCTTATTTGCAATTGTGTAGATCTCACAAGCAATCAGATGATGAACCTCCACTTCTTTTCCAAGCATAATGCAATGAATCATCACTGCTCTCTTGATAGTAACCTCAGAACGGTTGCTAGTGGGCAATATGGAGCGCCCAATAAAGTCTAGCCAGCCTCTTGCAATTGGTTTGAGGTCTCCCCTCTTGAGTTGGTTTAGGACACCTTTTGAATTTGTTATCCACTTAGTTCCAGGGAGGCAAATATCCTCTATAACTTGATCCAACCCCTTATCTGCTCTCACTATTCTCCTATTAAAGGATTCAGGATCATCTTGTAGTTGAGGCAATTTGAAGACCTCTCTAATTTTGTCCAGATGGAAGTAGATAACTTTCCCTCTGACCATGGTTCTGTAAGTATGGAAAGCAGTTCCAGTCATTCTCTGCTTATCTGTCAGCCACAGATTTGAGTAGAATTCCTGAACCATATTTCTTCCAACCTTTATCTAAGGATTGGTTAGAACTTCCCATCCTCTGTTTCGAATTTGCTCTTGGATCCCCGGATATTCATCTTCTTTTAGATCAAATTTGACCTCCGGGATCACTGACCTCAGACCCATTATTTTGTGATAATGGTCTTCATGTTCTTTGGTTAAGAACTTCTCTTGATTCCAAAGACTCTTTGGATTATTCTCTTTCTTGCCTCTTAAATTGGTTTGTTTTCCCTTAGGAGCCATGATCTTGATGAATCTTGGCTTTGTGATCATGGAAAAGCACACCAAAACTTAGAGGTTTGGTTGTCCTCAAGCAAAAGAAAGGAGAGAGGGGAGAGAGGAGGAGAGCAAATTCAAATGGTGGGGAGAAAGGGGTGGCCGAACGTGTATTTATAAGGGAGGGGGGAGAGATTTCAAAAATTTTGAAGGAGATTTGAGAAGATATGGAGAGAATTTGAGAAAAATTTGAGTTTTTGAAGAAGATTTGGGAGGGATTTGAGAGAGATTTGAAGATTGATTTAATTTTTGAAAATTTGAAGGTGAATGATGAAAGTTTGAAATGTGTTTATGTAGAAAAGTATGGATCAAAAAAGGAAAGTTTGAAAAAATTTTAATCAGAAAGCAAAATCTTCGTCCCCCACCTTTCTGGCGTTAAACGCCCAAAATGGTATCCATTCTGGCGTCTAACGCCCATTTGTTGGCCATTGTGGGCGTTTAACGCCCAGCCAGGTACCCTAGCTGGGTTAAACGCCATAATTCCCTTTGTCACTGGGCGTTTTGCTAAACGCCCAGGATGCTGCACGCCTGGCGTTAAACGCCCAGAATGGTGCCCATTCTGGCATTTAACGCCCAAAATGGCACCTTTACTGGCGTTAAATGCCCAGAATGGTGCCCATTCTGGCGTTTAACGCCCAAAGTACCCCTTACTGGCGTTTTTTTGCCAGCAAGCTCTTTTTCTCTACTTTTTGCACTGAATCCTTCTGTGACTCTGTGAATTCCTTCATTTCTGATAATTGCCCTTGTAGAAGCAAAACATATAACCTGCTAATGACTGTGTTGCCTCCCAGCAAGCGCTTCTTTATTGTCTTTAGCTGGACCTTCACTAAGGATCATTCCAGCCTCAGTTTTGAGCATTCCTGCTCCAAATTGCTTTCAAGATAATGCTTGATCCTCTGTCCATTAACAATGAACTTCTTGTCAGAATCAGTATCCTGAAGCTCAACATATCCATATGGTGATACTCCTGTGATCATATACGGACCCCTCCAGCGGGATTTAAGTTTTCATGGGAACAATCTGAGCCTAGAGTTGAAGAGCAGAACTTTTTGTCCTGGCTCAAAGACTCTGGATGACAACTTGTTGTCATGCCACTTCTTTGCCTTTTCCTTATAAATCTTAGCATTTTCAAAGGCACTGAGTCTAAATTCATCTAGCTCATTTAGCTGAAGCAATCTTTTTTCACCAGCTAACTTAGCATCCAGGTTTAGGAATTTGGTTGCCCAGTAGGCTTTATGTTCCAGTTCCACAGGCAGATGACAGGCCTTGCCATACACAAGTTGGTATGGAGAGGTTCCTATTGGAGTCTTGAATGCTGTTCTGTATGCCCACAGAGCATCATCCAAGCCTTTGCCCAATCCTTTCTACGGGCAATTACAGTCCATTCTAGGATTCTTTTTAACTCTCTATTAGAGACTTCAGCTTGCCCATTTGTCTGTGGATGATACGGGGTTGCCACTTTGTGGCTAATTCCATATCGGACCATAGTAGAGTACAGCTGTTTATTGCAGAAATGAGTACCCCCATCACTGATTATGACTCTGAGAACACCAAATCTGCTGAAGATGTGTTTCTGGAGGAATTTCAGCACGGTCTTAGTATCATTAGTGGGTGTAGCAATTACTTCTACCCACTTAGATACATAGTCAACTGCCACCAGAATGTAAGTGTTTGAGTTTGATGGTGGGAATGGACCCATGAAGTCAATCCCCCATACATCAAACAACTCAATCTCTAAGATCCCTTGTTGAGGCATGGCGTATCCGTGAGGCAAGTTACCAGCTCTTTGGCAGCTGTCACAGTTACGCACAAACTCTCGGGCATCTCTATAGAGAGTAGGCCAGTAGAAGCCACATTGGAGGACCTTAGTGGCTGTTCGCTCACTTCCAAAATGTCCCCCATACTGTGATCCATGGCAGTGCCATAGGATCCTTTGTGCTTCCTCTCTGGGTACACATCTGCGGATCATTCCGTCTGCACATCTCTTAAAGAGATATGGCTCATCCCATAGGTAGTACTTGGCATCTGAAATTAATTTCGTTCTTTGCACCCTGCTGTACTCCTGGGGTATGAACCTCACAGCTTTGTAATTTGCAATATCTGCAAACCATGGAGCTTCCTGAATGGCAAAGAGTTGCTCAACTGGGAAAGTCTCAGAGATCTTAGTAGAAGGGAGGGACGCCCCAGCTACTGGTTCTATTCGGGATAGATGATCAGCTACTTGGTTCTCTGTCCCTTTTCTGTCTCTTATTTCTATATCAAACTCTTACAGAAGCAACACCCATCTTATGAGCCTGGGTTTTGAATCCTGCTTTGTGAGTAAGTACTTAAGAGCAGCATGGTCAGTGTACACAATCACCTTTGATCCCACTAGATAGGATCTAAACTTGTCAATGGCATAGACCACTGCAAGTAACTCTTTTTCTGTGGTTGTGTAATTCTTCTGTGCATCATTTAGAACACGGCTGGCATAATAAATGACGTGCAGAAGCTTGTTGTGCCTCTGTCCCAACACTGCACCAATGGTATGGTCACTAGCATCACACATTAGTTCGAATGGCAATGTCCAGTCTGGTGCAGAGATAACTGGTGCTGTGACCAGCTTGGCTTTCAGGGTCTCAAATGCCTGCAGACACTGTGTGTCAAACACAAATGGTTTGTCGGCAGCTAGCAAGTTGCTCAGAGGTTTAGCAATTTTCGAAAAATCCTTTATAAACCTTCTGTAGCAATTTTCGAAAATTCCCCTGCTTGAAATTTTGTTCCCAAGGACAATTCCTTCAGTCACCATAAAGTGACATTTCTCCCAGTTTAAAACCAAGTTAGTCTCTTGGCACCTTTTCAGGACAAGTGCTAGGTGGTTAAGACAGAAGCTGAATGAGTCTCCATATACTGAGAATTCATCCATGAAGACTTCCAGGAATTTCACCACCATATCAGTGAAGATGGTTAACATGCATCTCTGAAAGGTTGCAGGAGCATTACATAGACCAAAAGGCATTCTCCTGTAGGCAAACACGCCAGAAGGGCAAGTAAATACTGTTTTCTCTTGGTCTTGAGGATCTACTGCAATTTAGTTGTAACCCGAATAGCCGTCCAAAAAGCAGTAATAATCATGACCAGCTAGTCTTTCTAGCATTTGGTCTATGAATGGTAAAGGAAAATGATCCTTTCTGGTGGCTGTATTGAGCCTTCTGTAGTCAATACACATATGCCACCCTGTGACTGTTCTTGTAGGAACCAGTTCATTTTTTTCATTATGAACTACTGTCATGCCTCCCTTCTTGGGGACAACTTGGACAGGGCTCACCCAGGGGCTATCAGAAATAGGATAAATGATCCCAGCCTCTAGTAATTTAGTGACCTCTTTCTGCACCACTTCCTTCATGGCTGGATTTAGCCGCCTTTGTGGTTGAACCACTGGTTTGGCATTATCCTCCAATAGGATCTTGTGCATACATCTTGCTGTGCTAATGCCCTTAAGATCACTTATGGACCACCCAAGAGCTGTCTTGTGTGTCCTTAGCACTTGAATCAGTGCTTCCTCTTCCTGTGGATTTAAAGCAGAGCTTATGATTACAGGAAAGGTATCACCTTCTCCCAGAAATGCATATTTCAGGGATGGTGGTAATGGTTTGAGCTCTGTTTTGGGAGGTTTCTCTTCTTCCTGAGGGATTTTCAGAGGTTCTGTTATTCTCTCTGATTCCTCCAAATCAGGCTGAACATCTTTGAAGATGTCCTCTAGCTCTGATTCTAGACTTTCAGTCATATTGATCTCTTCCACCAAAGAGTCAATAATGTCAGCGCCCATGCAGTCATTTGGTGTGTCTGGATGCTGCATAGCTTTTACAACATTCAACTTGAACTCATCCTCATTGACTCTCAAGGTTACTTCCCCTTTTTGTACATCAATGAGAGTTCGTCCAGTTGCTAGGAAAGGTCTTCCTAGAATGAGAGTTTCACTCTTGTGCTCCTCCATTTCCAGCACTACAAAGTCAGTTGGAAAGGCGAATGGCCCAACTTTGACAATCATGTCCTCAATTATGCCTGATGGATATTTAATGGAACCATCAGCAAGTTAGAGGCATATCCGGGTTGGTTTGACTTCTTCAGTCAACCCAAGCTTTCTGATAGTGGATGCAGGTATTAGATTGATACTTGCTCCAAGGTCACACAGGGCTGTCTTGGTGCAAGCACCTTTTAATGTGCATGGTATCATAAAGCTTCTTGGATCTTGAAGCTTTTCTGGTAAGCTTTTCACTGCACTGCATTCTTCAGTGAGAATCTTTATTTCATGAACGTAGGATAAGAATGTA
This sequence comes from Arachis hypogaea, assembly GCF_003086295.3. Taxonomy (NCBI): domain Eukaryota; kingdom Viridiplantae; phylum Streptophyta; class Magnoliopsida; order Fabales; family Fabaceae; genus Arachis; species Arachis hypogaea. Next base: position 41,665,544 of record NC_092045.1, on the reverse strand, counting down.
TTTGCTCAAGTGCCTCTGCAAATGGAATCTTTATTTTAAGAGTCCTTAGATAGTCTGCAAAGCGGGCAAATTGCTTATCCTGCTCCGCTTGGCGGAGTTTCTGAGGATAAGGCATCTTGGCTTTATATTCTTCAACCTTAGTTGCTGCAGGTTTATTCCTTGCAGAAGTGGTTGGAGAAGCCTTTTTAGAGGGGTTATTATCAGCACTCTCAGGTGTCTGATCCTCCATTGGCGTTTGAACGCCAGGATTGGGTGAATATTGGGCGTTTAACGCTAACTTTTCTCCCTTTTCTGGCGTTTGAACGCCAGAACAGGGCAGGAAATGTGCGTTTAACGCCAGCTTTCCCCCCTTTTCTGGCGTTTGAACGCCAAAAGTATTCCTCTCTAGGCTCTTACTGTCCTCAGAGGGATTTTGGACAGTGGTTTGGTTATCCTCTGTCAATTGTTCCTTATTTGGCTTTTTGCTACTTTGAGCAGTGTTATTCAATGTCTTCTGGTGCGCGAAATTGTGAACAATACTTTTTCACAACTCTCATAATCCCCGGTCATGAACCCCAAAAACTTGGTGTTCAATACCATGGCATTACACAACTTCGCACAACTAACCAGCAAGTGCACTGGGTCGTCCAAGTAATAAACCTTACGCGAGTAAGGGTCGATCCCACGTAGATTGTTAGTATTGAAGCAAGCTATGGTCATCTTGTAAATCTTAGTCAGGCAAACTCAAATGTATATGATGATGAACGAAAATAACACAAAGGTAAAGATAGAGATACTTATGTAATTCATTGGTAGGAACTTCAGATAAGCGCATGAAGATGCCTTCCCTTCCGTCTCTCTGCTTTCCTACTGTCTTCATCCAATCCTTCTTATTCCTTTCCATGGCAAGCTTGTGTAGGGTTTCACCGTTGTCAATGGCTACCTCCCATCCTCTCAGTGAAAGCGATTGCATATGCTCTGTCACAGCATAGCGGAATTCAGCTGTCGGTTCTCGGTCAGGCCGGAATAGAATCCATCGATTCTTTTGCGTCTGTCACTAACGCCCCGCCTGCTAGGAGTTTGAAGCACGTCACAGTCATTCAATCATTGAATCCTACTCAGAATACCACAGACAAGGTTAGACCTTCCGGATTCTCTTGAATGCTGCCATCAGTTCTCGCCTATACCACGAAGATTCCGGTTAAAGAATCCAAGAGATAAACACTAGAGCCTTGTTGCTTTGTAGAACAATAGTGGTTGTCAGTCACCTTGTTCATGGGTGAGAATGATGATGAGTGTCACGGATCATCACATTCATCAAGTTGAAGAACAAGTGATATCTTAGAACAAGAACAAGCGGAATTGAATGGAAGAACAATAGTAATTGCATTAATACTCGAGGTACAGCAGAGCTCCACACCTTAATCTATGGTGTGTAGAAGCTCCACCGTTGAAAATACATAAGAACAAGGTCTAGGCATGGCCGAATGGCCAGCCTCCCAAAGTGATCAAAAGATCCAAAGATCGAAAGACTCTTCAGATTGAAAGATGATACAAATACCATAGCAAAAGGTCCTACTTATAGAAAACTAGTAGCCTAAGGTTTACATAAATGAGTAAATGACATAAAAATCCACTTCCGGGCCCACTTGGTGTGTGCTTGGTCTGAGCAATGAAGAAATTTCGTGCAGAGACTCTTCTTGGAGTTAAACGCCAGCTTTAGTGCCAGTTTGGGCGTTTAACTCCCATTTGGGTGCCAGTTCCAGCGTTTAACGCTGGGATTTCTGAGGGTGACTTTGAACGCCGGTTTGGGCCATCAAATCTTGGACAAAGTATGGACTATCATATATTGCTGGAAAGCCCAGGATGTCTACTTTCCAACGCCGTTGAGAGCGCGCCAATTGGGCTTCTGTAGCTAAAGAAAATCCACTTCGAGTGCAGGGAAGTCAGAATCCAACAGCATCTGCAGTCCTTTTTAGTCTCTGAATCAGATTTTTGCTCAGGTCCTTCAATTTCAGCCAGAAAATACCTGAAATCACAGAAAAACACACAAACTCATAGTAAAGTCCAGAAAAGTGAATTTTAACTAAAAACTAATAAAAATATACTAAAAACTAACTATATCATACCAAAAACATACTAAAAACAATGCCAAAAAGCATACAAATTATCCGCTCATCATCTTCCCACTCCTCAGTTGAACTGCTTGGCATTCTTCTGTTATTTGTTTAGATAGTTGCTGTTTTGCCTGATTCAACTGAGATTCTATGTTCTTGTTAGCAATTTTAGTTTCTTGGAGCATCTTTTTAAACTCTGCTAACTGTTTTGTCATCAGGTGTAATTGCTGATTAAGCTCAACCATCTGTTCTTGAGGGTTAGGATCAGTGGCTACTGCCATAACTTCCTCCTTTGTAGAGAACTCATTGCTAGAGTACAAATGTTGATTTCTAGCAACAGTATCTATAAGCTCTTGAGCCTCTTCAATTGTCTTCCTCATGTGTATAGATTCACCATCTGAGTGGTCTAAAGACATCTGAGCTTTTTCTGTAAGCCCATAGTAGAAGATGTCTAACTGTACCCACTCTGAAAACATTTCAGAGGGGCATTTTCTTAGCATACCTCTATACCTCTCCCTGGCATTATAAAGGGATTCATTATCCTCTTGTTTAAAGCCTTGGATGTCCAGCCTTAGCTGTGTCATCCTTTTTGGAGGGTAAAATTGATTCAGGAATTTGTCTGATAACTGTTTCCATGTCTTTATGCTTGCTGTAGGTTGGTTATTCAACCACCTTTTAGCTTGATCTTTTACAGCAAATGGAAACAGTAATAGTCTGTAGACATCCTGATCCACCTCTTTATCACGTACTGTGTCAGTAATTTGTAAGAACTGTGCCAGAAACTCAGTAGGCTCTTCCTGTGGAAGACCGGAATACTGACAATTTTGCTGCACCATGATAATGAGTTGAGGATTTAGCTCAAAGCTACTTGCTTTGATGGGAGGTATACAGATGCTACTCCCATATGCAGCTGTAATGGGATTAGCATATGACCCCAGAGTCCTTCTGGATTGCTCAATTCCACTTAGGTCCATGATGGAGAAAGGGAATATGATATGAATTCACAAGCAAAGTAAAAATATATATTTTTTTAAGGTGACCGAAAAAAAATTAAAATAAAATAAATGGAAAATAAAATAAAATTTCGAAAATTAAAAGAAAATAAGATCAAAGCAAATTGAAAACTGAATCAATTAGTTAATTAAAAAGATTTTGAAATTGACAATTGAAGAGATATGATTGAAAATTATTTTGGAAAAGATTTGATTTTTGAAATGAGGAGAGAAAAACAACAAAATGACACCAAACTTAAAATTTTTAGAAAATGAAACACAAATTTTCGAAAATTTTAAAGGAAAAACACAAAGAAGACACCAAACTTAGAATTTTTAAAGAACAAGAAAGGACTAAGAACATGCAATTGACACCAAACTTAAAATATGAAACTAGACTCAAATAAAAGACTCTAAACCAACAAAAATAAAACAGTCCTAATCTAAGCAACAAGATAAGCCGTCAGTTGTCCAAGCTCAAACAATCCCCGGCAACGGCGCCAAAAACTTGGTGCATGAAATTGCAATCACACTTTTGCAATCCCGCACAACTAACCAGCAAGTGCACTGGGTCGTCCAAGTAATACCTTACGTGAGTAAGGGTCGATCCCACGGAGATTGTCGGCTTGAAGCAAGCTATGGTTATCTTGTAACTCTTAGTCAGGATATCAATAATTCTCAGGTTTGAATTGTGAAAAGTGGAAGAACATGAAATAATTACTTGTTTTGCAGTAATGGAGAACAGGTTGAGGTTTTGGAGATGCTCTATCTTCTGAATCTCTGCTTTCCTACTGTCTTCTTCTTCAAGCACGCAAGACTCCTTCCATGGCAAGCTGTATGTAGGGTTTCACCGTTGTCAATGGCTACCTCCCATCCTCTCAGTGAAAATGTTCAACGCGCTCTGTCACAGCACGGCTAATCATCTGTCGGTTTTCAATCAGGTTGGAATAGAATCAAGTGATTCTTTTGCGTCTGTCACTAACGCCCAGCCTTCAAGAGTTTGAAGCTCGTCACAGTCATTCAATCCTTGAATCCTACTCAGAATACCATAGACAAGGTTTAGACCTTCCGGATTCTCTTGAATGCCGCCATCAATTCTAGCTTATACCACGAAGATTCTGATTAAAGAATCCAAGAGATATTCACTCAATCTAAAGTAGAACGGAGGTGGTTGTCAGGCACACGTTCATAGGCGAGAATGATGATGAGTGTCATGGATCATCACATTCATCAGGTTGAAGAACAAGTGATATCTTAGAATAGAAGCAAGCGTAATTGAATGAAAAACAATAGTAATTGCATTAATCCATCAAGACACAGCAGAGCTCCTCACCCCAACCATGGGGTTTAGAGACTCATGCTGTAGAAAATACAATGAGAAACGTGTAAAGTGTCATGAGGTACAGATACAATGTCAAAAGATCCTATTAATAGTGAACTAGTAACCTAGGGTATATGGAAATGAGTAAATGACGTAAAAATCCACTTCCAGGGTCCACTTGGTGTGTGCTTGGGCTGAGCATTGAAGCTTTTTTTGTGTAGAGACTTTTTCTGGAGTTAAATGCCAACTTTTATGCCAGTTTGGGCGTTTAACTCCAATTCTTATGCCAGTTCCGGCGTTAAACGCCGGGAATTCTGAAGCTGATTTGCAACGCCGGTTTGGGCCATCAAATCTTGGGCAAAGTGTGGACTATTAACATTTCTGGAAAGCCCAGGATGTCTACTTTTTAACTCCGTTAAGAGCGCGCCAATTGGGTTTCTGTAGCTCCAAAAAATGCACTTCGAGTGCAGGGAGGTCAGAATCCAACAGCATCTACAGTCCATTTCAGCCTCTGAATCAGATTTTTGCTCAGGACCCTCAATTTCAGCCAGAAAATACCTGAAATCATAGAAAAACACACAAACTCATAGTAAAGTCCAGAAAAGTGAATTTTAACTAATAAATATATACTAAAAACTAACTAAAACATACTAAAAACATACTAAAAACAATGCCAAAAAGCGTATAAATTATCTGCTCATTAGAGAGCTGGCGCTGAATGCCAGAAACAAGCATGGAACTGGCGTTCAACGCCGGAAACATGCTGCACATGGGCGTTGAACGCCCAGAACATGCATCACTTCGGCGTTTAAACACCAGAATTGTATGCAAAGGCGTTTTACATGCCTAATTAGTGCAGGGATGTAAATCCTTGACACCTCAGGATCTGTGGACCCCACAGGATCATCTCAGGATCTGTGGACCCCGCAGGATCCCCACCTACCTCAACTCACCTTCTCCTTTCTTCATCAATCACCTTAATCCCTCTTCCCCATCATCTCTTCACCATTCACATCCATCCATCCTCCCCATCCAAACCCACCCTACATGGCCGAAACACAAACATCTCTCCTTCTCCCCCATATCTTCTTCTCATTCTTCTATTCTTTCTTCTTTTGCTCGAGGGCGAGCAACATTCTAAGTTTGGTGTGGTAAAAGCATAGCTTTTTTGCTTTTCTTCCTTTTCCATAACCATTAATGGCACCTAAGGCCAGAGAAACCTCAAAAAAAAAAGAGAAAAGAAAGAGAAGACAAAAGAGAAGACAAAAGCTTCCACCTCTGAGTCATGGGAGATGGAGAGATTCATCTCAAAGGTCCGTAGCTCAGTAGAAGAGCATTTGACTGCACATCAAGAGAGCATGAGGAATTCCCTCATCAAGAAATACCTGAGATACCTCAGGGGATACATGTTCCTCCACATAATTATTGGAAGCAACTAAGGATAGGAACACCAAAATCACTAGGGATCATGCAACAGAAGCAAGGAAGAGACATAAAGGAGCTCAAAAAGCACCATTGGACCTTCAAAAAGGCGCCACCCTCACTAAGGTGGACTCATTCCTTAACTTCCTTATTCTTATCTCTCTGTTTTTTTATTTTTATGCTATATGTTTGTTTATGTTTTGTGTCTCTACCTCATGATCATTAGTATTGAGTAACTATGTCTTAAGGCTATGAATAATTCCATAAATCTTTCACCTCTCTTAAATGAAAAATGTTTCTAATTCAAAAGAACAAGAAGTACATGAATTTTGAAATTATCCTTGAATTTAGTTTAATTATATTGATGTGGTGACAATACTTTCTGTTTTCTAAATGAATGCTTGAACAGTGCATAATTTTGATCTTTTTCTTTATGAATGTTAAAATTTTTGGCTCTTGAAAGAATGATGAACAAAGAGAAATGTTATTGATAATCTGAAAAATCATGAAATTGATTCTTGAAGCAAGAAAAAGTAGTGAATAGCCCTTAAAACCAAAAGGCAAGGGTAAAAAGGCAGAAAAAAATGGCGGAAAAAAAAAGAAAAAGCAAGTAGAAAAAGCCAATAGCCCTTAAAACTAAAAGGCAAGGGTAAAAAGGATCCAAGGCTTTGAGCATCAATGGATAGGAGGGCCCAAGGAAATAAATCCAGGCCTAAGCGGCTAAATCAAGCTGTCCCTAACCATGTGCTTGTGGCATGCAGGTCCAAGTGAAAAGCTTGAGACTGAGTGGTTAAATTCGTGATCCAAAGCAAAAAGAGTGTGTTTAAGAGCTCTGAACACCTCTAACTGCGGACTTTAGCAAAGCTGAGTCACAATCTGAAAAGGTTTACCCAGTCATGTGTCTGTGGCATTTATGTATCCGGTGGTAATACTGGAAAACAAAGTGCTTGGGGCCACGGCCAAGACTCATAAAAGTAGCTGTGTTCAAGAATCAACATACTTAACTAGGAGAATCAATAACACTATCCAAAATTCTAAGTTTCTATAGATGCTAATCATTCTGAACTTCAAAGGAAAAAGTGAGATGCCAAAAGTGTTCAGAAGCAAAAAGCTACAAGTCCCGCTCATCTAATTAGAACTAATATTCTTTGATATTTTGGGATTCATAGTATATTCTCTTCTTTTTATCCTAATTGATTTTTAGTTGCTTGGGGACAGGCAACAATTTAAGTTTGGTGTCGTGATGAGCGGATAATTTATACGCTTTTTGGCATTGTTTTTAGGTAGTTTTTAGTATGATCTAGTTACTTTTAGGGATGTTTTCATTAGTTTTTATGCTAAATTCACATTTCTGGACTTTACTATGAGTTTGTGTATTTTTCTGTGATTTCAGACCTTTTCTTGATGAAATTGAGGGACCTGAGCAAAACTCTGATTAAAGGCTGACAAAGGACTACTGATGCTGTTGGAATCAGACCTCCCTACACTCAAAATGGATTTTCTGGCCCTACAAAACTCCAAATGGCGCGCTCTCAATGGCGTTGGAAAGTAGACATCCTGAGCTTTCCAGCAATATATAATAGTCCATACTTTATTTGTGATTAGATGACGTAAACTGCATTTAACGCCAGTTTCATGCTGCATTCTGGAGTCAAACGCCAGAAACACGTCACGAACCAGAGTTGAACGCCCAAAACATGTTACAACTTGGCGTTAAACTCCAAGAGAAGCCTCAACTCGTGGATAGATCAAGCTCAGCCCAAGCACACACCAAGTGGGCCCCGGAAGTGGATTTATACATCAATTACTTACCTCTGTAAACCCTATTAGCTAGTTTAGTATAAATAGAACTTTTTACTAGTGTATTAGATATCTTTGGTCTCAGTTTTATTCTATTATTCATCTTAAGAGACTATTAATCACGTTTGGGGGCTGGCCATTCGGCCATGCCTGGACCTATCACTTATGTATTTTCAACGGTGGAGTTTCTACACACCATAGATTAAGGGTGTGGAGCTCTGCTGTACCTCAAGTTTCAATGCAATTACTACTATTTTCTATTCAATTCGATTTATTCCTATTCTAAGATATTCGTTGTACTTCAACTTGATGAATGTGATGATCTGTGACACTCATCATTATTCTCACCTATGAACGCGCGTGACTGACAACCACTTCCGTTCTACCTTAGACCGGGCGCATATCTCTTGGATTCTTTGATCAGAATCTTCGTGGTAAAAGCTAGAATTGATGGCGGCATTCATGGGAATCTAGAAAGTCTAACCTTGTCTATGGTATTCCGAGTAGGATTCCGGGATTGAATGACTGTGACGAGCTTCAAACTCCTGAAGGCTGGGCGTTAGTGACAGACGCAAAGGAATCACGGGATTCTATTCCAACCTGATTGAGAACCGACAGATGATTAGCCGTGCTGTGACAGAGCATTTGGACCATTTTCACTGAGAGAATGGGATGTAGCCATTGACAACGGTGATGCCCTACATACAGCTTGCCATGGAAAGGAGCAAGAAGGATTGGATGAAAGCAGTAGGAAAGCAGAGATTCAGAATAGAACAAGAAAACAAAAAAAAATGAAAAACAACAAACAACACAAAACAAGAAAACATCAAGATCAAACAAGAACACTTGTCAAGAACAACTTGAAGATCATGAAGAACACTATGAATGCATGAGATTTTCGAAAAATGCAAGAAAAAATTTTTAAAACATGCAATTGACACCAAACTTAAAAAATTGACTCAAGACTCAAACAAGAAATACAAAATATTTTTGGTTTTTATGATTTTATGAATTTTTTTGGATTTTTATTAATTTTTTTCGAAAATATTTTTGGAAAAATGAAAAAGAAAAATTTTGAAAAAGTTTTTGAAAAGAAAATTACCTAATCTGAGCAACAAGATGAACCGTCAGTTGTCCATACTCGAACAATACCCGGCAACGGCGCCAAAAACTTGGTGGACAAAATTGTGATAAAAGAGTTCCAGGCACTGTTAGAGAAGCTCACAACTCCGTTCAACTAACCAGCAAGTGTACTGGGTCGTCCAAGTAATAAACCTTACGTGAGTAAAGGTCGATCCCACAGAGATTGTTGGTATGAAGCATGCTATGGTCACCTTGTAAATCTCAGTTAGGCAGATTAAATTGGTTTATGACGAGTTCAAAAATAATTAATAAATAGAAAATAAAATAGGATAGAAATACTTATGTAAATCAATAGTGGGAATTTCAGATAGGCGTATGGAGATGCTGTGCTCCTCTCGGATCTCTACTTTTTTATTACATTCATCCAATCCTTCTTACTCCTTTCCATGGCAAGCTGTATGTAGGGCATCACCATCATCAATGGCTACTTTCAATCCTCTCGGGAAAATGGTCCTATGCGCTGTCACTGCACGGCTAATCGTCTGTAGGCATCACCCTTGTTGATAGCTACATCCCATCCTCTCAGTGAAAATGGTCCAAATGTTCTGTCACAGCACGGCTAATCATCTATCGGTTCTCAATCAGGTTGGAGTAGAATCCATTGATTCTTTTGCGTTTGTCATCACGCCCAGCCTTCAGGAGTTTGAAGCTCGTCACAGTCATTCAATACCGGAATCCTACTCGGAATACCACAGACAAGGTTAGACTTTCCGGATTCCTGGGATCCTACTCGGAATACCACAGACAAGGTTAGACTTTCCGGATCCCCATGAATGCCACCATCTATCTAGCTTATACCACGAAGATTCTGTTGGGGAATCTAAGAGATATGCACCCGGCCTAGAGTAGAATGGAAGTGGTTGTCAGTCACGCACGTTCATAGGTGAGAATTATGATGAGTGTCACGGATCATCACATTCATCAAAGTGTTGTGCAACGTATATCTTGGAATAAGAATAAAAGAGAATTGAATGGAAAGTAATAGTAATTGTATTGAAACTTGAGGTACAGCAGAGCTCCACACCTTTAATCTATGGTGTGTAGAAACTCCACCGTTGAAAATACATAAGTGAAAGGTTCAGGCATGGCCGAATGGCCAACCCCCTTGAAGGTGATCAAAAGACCGAATGGTCAAAAGATGACTAATACACTAGTAAAAAGTCTTATTTATACTAAACTAGCTACTAGGGTTTACATGAGTAAGTAATTGATGCATAAATCCACTTCCGGGGACCACTTGGTGTATGTTTGGGCTGAGCTTGATCTATCCACGAGCTGAGGCTTTTCTTGGAGTTGAACGCCAAGTTATAACGTGTTTTGGGCGTTCAACTCCGGGTTGTGACGTGTTTCTGGCGTTTAACTCCAGACAACAGCATGTACTTGGTGTTGAGCGCCACTTTACGTTATCAATTCCCGAATAAAGTATAGACTATTATATATTGCTGGAAAGCTCTAGATGTCTACTTTCCAACGCCGTTGAGAGCGCGCCATTTGGAGTTCTGGAGCTCCAGAAAATTCATTTTGAGTGCAGGGAGATTAGATTCCAAGCGCATCAGCAGTCCTTTTGTCATCCTTTTTCAGAGTTTTGCTCAAGTCCCTCAATTTCAGCCAGAAATTACCTGAAATCACAGAAAAACACACAAACTCATAGTAAAGTCCAAAAATGTGAATTTAACATAAAAACTAATGAAAACATCCCTCAAAGTAGCTTAAACTTACTAAAAATTACCTAAAAACAATGCCAAAAAGCGTATAAATTATCCGCTCATCAGGTAAGCCAATTTGGCGTCCTTGGAGTTCTTATTTGCAATTGTGTAGAGCTCACAAGAAATCAGTTGATGAATCTCCACTTCGTTTCCTTGCATAATACAATGGATCATCACTGCTCTCTTGATAGTGACTTTGGAGCGGTTGCTGGTAGGCAGTATGGAACGCCTAATTAAATCCAGCCAGCCCCTAGCAACTGGTTTGAGATCCCCTCTCTTGAGTTGGTTTAGAACACCTTCTGTGCTAGTTGTCCACTTGGTTCCAGGGATGCATATGTCCTCTAGAATTTGGTCTAAGTGCTTATCATCACACACCATTCTCCTATTAAAGGATTCTGGATCATCTTGTAGTTGAGGCAGCTTGAAGACCTCTCTTATTTTGTCAAGGTGGAAGTAAATCATCTTCCCTCTAACCATGGTTAGAAAGGTATAGAAAGCGGTTCCAGTCATTCTCTGCCTCTCTGTTTGCCACAGATTTGAGTAGAATTCCTGAACCATATTTCTACCCACCTTTGTCTTAGGATTAGCTAGAATTTTCCAGCCTTTGTTTCGAATTTGCTCTTGGATCTCCGGATATTCGTCTTCTTTCAGATCGAATTTAACTTCCAGGATCACTGACCTTAGACCCATTATTTTATGGTAATGGTCTGAATGTTCCTTGGTTAAGAACCTCTCTTGATTCCAAAGTGATTTTGGATTATTCTCTTTCTTGCCTCTTGAAGTGGTTTGTTTTTTCTTAGGAGCCATGATCTTAGTGAGTCTTAGCTCAGTGATCACACAAAACACACCAAATTTAGAGGTTTGCTTGTCCTCAAGCAAAAGAAAAGAAAGGAGAGGAGAAGGAGGAGAGCCAAATTCGAATTGTGGAGGAGCGGGGGTGGCTAAATGTTAATTTAAAAGGAAGGGGTGGGTTCAAAAATTTTTGAAAAAGATATGATAGAAGATATGATTTGTAAAAGATAAGTATGAAATGCAAAAGATGTAATTTTAAAATTGAAAAGATATGAGAGAATTTTGAAAAAGATAAAATTAAATTGGAAAAGATATTATGATGAGTTGAAAAAAATTTGAAAAGATGTTAAAAAGATAGATGGGTTTTGCAAAAGATTTGAAAAGAAATAAAAAGATATATGAGTTTTTAAAAAAAAGATTTGAAAAGATGAAAAGATTTTTAGGATTAAGAGTTATTTTTGAAATTCGAAATTAAGAGATAAGGATTTGTAATATGTTTATGCAAGAAATTATGGATGAAAACATGAAAAAATAAAAAAATTGAGTTGGAAAACAAAACTACCTCCCCTCCATGTTCCTGGTGTTAAACGCCCAGGAGTTGCTTGTTTTGGGTGTTTAACGCCCATTTGCTGCTTGTTTTGGGCGTTTAACGCCCACCCAGGTACCCTGGCTGGCGTTAAATGGCAGAAAGTCTTTATCACTGGGTTTTTCTAAATGCCCAGGATGTTGCAGTTCTGGTGTTAAACGCCCAGAATGGCACCCATTCTGGCATTTAACACCCAGAAAGATATCCTTACTGGCCTTAAACGCCCAGAATGGTGCCCATTCTGGCGTTTAACGCCCAAAAGTGCCTTTTACTGGCGTTTTCGTGCCAGTGACCTTCTTTTCTCTACTTTCTGCTCTGAATCCTTCTGTAACTCTGTGAACTCCTGTAAATGAGAATTAGCTATGATGATAATTTATTAAACTCCTATAATTATTATTTAAATAACAAATAAACTACAGTAATGGCTGGGTTGCCTCCCAGCAAGCGCTTCTTTATTGTCCTTAGCTGGACCTTACTTAGATTTAATCTAGTCTCAATTTTGAGCATTCTTGCTCAAAATTGCTTTCAAGATAATGTTTGACTCCCTGTCCATTAACAATGAACTTTTTGTCAGAATCAATATCCTGGACCTCTACATATCCATATGGTGACACACCTGTAATCACATATGGTCCTCTCCACCGGGATTTAGTTTCCCAAGGAATAGCCTGAGCCTAGAGTTAAACAGCAGCACATTTTGTCCTGGCTCAAAGACTCTAGATGACAGGTTCTTATCATGCCATCTCTTTGCTTTCTCCTTGTAAATTTTGGCATTTTCAAAAGCATTGAGTCTGAATTCCTCTAGCTCATTAAGCTAGAGCAATCTTTTTCTCCAGCTAATTTGGCATCAAGGTTTAGGAATCTGGTTGCCCAGTAGGCTTTATGTTCCAGTTCTACGGGCAGGTGACAGGCCTACCCATACACAAGCTGGTATGGAGAGGTTCCTATAGGAGTCTTGAATGCTGTTCTGTATGCCCATAAAGCATCATCCAAGCTCATTGCCCAATCCTTTCTACGGGAAATTATAGTTCGTTCTAGGATTCTTTTTAGTTCTCTATTAGAGACTTCAGCTTGCCCATTGGTCTGTGGATGATATGGAGTTGCCACCTTATGGCTGATTCCATATCAGACCATGGCAATATAAAGTTGTTTATTGCAGAAATGAGTGCCTCCACCACTGATTAGTGCTCTAGGGACACCAAATCTTCTAAAGATATGTTTCTGGAGGAACTTCAGTACTGTCTTAGTAATTGCCTCCACCCATTTAGATACATAGTCTACTGCCACCAGAATGTAAGTATTTGAGTAAGATGGTGGGAAAGGCCTCATGAAGTCAATACCCTATACATCAAACAACTCAATCTCTAAGATCCCTTGTTGAGGCATGGCGTAACCATGAGGCAGATTACTAGCTCGCTGGCAACTGTCAGAGTTACGTACAAATTCTCGAGAGTCTCTATAGATTGTAGGCCAGTAGAAGCCACATTGGAGGACATTGGTGGCTGATCGCTCACCTCCGAAATGTCCTCCATATTGTGATCTACGGCAATGCCATAGGATTTTCTGCGCCTCTTCTCTAGGCACGCACCTACGGATTATTCCGTCTGTGCATCTCTTAAAGATATATGGTTCATCCCATAAGTAGTACTTCGCATCAGAAAGTAATTTTTTCTTTTGCTGCCTACTGTACACCTTGGGAATGAATCTTACAGCTTTATAGTTTGCAATGTCTGCAAACCATGGCACTTCCTGAATGGCAACGAGTTGCTCATCTAGAAAGGTTTCAGAGATCTCAGTGAGGGGGAGAGACATCCCTTCTACTGGTTTTATTCAGGACAGGTGATCTGCTATTTGATTCTCTGTTCCTTTTCTGTCTCTTATTTCTATATCAAACTCTTGCAGAAGTAACACCCATCTTATGAGCCTGGGTTTTGAATCCTGCTTTGTAAATAGATATTTAAGAGCAGCATGGTCAGTGTACAAAATCACTTTTGATCCTACCAAATAGGATTTGAACTTGTCAATGGCATAAACCACTACAAGCAATTCCTTTTCTGTGGTTGTGTAATTTTTCTGCGCGTCATTTAGAACACGGTTGGCGTAAGAAATGACGTGCAAAAGCTTGTCATGGCTCTGTCCCAATACTGCACCAATAGCATGGTCACTGGCATCACACATTAGTTCAAATGGAAATGTCCATTCTGATGCAGAAATGACAGGCGTTGTGACCAGCTTAGTGGTGCACAAAATTGTGATCATCAACAATGGCGCCAAAAACTTGGTAGCGCTCTCAAATGTGAATCACACTTTGTCACAACTCTGCACAACTAACCAGCAAGTGCACTGGGTCGTCCAAGTAATAAATCTTACATGAGTAAGGGTCGATCCCACGGAGATTGTTGGTATGAAGCAAGCTATGGTCATCTTGTAAATCTCAGTCAGGCAGATTATAATGGTTATAAAGGTTTTCGTAATTAATAATAAATAAAGCATAAAATAAAGATAGATATACTTATGTAAATTATTGGTGGGAATTTCAGATAAGTGTATGGGTATGCTTTGTCCCTGTTGAATCTCTGTTTTCCTACTGCCTTCCTTCAATCCTTCATACTCTTTTCCATGGCAAGCTGTCTGTAGGGCATCACCGTTGTCAATGGCTACATCCCATCCTCTCAGTGAAAATGGTCCAAATGCTCTGTCACAGCACGGCTAATCATCTATCGATTCTCGATCATGTCGGAATAGAATCCATTGATTCTTTTACGTCTGTCACCACGCCCAACAATCGTGAGTTTGAAGCTCGTCACAGTCATTCAATCCTTGAATCCTACTCGAAATACCACAGACAAGGTTTAGACTTTCTGGATTCTCAAGAGTGGCCACCAAAGGGTTCTAGCTTATACCACGAAGATTCTGATCAAGGAATCCAAGAGATATGCGCTCGGTCTAAGGTAGAACGGAAGTGGTTGTCAAGCACGCGTTCATGAGGACGGATGATGATGAGTGTCACGGATCATCATATCCATCAGGTTGAAGGGCAGTGAATATCTTAGAATAAGAATAAGCATGAATTGAATAGAAAATAGTAGTACTTTGCATTAAAACCCGAGGTACAGTAAAGCTCCACACCTTAGTCTATGGTGTGTAGAAACTCCACCGTTGAAAATACATAAGTGATCAAGGTTCAGGCATGGCCGAATGGCCAGCCCCCCAAAGTCTAAGAACTAAACGTCAAAGATAGATACCAAGATGTCTAATACAATAATAAAATGTCCTATTTATACTAGACTAGTTACTAGGGTTTACAGAAACAAGTATAAATGCAGAAATCCACTTCCGGGGCCTACATTGGTGTGTGCTTGGGCTGAGCTTGAGCTTTACATGTGCAGAGGCTTCTCTTGGAGTTAAACGCCAAGTTGTAACGTGTTTTTGGCGTTCAACTCTGGTTTGTGACGTGTTTCTAGAGTTTTACTCCAGAATGCAGCATGGAACTGGCGTTGAACGCCAGTTTGCATTGTCTAAGCTCGAAAAAAGTATGAATCATTATATATTGCTGGAAAGCTCTGGATGTCTACTTTCCAACTCCGTTGAGAGCGTGCCATTTGAAGTTCTGTAGCTCTAGAAAATTCATTTCGAGTGCAGGGAGGTCAGAATCCAACAACATCAGCAGTCCTTTGTCAGCCTGAATCAGATTTTTGCTCAGGTCCCTCAATTTCAGCCAGAAAATACCTAAAATCATAGAAAAACACACAAACTCATAGTAAAGTCCAGAAATGTAAATTTTTCATAAAAACTAATTAAAACATTCCTAAAAGTAGCTAGATCCTACCAAAAACTAACTAAAAACAATGCCAAAAAGCGTATAAATTATCCGCTCATCACAACACGAAACTTAAATTGTTGCTTGTTCCTAAGGAACTGAAAATCAAATAAGATAAAAAGAAGAGAATATACTATAAATTTCAAAATATCAATGAATATTAGTTCTAATTAGATGAGCGGGACTTGCAGCTTTTTGGTTCTGAACAGTTTTGGCATCTCACTTTTTCCTTTGAAGTTTAGAATGATTGGCATCTATAGGAACTTAGAGTTCAGATAGTGTCATTGATTCTCCTATTAAGTATGTTGATTCTTGAACACAGCTACTTTTATGAGTCTTGGCCGTGGCCCTAAGCACTTTGTTTTACAGTATTACCACCGGATACATAAATGCCATAGACACATGACTGGGTGAACCTTTTCAGATTGTGACTCAGCTTTGCTAAAGTCCCCAGTTAGAGGTGTCCAGAGCTCTTAAGCACACTCCTTTTGCTTTGGATCATGACTTTAACCACTCAGTCTCAAGCTTTTTACTTGGACCTGCATGCCACAAGCACATGGTTATGGACAGCTTTATTTAGCCGCTTAGCCCTGGATTTAATTTCCTTGGGCCCTCCTATCCATTGATGCTCAAAGCCTTGGATCCTTTTTACCCTTGCCTTTTGGTTTTAAGGGTTATTGGCTTTTTCTGCTTGCTTTTTCTTTTTCTTTTATATTTTTTTCGCCACTTTTTTTTTGCAAGCTTTTATTATTCACTGCTTTTTCTTGCTTCAAGAATCAATTTTATGATTTTTCAGATCATCAATAACATTTCTCTTTTTCATCATTCTTTCAAGAGCCAACAATTTTAACATTCATAAACAACAAGATAAAAAATATGCATTGTTCAAGCATTCATTCAGAAAACAAAAAGTATTGTCACCACATCAATATAATTAAACTAATTTCAAGGGTGAATTTGAAATTCATGTATTTCTTGTTCTTTTGTATTAAAAACATTTTTCATTTAAGAGAGGTGAAGGATTCATGGAATTATTCATAGCCTTAAGACATAGTTACTAAACACTAATGATCATGTAATAAAGACTCAAAACATAAACAAACATGAAGCTTAAAACCAAAAAACAGAGAAATAGGAACAAGGAAGTTAAGGAATGAGTCCACCTTAGTGATGGTGGCGTCTTCTTCTTGAATGACCAATGATGTCCTTGAGCTCCTCTATGTCTTTTCCTTGCCTTTGTTGCTCCTCCCTCAGAGCTCTTTGATCTTCTCTAATTTCATTGAGAATGATGGAGTGCTCTTGATATTCTACCCTTAATTGGTCCATGTTGTAACTCAAGTCTTCTAGAGAAGTGTTGAGTTGTTCCCAATTATTGTTTGGAGGAAAATGCATCCCTTGAGGCATCTCAGGGATTTCTTGATGATGAGCTTCCTCATGTGTCTCTTGAGATCCATGAATGGGCTCTCTTGTTTGCTCTATCATCTTCTTAGTCATGGGCTTGTCCTCTTTAATGAGGATGTCTCCTTCTATGATAACTCCAGCTAAGTAGCATAGATGGCAAATGAGATGAGGGAAAGCTAGCCTTACCAAGGTAGATGGCTTTTCGGCTACTTTGTAGAGTTCTAGAAAGATGACTTCATGAACTCCTACTTCCTCTCCAATCATGATGCTATGGATCATGATGGCCCAATCCACAGTAACTTCGGATCAGTTGCTAGTGGGGATGATGGAACGTTGGATAAACTCCAACCATCCTCTAGCTACATGCTTAAGGTCCAGTCTTCTCAATTGAACCGGCTTGCCTTTAGAGTCTATTTTCCATTGGGCTCCTTCAACACATATGTCCATAAGGACTTGGTCCAACCTTTAATCAAAGTTGACCCATCTAGTGTAGGGGCGTGCATTTTCTTGCATTATAGGCAAGTTGAACGCCAACCTTATATTTTCTGGACTGAAATCTAAGCGTTTTCCCCGAACCATTGTAAGATAATTCTTTGGATTCGGGTTCATACTTTAATCATGGTTCCTAGTGATCCATGCATTGGCATAGAACTCTTGAATCATTAAGATTCCAACTTGTTGAATAGGGTTGGTTAGAACTTTCCAACCTCTTCTTTGGATCTCATGTCGGATCTCCGGATACTCATTTTTCTTGAGCATGAAAGGGACCTCGGGGATCACCTTCTTCTTGGCCACAACTTCATAGAAGTGGTCTTGATGGACCTTTGAGATGAATCTCTCCATCTCCCATGACTCAGAGGTGGAAGCTTTTATCTTCCCTTTCCTCTTTCTAGATGTTTCTCTGGCCTTTGGTGCCATAAGTGGTTATGGAAAAACAAAAAAGCTATGTTTTTACCACACCAAGCTTAGAATATTGCTCGCCCTCGAACAAAAGAAGAAAGAATAAAAGAAGAAGAAGAAGAAAATATGGAGAAGAGGGAGAGAGATGTATATTCGGCCAAGGGGGATGATAAACCACTATTTTATGGTTTATCTTGTGCTCAATTGAGTGGTTTTTATCAAGCCTTTGCCAACTTATTCATATGATATGCATGGTTTTACATTCTCCTTCCTGATTCTGTGCTATGATTGAAAATATGCTTCTTTGTTCTTAATTTTGCTATGTTTAATCCTGTCTTATTACCATTCGATGCCTTGATATGCATGTTAAGTGATTTCAGATATTACAGGGCAGGAATGGCTCAGAGGATGGAAAGGAAGCATGCAAAAGTGGAAGGAATACAAGAAGTAGAAGAAACTGCAAAGCTGTCAGCCTGACCCTCTTGCACTAAAACGATCATAACTTGAGCTACAGAGGTCTAAATGATGCGGTTCCACTTGCGTTGGAAAGCTAATGTCCGGGGCTTCGATTTGATATTTAATTTCCTATAGTAGCCATACAGATAAGCGACGCGAACGCGCGCTCCACGCAGACGCGTCGCATCTGCTAATCTCATTCCAAGCAAACGCGTGGATGACGCCTCCGCATCACTTTGCCGCGACCTGTACGGACCAGATTTCACAATCAGCGATTTCTGGGCTGTTTCTGACCCAGTTTTTGGCCCAGAGAACATTGATTAGAGGCCATAAAGTGGGGGAGTCCATCCATACAATGGGGATTCATTCAGAAGTCACACTTTTCATAGTTAGATGTAGTTTTTAGTGAGAGAGGTTTTCTCCTCTCTTTTAGTATTTAGGATTAGGATTTTTAGAACTTAGGAATATTTTCATCTTCTTAAAATCTCAGGTTCAATGTTCCTCTTTTATTTATTTTCTCTTTTACTCTCAGATAATTTAATGCTTTTATTACTTACGTTGCCTATTTGGCTTGTGAGCCATTCATGTTAGGATTTCTTTATTTAATATAAATTGAGATATTTCAGACTTATATGTTATGGATGCTTTGGCTTTATCCAAATTATTTTCATTCAAGTAGATTTTCTTCCCCTTTGGCCTTGGTTGATTAATTGGTAACTCTTGAGTTGTCAAACTCATTGTTGACCGAAAATTGGAATTCTTCAAGAATCAACTCGAGTTCCAATAACTCTAGCCCTTTCCAAGGAATGACTAGGACCTAAGAAACTAAACTTATTCCATCCACTTGACTTACCTTTACAGTTAGAGGTTAACTTAGTGGGAGAAAAATCCAATTCGCATCACAATTGATAAGGATAACTAGGATAGGACTTCCAGTTTTCATACCTTGCCAAGAATTTTTTTAGTTATTAATTTATTAATTATTGCAACCTATTTCTCTTTCTTAAAACCCTTTTCAAACCCAAACACTATTTTTCCATAACCAATAATAAATCATACCTCCCTGCAATTTCTTGAGAAGATGACCCGAGGTTTGAATACTTCGGTTTATAAATTTATTGGGTTTTGTTATTTGTGACAACCAAAACGTTTGTACGAAGGGATTTTCTGTTGGTTTAGAATCTATACTTACAACGCGACTATATTTTTATAAAATTCTTTACTAGCAAAAATCCTAACGTCAAAATGGCGCCGTTGCCGGGGAATTGCAAACGTGTGCCTTATTATTGGTTATTTTAAATATTTTTCAAAAAATTTTTTTCAGATTTTAAAAATTTTTATCTTATCTTATCCTTTTTCAAAAGTCATATCTTTTTCAAAATATTTTCCTTTTGTTAGGTTTTGTTTCTATTTTCTCCTACTACTATGAACTCTCACCCCTTTGGCTATGAGTCTGGTTATAACTATGTTGTAGGAAGAGGAAGCTATAACAGGAATATGTATCAAGGTCAAAGCAATCAAAGATGGACGGAGCCAAGAGGATCTGATCAACCCTTTAGGCGACAACACCTTCCAAGATATCATGGACGAAGACCATTCTATAATGCATACCAAGATGATAGGTATGGTGGACCCCCTTGTAGTTACCAACAAGCCCCATCATATGCCAACGAACCACCTCCTCAACATAGCTTTGAACCACCACACTCACAAGCCCCTTTCCACCATTCACCTCCATATGACCCCAATCCTTATTCACCACACCAACCACCATATGAACCATACCCAGAACCACCACCTCAATATACACCATCTCCATATCCTTTTCAAGAGGAACCACCTCCGTGTTATGAACCCTTTCTCCCAACAAATGAACCCTCCTACCCACCCCAAACCTCCACGGAGAGCACACTTGCCTCTATCACTAGTCTCACCTCTACTCTTCAAGCACTTATATCCCGCATGAACCAACCCTCTATCCCCAATATTCAACCCTCAAGCTCCAATGCACTTCCATCTCAACCACATAATGATCCACCTATCCCATCACCACCATCTATGGAAGAGCACCCACATCCATCAACCCAAGAGCAACATGATCCCAATGACACCATTGACATGGAACAAGAGAGAGATGATCATCTTTGTGAATCCATACTTCATAAGGAGCTAGAGGAGGCACTAAAGGTGAAGGTAGTAGAGACCCTTGAAGTTGACAGCGCAGTTGAAAAACTAGTGAAGGAAGACAACAAGGAGGATTTTGTACTTGAAGGTGAAGAAATAGTTGAACAGGAAATCATCAAGGATGAATACGATTTCATACTTAAACACCTGGATTAAGCAATAAATCGATTACCTTTCCGACGTTCGGACATTCAAGAAACCCCCATAGATTCATGTGGAGAATCAACTGAAGAACGTAGCAGGAAGGAAAAGTTAGGCACTCTGGTGGATAGTGAGCAACATGATTTGGTATTGGAACAAGTGGAGGAAGCCGAAATTATTGAAGAAGAAGAAGTGGTTTAAGACTTAGGAGATGCTGAACCTCCATTGGAATGTCAAGTTATAGAACCTCCTTCAAAGACATTTGAAACTGATGTTGAGAAAGGTGTACAACCTCCAAGGCATATCATGGTTGAAGACTTTGAAGGGGACGATCAAGAGATGGATTCAATCATTAATGAATTCTTATCTACATTTGAATCCTCTCCCATTGGACTTGACATGAAGATTAAAGAAGAAGATGCACAACCTCCCATGCCTTTGGTGAACAATAAAGAAGAGATTGAATTGGAAGAAATTCACCAAGAGAAAGAGGTTGATATTGAAGAAGATTGCAAAGAGGTGGAAGATGTCGAAGAAGAGCACAAGGGAGTGGAGCTTGCACGTTCATTAGAAACACCTCCCCCTAAGTTTCCATCATCCTTCACAACATTCAAGAGGATAAAATTTATATTCCTTAGCTTTCTAATCCCACTTGAATACAGGCTACTGGAGACGGATGGTCAACTCAAAGCTCTTTGTGGCATTAAGAGTAAGAGGAAGATAGTCAGTGGTAAGAATTGTCCTGTAAGGTTCATTATGGTTGGAAGCTCAAAGTTTAAATGCAAAGGTTGGTATAGAGCTCAACTGAATGGGTCTAGGAAGTTGTTTGGCTGTTTCAGTGAGAATTCAGACTGCTTGCCACCCGGATGGAACAATATTGCTCAACAAGAAGACGGGTGCAAAAGCAAGGTTTGGGACCCCGGAATTCAATCTAGAAATCAATACTCTTGGGGCCTTGTCACTTGCTTTAGCTTGGTTGAAGGCTTTCTGCGCCTAGTTTGGGATCCCGGGGGATACTGGAATTCCAAACATTGGTGGAGATTTTTTGATGAATACAAGCACAAGCCACCATAACATGGAGCTCACCAGAATGTCCAACTTAAGGACTTTAACTAAAAGTGCTAGGTGGGAGACAACCCACCATAGTATGATCATTCCTTCTCCATTCTACTCTATTTTTGAATTTTGCTTGAACCTGAAATTTTTGCATGACATTCATTGCATTTTGCATTCTACATACTGCATAAAAAAAAATCCCGCACGCGACGCGTAAGCGTCGATGACGCGTCCGCGTCATATGTGCATTTGGAAGAAAAGAAATGTGAATAGAGAGTCACGCGAGAGCGTGGCTGGAGGCGTGCCTTTGGCACAATTTGACCGACGCGACCGCATCACTGACGCGTCCGCATCATGTGGAAAAATGCCTCCCACGCGTCCGCGTTACCCACGCGAATGCGTGCCCTGAAATCGACGTAAAAAGGGTGTATGGCCGAAAGTTGAGCTAGAATTGAGCTGGACTTGTACTAGAAGCACAAGCCCTGCCACGCATATGCGTGCCCCACTCATTTGTGCTGTTTTCAAATTTAGGCCATCCATGAGATCGCGTCAACCACGCGACCGCGTCACCCAAGATTTTTGGCAAAAATGCATTTAAACATAGAGTTGTGCGAACGCGAGGCTGCACTCGCGCCACTAGCACAAATCGAGTCACGCGTCTGCATGCCACACGCGTTCGCGTCACTTCCTCAAAGCACTATCCACGCGATCGCGTGCCCCGCGCATCCGCGTCCCCTGCGCCGCACAACCTATCCATCCCAGCACCAACTATCTTATCTTTTCTTAATATTTTTCTTTCCCCTTTCTTAGTTCTTTCTTCTTCCTTCTTTACTTTCTTCTATTATCTCTATTCTTCACCTTATTCATTCTTTTTCTTCTTCTTTCTTTGCTCTCTTCTTTTTCTTCTTCTCCCTTTCTTTTCTATATCTGCTGTTTTACATTGGTGTTACAATCTTTTTACTCATCTGTTGCATATCTCCTGCATTATTTTAAGTGCTTCTTAACTTGTTTTCTATTTAGCTGACATGCCATGTGCTTCTATTATTTTCTCACTTGCATGTTGTAGCTACCATGTAATTGAGACCCTCATTATTTGGCATTAACCCACCTAGACTTTATTTATATTCTTATTTTTATTTCTGGGTTACTTTTTCTTCTTTTTCCTCTTCTTTCAGGCTGGTCACCAAGAGGGAAAAAGACGAGTTTCTAACTAGAACTGTGAACAAGTTTACCGCACAATCTTTGGAGAAAAGCATTAGTTGGAGCAACCCGTCCACCTGCACATCTCAGCATGCACCGAGGACAGTGCAATCTTTAAGTGTGGGGAGGTTGATACCGATCTCCATGGGTTAGCTATTTTCTTCTTTTCAACACCATTGTTTCGTTTGTAGTTCATTGTTGCATTTGCATGTTGCATTGCATATTTGTTTGATTTTATGCATTTAGCTACTGCTTGGTTAAAGTAATGAGTTTCTTTTTAAGACCCTATTTTTGAAAAAATTTCACTAATTTAAGTTTTAAAAAAAATTAAATTAAAATTTTCTAAATGTTAAATTTGTTTGGAAGTTGTATTTGGAACATAGTTAAAAGCTAGAACACACAACCTGTGAGATTTGAGCTTATTTACATGGTTACATTATTTAACCATAAATATTTTATTCTTTTGTATTTTCTTCTCTATGATTGCAATATTTGCTTTGTTCCATTCTATATGTCCATTATTTAGTGTATTTACATGCTTGCATATGATTGAGGCCATGATTTGAATTTTTACTCACTTATCCCAAATAAAGCATACCCTTTTATGTCTCCCTTGTTAGCCACCTTGAGCTTTTTAATCCCCATTTGTTTAATATTTTACCACATCACTAGCCTTAAGCAGAAAAATAAATTAAATATCCAAATTGAATCTTTGGTAAGCTTAAGATAGAGGTTGTGCATCAACTAAATGTGGGAAAACTGTGGGAACATGGGTTAATAAGGGAATGTATCATGTTTCTAATCTTGAATATTGGGAAATTTGGGTACCTACTCATGTAAAACAGAAAATTAAAAATTCCATATGCATTGATATGTTATTATGTCTCTATAAAAAAAAGAGAAAAAGAAAAAAAAATATAATATAAATAAATAAATAAGGGGACAAAATTTCTCCAATGTTAAGTTAATAAAAGATCAATGCATATGTGACACAAATTAAAAGAAAAGTTGATACATGAGTATGTGATATAAAAGTGAGAATTATGGGTGGCTTGGCATGATTTTAGAAGTTATATAGAATGTATGTTAGGTGATAGCCCAGGTTACTCAAAGATTCAATTTATAGCTTACTTAGCCATACATATACCTTCACCCTTGCCTTGGCCCCATTACAACCTTGAAAAGACCTCATGATGTTTGCATTGGTACATTAAATATTTGTTGATTGGTTAGATGGAGAACAAAGTTTAGAAGGCATGATTAGAGAAGAGTAGAGTGAATAACCCTATACACTTGAGAGATTATAATGATATACACTACCGGTAAGGGTTCAATGCTTGATTCTATGTACCCTGCTTTCATTAGCTATCTTCTTACAAGTTTACTTGCTTTTTCTTGTATAATTTGAATTAGTGGAATTTCATTCATATTTATCTTGAAGAACTTATTTACTTTTAACCAAGTAGGTAGAAACATTTTGCATGTAGTTGCATTCACATAGATAGGTTGCATTGCGTATTCTCTATCATTCCTCTTCACTTCTTTATAGCTTCTCTTGAGCTTAGCATGAGGACATGCTAATGATTAAGTGTGGGGAAGTTAATAAACCACTATTTTATGGTTTATCTTGTGCTTAATTGAGTGGTTTTTATCAAGCCTTTGCCCACTTATTCATATGATTTGCATGGTTTTACATTCTCCTTCTTGATTTTGTGCTATGATTGAAAACATGCTTCTTTGGTCTTAATTTTGCTATGTTTAATCCTCTCTTATTACCATTTAATGCCTTGATATATGTGTTAAGTGATTTTAGAGATTACAGGGCAGGAATGGCTCAAAGGATGAAAAGGAAGCATGCAAAAGTGGAAGAAATACAAGAAGTTGAAGAAACTGCAAAGCTGTCAGCCTGGCCCTCTCGCACTAAAATGATCATAACTTGCGCTACAGAGATCCAAATGATGCGGTTCCACTTGCATTGAAAAGCTATCGTCTGGGGCTTCGATTTGATATATAATTCGCCATAGTGGCCGTATAGATAGGCGACGCAAACGCATGATCTACGCAGACGCATCGCATCTGCGAATCTCATTCCACGCAAACGCGTGGATGACGCCTCCGTGTCACTTTGCCGCGACCTGTACGGACCAGATTTTACAATCAAGGATTTCAGGACTATTTTTGACCCATTTTTCGGCCCAGAGAACATAGATTAGATGCCATAAAGTGGGGGAGTCCATTCATACAACGGGGATTCATTTAGAAGTCAGACTTTTCATAGTTAGATGTAGTTTTTAGTGAGAGAGGTTCTCTCCTTTCTTTTATGATTTAGGATTAGGATTTTTAGAACTTAGGAATATTTTCATCTTCTTCAAATCTCATATTCAATGTTCCTTTTTTATTTATTTTCTCTTTTACTCTCAGATAATTTAATGCTTTTATTACTTACGTTGCCTATTTGGCTTGTGAGCCATTCATGTTAGGATTTCTCTATTTAATATAAATTGAGGTATTTCAGACTTATATGTTATGGATGCTTTGGCTTTATCCAAATTATTTTCATTCGAGTAGATTTTCTTCCCTTTTGGCCTTGGTTGATTAATTGGTAACTCTTGAGTTGTCAAACTCATTGTTGACCGAAAATTAGAATTCTTCAAGAATCAACTCGAGTTCCAATAACTCTAGCCCTTTCCAAGGAAAGACTAGGACCTAAGGAACCAAACTTATTCCATCCACTTGACTTACCTTCACAGTTAAAGGTTAACTTAGTGGGAGAAAAATCTAATTCTCATCACAATTGATAAGGATAACTAGGATAGGACTTCCAGTTTTCATACCTTGCCAAGAGTTTTATTAGTTATTAATTTATTAATTATTGTAACCTATTTCTCTTGCTTAAAACCCTTTTCAAACCCAAACACTGTTTTTCCATAACCAATAATAAATCATACCTCCCTGCAATTCCTTGAGAAGACGACCTGAGGTTTGAATACTTCGGTTTGTAAATTTATTCGGTTTTGTTACTTGTGACAACCAAAATGTTTGTACGAAGGGATTTTTTGTTGGTTTAGAATCTATACTTACAACGCGACTATATTTTTATAGAATTCTTTACTAGCAAAAATCCTAACGTCAGGGGAGAAGAGAGGGTTGTGTTGTGTGAGAATGAAGAAGGATGGAGGGGTTTATATAGTGGAGGGAGAGGGTATTGGTTCGGCCATTTAGGTTGGATTTGGGTGGAGAAGAGATTTTGAATTTTGAAGGTAGGTGGGGTTTATGGGAAAGAGAGGATGGATGTGAGTGGTGAAGAGGTGATCGGGGTAAAACTTGTCTCTCAACAAATTCCCATTCCGCAAGTGTACCGAATTTGTCGTCAAGTAAAAACTCACAATAGAGTGAGGTCGAATCCCACATGGATTGATTGATCAAGCAATTTTAATTAGAGGAATGATCTAGTTGAGCCAATCCATGAATAGAGTAGATAATTGCAGAAATTAAAATGGCAGGAAAGTAAATGACTGAAAGTAAATAGCAGAATTGTAAATGGGAATGGGGGAATTGCTCATAAAAGTAAATTGCAGAAAATAAAGAGAATGGGTAAGATCAGAAATGGGGAGTTCATTGGGCTTAGGAGATATTGCATTCTCCGGATCAATTTCATTTTCATCTCTTCCTCAATCAATGCACTAATGGATCTCCTTGGCAATCTTAAGTAATTGAATCACAATTTCTTGCAATTCAATCTCTCAAATCTTGATCAATAGCCAATTCCTTGGTCAATTGCTCATGAGAAGAGATGAAGTGTGGTCACTGATTATACCACATGCACTTTCCAAATCAAATGCTTAGAGGGTTATAGCCACATACCCATCCACACTCAATTTGGTCCAGCATGAGAAAGCATTTCTAGCTAATCTCTTCATTCCTCTTTCAAGGATCCAAAGAGATCCATGTTTGAATAGCTTCTTTTCCAAGATCACTATCCAATTGGATGAAGATCGAAAGCTTTCAAGTAAAATCAAAAGGAAAGATAGAAGAAGAATAAGAAAATTAGTATTGATCCATCAAATTACAACAGAGCTCACTAACCTAATGAAAGGGGTTTAGTTGTTCATAGCTCTAGAAATCAAAATCAAAGATGGAGAATACATGATAAAGCTAGAAGTGCAAAAAAAGTAAATACAAAGAGTAGTTCTCTTCTTTGACTCCTCCCCCCAAAAGCCCTTCTCTCTTTCAAAACCACTCCTATATACACTACTCTTCTCAGCTTCTAGTTAGCTCTTCAAGTCTTGGGCCTCTGGATCTTTGAGCTTGAAGCAGTTCCTTTCTTCAATTGGGCTTGGCTTACTTGCAGAGAGATAGTGTGAAGTAGGCATAGACTTTAGCTCAAGACGTTAGGGGTATTTAACATTTAGTGAAAATATAAGTTCGAGGACGTTAGTGACACTTAACATTGTCATTAACGTTGCCATGCACCCCTTTGCCTCACGTTAAAGCCCACGTTAACTGGGTTAACGTGGCTTTTAACGTTGCCTTGTTAGCCTTCGAGAACGTTAGTGACACTCAACATTGTCACTAACGTTCAAGTGTGCCCCTTCTTGCTTCACGTTAAAGCTCACGTTAACTAGGTTAACGTGGCTTCTAACGTGGCTTTTGCCAACCTTCGAGAATGTTAGTGACACTCAACATTGTCACTAACGTTCAAGTGTGCCCCTAGGTCTCACGTTAGAGTCCACATTAACTAGGTTAACGTGGCTTCTAACGTGGCCATTTCTAGCCATCCCAACGTTAGTGACAATGTTGAGTGCCACTAACGTTGGCTCATTCTTTATTCCTCATCGTTAGCTTCCACGTTAACCAAGTTAACGTGGAGGTTAACATGGCTTTTGGGGGTTGTGTGGTTGCTCCAACGTTAGTGACAATGTTGAGTGTCACTAACGTTGTCGATAACTCTCCATCTCTTACGTTAGCTCCCACGGTAACCAAGTTAACATGGGAGTTAATGTGGCTCTTTGCACCTTAGGCCAACGTTAGTGACAATTTTGAGTGTCACTAACGTTGGCTTCTCTTCCACCTTTAACGTTAGAGGCCACGTTAACTAGGTTAACATGGCTTCTAACGTGGCCATTTGTGAGCAATTGCCAACGTTAGTGACAATGTTGAGTGTCACTAACGTTGGCTCAACTTCTCTTCTCCACGTTAGAGTTCACGTTAACTTAGTTAACGTGACTCTTTAACGTGGGCATTTATGGCTTTTGAGAGTGTTTTTGGCAATCACTTTTCTCCTTAACTTTGCAAGTTACCTCCCATTCCTTGCTTCCTTTGGTCCTGAAATCAAGCAATAGAGTGCATCAAAGTTCTAGTCCAAGTCATGGGTAATGCAATATACAATTTTGTCATTAAAATCATGCAAAATCTTCATGAAATAATGTAAAATGCACAATGTATGCTTGAATCAAGGTCTGAGTGAATATCTGCCCAAAACTAACTTATTTCCTAAGAAAATGCATGAAATTACCTAAAAATAGTAAAGAAAAGGTCAGTGAAACTGGCCAAAATGCCCTGGCATCACAACACCAAACTTAAAGCTTGCTTGTCCCTAAGCAAGTACTGGAACAAGAGAATGATGAATGGAATCTTCAGAGAAATGAGTCATCTTTGTGGAAGTCATATTACTGATTTTATGGTGGTTTCATGCATAGCAACTTAGGTTCATTCCACTACTGGCTTTCAGACCTTTATCATCTCCTAAATTACTCACTTTGTTATGTCCCATGAGACCTGTATTTATTGATCCTTTTATTGTTATTTCAAGGGCTGTTTGTGTTATTTAGGCTAAGTGTTTTGTAAGGGGGCAACTCTTTAGGATAAGCTTTCAGCCAACACTCCCGAACCAGTTGGTTCAATGTGCTGGGTGTTGAAACACCCCTAAGGACTTACTTACTCAAGTCTCTCCCCCATACATACACACCACAGGCATATAGTTTATTTATTTTCTTTCCTTCAGACTTTGGTGTCCAGCACCTCTTTGGGTTACTAAATGCTCTGTGGTGAGGGTTACTCTTGATAGTGGATTTTCAGCTGATAATCCCGGGTTAGTTAACCCAAGTTACCAGTGATGAAGCACCCCAAAGAGCTTATTCATCCAAGTAGATCCCTCACACAGGAGCACCACAGACACATGTCTTAGGGTAAACCATTGGTGCCTAGCCTTATTGCTTACTCTTTTTCTTTTGTTTTTCACTTCCATTATTCTTTCCCTTTTCTCTTATTAGGATCTTGTTGTTATCTTAATCTCACGGGTATATCAAAAGTAAAGCATTTCGGATAGATAGATGTCATCCTAACCTTGTGGTTGAACCAACTTAGCTAACTTATGACTACCCCCAAAGATTCATGAATGCATTTCCACAATATGAGCCCTACTCTGCTATTTTAAAACATAAAACATTCCCTTCTTCAAACAAATAGACAAGCTTACAAGTAAATAAGGGAAAGATGCAGTGACACTTAAACCAGAGTTCATGGACCTAAGCAATAAGAGCATTAAGATACAGAATTGAAAATGTTCTAACTAACATGGAAGCATGTTCTATTCCATACAAGATCTTCCTTATTTAAAGCATAGAAAAAGAAATGGAGTAACGAGATCTTCCATACCACCTTTTACTTTTGTGGCTGTCCTTGCTCTTGTCCTTGCTGGTCCTCCTTGTGTCCTCTTGCACTTCCTCGCAGCCGTGCCAATCTTGCTTGCTTCCAATCCGCAAGTGCCTTCCTCACTGATTCATGGCTCTCTTCCACCCTTTTTCTCTCTTCTCGTGCTAATTCATCCCTCACTTATTCATACCTTGCGATTCCTGGGTGTAATATAGGCAGCTGTCCTACTAGGTATCCGAGCCTGGCTTGAGTGCTTATGAGATGTCCTGTCTCGCTCATGTAAACACTTTCTGCAAATGCCCTTTGCTCGTCCAGTAGTTCTGTGTGTTCTATCTGCCTTCGATGCATCTCATGTATGTGTGCTGATGAGCGGATATTTTATACGCTTTTTGGGGGTAATTTCATGTAGATTTTAGTATGTTTTAATTAGTTTTTAGTAGAATATTATTGGTTTTTAGGCAAAAATCATATTTCTGGACTTTACTATGAGTGTGTGTATTTTTCTGTGATTTCAGGTATTTTCTGGCTGAAATTGAGGGAGCTGAGCAAAAATCTGACTTAGGCTGAAAAAGGACTGCTGATGTTGTTGGATCCTGACCTCTCTGCACTCGGAATGGATTTTTTGGAGCTACAGGAGTCCAATTGGCGCGCTCTCAACGGCATTGGAAAGTAGACATCCAGGGCTTTCCAGCAATATATAATAGTCCATACTTTACGCGAAGATAGACGACGTAACTTGGCGTTGAACGCCAAGTACATGCTGCTGTCTGGAGTTAAACGCCAGAAAAACGTCATGATCCGGAGTTGAACGCCCAAAACACGTCATAACCTGGAGTTTAACGCCAAGAAAGGCCTCTACTCGTGGATAGCTTTAGTCTTAGCCCCAGCACACACCAAGTGGGCCCTAGAAGTGGATTTCTGCACCAATTATCTTAGTTTACTCATATTCTGTAAACCTAGGTTACTAGTTTACTATTTAAACAACGTTTAGAGACTTATCTTGTACCTCATGACATTTTCAGATCTGAATTACATACTTTTTGACGGCATGAGTCTCTAAACTCCATTGTTGGGGGTGAGGAGCTCTGCAGCGTCTCGATGATTTAATACAATTCCTTTGTTTTCCATTCAAACACGCTTGTTCTTATCTAAGATGTTTATTCGCGCTTAATTGTGAAGAAGGTGATGATCCGTGACACTCATCACCTTCCTCAATCCATGAACGTGTGCCTGACAACCACCTCCGTTCTACATCAGATTGAATGAATATCTCTTAGATTCCCCAATAGAATCTTCGTGGTATAAGCTAGATTGATGGCGGCATTCATGAGAATCCGGAAAGTCTAAACCTTGTCTGTGGTATTCCGAGTAGGATTCTGGGATTGAATGACTGTGACGTGCTTCAAACTCCTGAGGGCTGGGCGTTAGTGACAGACGCAAAAGAATCAATGGATTCTATTCCAACCTGATTGAGAACCGACAGATGATTAGCCGTGCTGTGACAGAGCATAGGAACGTTTTCACTGAGAGGATGGGAAGTAGCCACTGACAACGGTGACACGCTACATAGAGCTTGCCATGGAAGGAGCCTTGCGTGTGTTGAAGGATTTCAAGGAAGAGTTGAAGTCAAAGGACAAAGCATCTCCAAAACTCTAACATATTCCCCATTACTGCACAACAAGTAACGCTGTTATTCTCTTTTATTTTTATAATCAAACCTAGTAATTTCATTAAATCCTTATTGGCCTCCTGAATAAGATTAATAAAATAAACATTGATTGCTTCAAACCAATAATCTCCGTGGGATCGACCCTTACTCACGTAAGGTATTACTTGGACGACCCAGTGCACTTTCTGGTTAGTTGTGCGAATCACAAATTCGTGCACCAAGTTTTTGGCGCCGTTGCCGGGGATTATTGAGTTTGGACAATTGAAGGCTTATTTTATTTCTTAGATTAGGAATAATTTGTTTTTATAGAGTCATTAAATTCTGATAGGATAGTTTCTTTTCAAAAATTTCTTTTCAAAAAAAAAAATTATTTTTCTTAATTAATTGTTAATTTTTCGTGAGTTTAGTGTCTTATTTTAAGTTTGGTGTTAATTGCATATTTGATATTTTTCTTTAAATTTTCGAACTTGTGTTCTTTGTTCTTCATTGATCTTCAAGTTGTTCTTGGTTATTTTTCTTGTTTGATCTTGAGTTTTTCTTATTTTGTGTCTTTTCTTGTTTTTCTTGTGCTTTTTCAAAAAATTAACTTTCAAAAATTATACTTTTATCCACAAAAATAATACATCTTTAAAATACATTACATTTTTAACTCAGTTGGTTATAGCGTTGGCTTATGTTCTTGGCAATTGGGCACCAGTTCTTTTGAAAATCTTTTTCAAAAATAAATTTTCTTGATTTAATCTGTGCCAAACTTTAAGTTTGGTGTTTTCTTGTTAATCTTTTTATAATTTTCGAAAATTTTGTTAAAGTTTCCTAAAAATTTTAAGTTTGGTATTCCTTGTTTTGTTCTTGGTGTTCTTGTGAATCTTCAAGGTGTTCTTGAGTTTTCTTGTGTCTTGATCTTAAAATTTTTAAGTTTGGTGTTCCTTGGTGTTTTCCCTCCAAAAATTTTCGAAAATAAGGAGCATTAAATCTAAAAATTTTAAGTCTTGTGTCTTTTGTGTGTTTTTCTCTTTCATCAATAAATTCAAAATTCAAAAAAAAAATTTCTATTTTCTAATTAATTTTGAACTACCTTTTTCGAAATTTTTTTTTTTACAAAATTCAGATTTCAATTTCAAATTACTTTTCAATTGCTTTTGTTTCGTTTTTATTTTATTTTATAAAAATTAATTTTTTTTAGACAATAGCAACATACATACCATCTCTTTTATTCCATTATGGAATTAAGGGGGAATGATCAGTCCAGGAGGACTCTGGGGTCATATGCTAACCCCACTACTGCTTCATATGGGAATAGTATCTGTATACCCTCCATTGGAGCTAGTAGCTTTGAGTTGAATCCTCAGCTCATTATCATGGTGCAGCAAAACTGCCAGTATTCTGGTCTTCCACATGAAGAACCTACAGAGTTTCTGGCACAATTTTTACAACTTGCTGACACAGTACATGATAAAGAAGTGGATCAGGATGTCTACAGATTATTACTGTTTCCATTTGCTGTAAAAGATCAAGCTAAGAGATGGTTAAATAACCAGCCTAAGAACAACATAAAAACATGGAAACAGCTGTCAGAAAAATTCCTGAATCACTATTTCCCTCCAAAACGGATGACACAGCTAAGGCTAAGCATCCAAGGCTTCAAACAAGGAGATAATGAATCTCTTTATGATGCCTGGGAGAGATACAGAGAGATGCTAAGAAAATGCCCCTCTGAAATGTTTTCAGAATGGGTGCAATTAGACATCTTCTACTATGGGCTTACAGAAAAAGCTCAAATTTCTCTAGACCACTCAGCTGGTGGATCTATACATATGAGAAAAACAATTGAAGAAGCTCAAGAGCTTATTGATACAGTTGCCAGAAATCAACATCTGTACCTAAGCAGTGAATCTTTCATGAAAGAAGAAGCTAAAACAGTAACTGCTGAACTCAGTCCGTTGGATCAGGCTAATGAAATTAATCAGCAATTAGACTTTCTAACTCAGCAGCTAGCCGAATTCAAGGAAATATTACAGGAAACAAGAATGGCAAACAAGAATATGGAAGTGCAATTAAAGCAGACAGAAAAGCAACTGTCAAAACAAATAGCAGAAGAATGCCAAGCAGTTCAATTAAGAAGTGGAAAAACATTAAATACCTCACTTCAAAGCAACAGGAAGCCAAGAAATGAATAGATGTCTACTCAAAATCCCTCTGAGGACAATCAGAGCCCAGAGAGGAATGAAGCTGGCGCTGAACGACCAGACCATGCTCATTCCTGGCGTTCAACGCCAGAAACAAGCATGAATCCGGCGTTGAACGCCCAAAGGGAACATGGTTCTAGCGTTCAAACGCCAGTGACCAATAAGGAAGTGGCGTCTAACACCACTCCAGCTTCTACCCCTGGCATTCAAATGCCAGTGGGTGATCAGTCACATACAAGTGCTGATAACAACCCTTCTAAAAAGGCTTCCCAACCCACTTCTGTAGGTAATAAACCTGCAACAACTAAGGTTGAGGAATACAAAGCCAAAATGCCTTATCCTCAAAAACTCCGCCAAGCGGAACAGGATAAGCAATTTGCCCGCTTTGCAGACTATCTCAGGACTCTTGAAATAAAGATTCCGTTTGCAGAAGCACTTGAGCAAATACCATCCTATGCTAAGTTCATGAAAGAGATCTTAAGTCATAAGAAGGATTGGAGGGAAACCGAAAAAGTTTACCTCACTGAAGAATGCAGTGCAGTCATTCTGAAAAGCTTACCTGGGAAGCTTAAAGATCCTGGAAGCTTTATGATACCATGCACATTAGAAGGTACTTGCACCAAGCAAGCCTTATGTGATCTTGGGGAAAGTATCAACCTAATACCTGCATCTACTATCAGAAAGCTTGGTTTAACTGAAGAAATCAAACCAACCAGGATATGTCTTCAACTTGCTGATGGCTCCATTAAATACCCATCAGGAGTGATTGAAGACATGATTGTCAAGGTTGGGCCATTCGCCTTTCCTACTGACTTTGTGGTGCTGGAAATGGAGGAGCACAAGAGTGTAACTCTCATTCTAGGAAGACCTTTCCTAGCAACTGGCCGAACCCTCATTGATGTCCAAAAAGGGGAAGTAACTTTGAGAGTCAATGAGGAGGAGTTCAAGTTGAATGTTGTCAAAGCCATGCAACATCCAGACACCCCAAATGACTGCATGAGTGTTGATATTATTGACTCTCTGGTAAGAGAGGTCAATATGGCTGAAAGTCTCGAATCAGAGCT
Source organism: Arachis hypogaea (assembly GCF_003086295.3). Classification (NCBI taxonomy): domain Eukaryota; kingdom Viridiplantae; phylum Streptophyta; class Magnoliopsida; order Fabales; family Fabaceae; genus Arachis; species Arachis hypogaea. Next base: position 41,630,955 of record NC_092045.1, on the reverse strand, counting down.
AGAAGACATCTTTAAAGATGTTCAGCCTGATTTGGAGGAATCAGAGAAGATAATAGAACCTCTGAAAATCCCTCAAGAAGAGGAGAAACCTCCAAAACCCGAACTCAAACCATTACCACCATCCCTGAAATATGCATTTCTGGGAGAAGGTGATACCTTTCCTGTAATTATAAGCTCTACCTTAGAGCCACAGGAAGAGGAAGCACTAATTCAAGTGCTAAGGACGCACAAGACAGCTCTTGGGTGGTCCATTAGTGATCTTAAGGGCATTAGCCCAGCCAGATGCATGCACAAAATCTTGCTGGAGGATGATGCCAAGCCAGTGGTTCAACCACAAAGGCGGCTGAATCCAGCTATGAAAGAAGTGGTGCAGAAAGAGGTCACTAAATTACTAGAGGCTGGGATTATTTATCCTATTTCTGATAGCCCCTGGGTGAGCCCTGTCCAAGTTGTCCCTAAGAAGGGTGGCATGACAGTGATTCATAATGAAAAAAATGAACTGCTCCTACAAGAACAGTTACAGGGTGGCGTATGTGTATTGATTATAGAAGGCTCAATACAGCCACCAGAAAGGATCATTTTCCTTTACCATTCATAGACCAGATGCTAGAAAGACTAGCAGGTCATGAATACTACTGCTTCCTGGATGGATATTCAGGTTATAATCAAATTGCAGTAGATCCCCAGGATCAGGAGAAAACGGCATTCACATGCCCATCTGGAGTATTTGCATACAGAAGGATGCCATTTGGCCTGTGCAATGCACCTGCAACCTTTCAGAGGTGCATGCTCTCAATTTTCTCTGATATGGTGGAAAAATTCCTGGAAGTCTTCATGGATGACTTTTCAGTATTTGGAGACTCATTTAGCTCCTGCCTTAACCATTTAGCACTTGTTCTGAAAAGATGCCAAGAGACTAACCTGGTTTTAAATTGGGAAAAATGTCACTTTATGGTGACTGAAGGAATTGTCCTTGGGCACAAAATTTCGAACAAGGGAATAGAGGTGGATCAAGCTAAGGTAGAAGTAATTGAAAAATTACCACCACCTGCTAATGTTAAGGCAATCAGAAGCTTTCTGGGGCATGCAGGATTCTATAGGAGGTTCATAAAGGATTTTTCAAAAATCGCCAAACCTCTGAGCAACCTGCTAGCTGCTGACACACCATTTATCTTTGATAAAGAGTGTCTGCAGGCATTTGAGACTCTGAAAGCTAAATTGGTTACTGCACCAATCATCTTTGCACCAGACTGGACATTACCATTTGAATTGATGTGTGATGCCAGTGACCATGCAATTGGTGCAGTGTTGGGACAAAGGCATGACAAGCTTCTGCACGTCATTTACTATGCCAGCCGTGTTCTAAATGATGCACAGAAGAATTACACAACCACAGAAAAAGAGCTACTAGCAGTGGTTTACGCCATTGACAAATTCAGATCCTATTTAGTAGGATCAAAAGTGATTGTGTACACTGATCATGCTGCTCTTAAATATCTACTCACAAAGCAGGATTCAAAACCAAGACTCATCAGATGGGTGTTGCTTCTGCAAGAGTTTAATATAGAAATAAGAGACAGAAAAGGGACAGAGAATCAAGTGGCAGATCACCTGTCCCGAATAGAACCAGTGGAAGGGGCGTCCCCCCTCTCACTGAGATCTCTGAAACCTTTTCGGATGAGCAACTGTTTGCCATCCAGGAAGTGCCATGGTTTGCAGACATTGCAAACTACAAGGCAGTGAGATTCATACCCAAAGAGTACAGTAGGGTGCAATCAAAGAAATTAATCACAGATGCAAAGTACTATCTTTGGGATGAACCATATCTCTTTAAGAGATGTGCAGACGGAGTAATCCGTAGATGTGTGCCTAAAGAAGAAGCACAGAAGATCCTTTGGCATTGCCATGGATCACAGTATGGAGGACATTTTGGAAGTGAACGAACAACCACAAGAGTCCTCCAAAGTGGCTTCTACTGGCCTACTCTCTATAAAGATTCCCGAGCGTTTGTGCTTAATTGTGACAGTTGCCAAAGATCAGGCAACCTACCTCACAGTTATGCCATGCCTCAACAAGGAATCTTGGAGATTGAGTTGTTTGATGTATGGGGTATTGACTTCATGGGTCCTTTCCCACCATCATACTCAAACACTTATATTCTGGTGGCAGTGGATTATGTATCCAAATGGGTGGAGGCTATTGCAACACCCACTAATGACACTAAAACAGTGTTAAAATTCCTCCAGAAACATATTTTCAGCAGATTTGGTATCCCTAGAGTATTAATCAGTGATGGGGGCACTCATTTCTGCAATAAACAGCTTTACTCTGCGTTGGTACGTTATGGGGTTAGCCACAGGGTAGCTACTCCATATCACCCACAAACTAATGGGCAAGCTGAAGTCTCAAATAGAGAACTCAAAAGAATCCTGGAACGGACTGTAATTAACCGTAGAAAGGATTGGGCAAGAAGCTTGGATGATGCTCTGTGGGCATACAGAACAGCATTCAAGACCCCTATAGGGACCTCTCCATACCAGCTTGTGTATGGAAAGGCATGTCACTTGCCAGTGGAATTGGAACACAAGGCCTACTGGGCAACCAGATTCCTGAACCTTGATGCCAAGTTAGCTGGAGAAAAACGATTGCTCCAGTTAAATGAGCTAGAGGAATTTAGACTCAATGCTTTCGAGAATGCAAAAATTTACAAGGAGAAAGCAAAAAGATGGCATGATAAGAAATTGTCATCCAGAGTCTTTGAGCCGGGGCAGAAAGTTCTGCTATTTAATTCTAGGCTCAAATTATTCCCCGGGAAATTAAAATCCCGGTGGAGAGGTCCATATGTAATTACAAGTGTATCACCATATGGATACGTAGAGCTTTAGGATAATGAATCCAACAAAAAGTTCATTGTTAATGGACAGAGAGTTAAACATTATCTTGAAGGCAATCTTGAGCAAGAATGCTCAAAACTGAGACTTGATTAAAAGCTCAGTAATAGTCCAGCTAATGACATTAAAGAAGCGCTTGCTGGGAGGCAACCCAGCCATTCACAAAATTTAATTTTATTTGTTTTTTCTAATTGATCAAGTTTTACAGGTAGATGCTACAGTATCTTCAAAAGGTGAAATAGCAATTGGTTGAAGTCACAAAGTTACAGGGAAAATTGGAAGCTTACTAGCATGAAAAAGCCAGTAAGAAATACTTTGGGCGTTGAACGCCCAAAAGAAGCACCCTCTGGGCATTTAACGCCAGTAAGGGTAGCCATCTGGGCGTTAAACGCCAGAAAGGAGCATCTTCTGGGCGTTAAACGCCAGAAAGGAGCATCTCCTGGGCGTTCAGAAAAACGCCCAGTGACAAAGGACTTCCTGGCGTTCAACGCCAGAAAGAAGCACCAGATGGGCGTTGAACGCCCAGGAGAAGCAACATTTGGGCGTTAAACGCCCAAAACATGCATCATGTGGGCGTTTAATGCCAGGATGGTGGGAGGAGGTACAATTTCGTTTTTAATCCTAAATTTTTTTTAATTTTTATGTTTCAATTCATGATTTCTCACATAAACATGTTCCAAAATTTTTAATCCTAATTTCTAAAAACACTAATTTCTAAAATCCCTTTTTCAAAAATATCAAATATATCTTAATTCATAAACCCAAATCTTTTTTCCAATCCAAATCTTTTTCAAATCTTTTTCAACTCATCATATCTTTTGGATTTCGAAATTGCCTCTCCCTCTATTCCTCTCCTGTCCTTTCTTTTGCTTGAGGACAAGCAAACCTCTAAGTTTGGTGTGAGTTGCCATGATCACTGAGCTAAAACTCATCAAGATCATGGCACCTAAGGGAACAAGAAGAGCAAGGATGTGAACTTAAGGGAGCTGAAGCGTCAGAAATTAACTCTTGAAGGCACCCTACAGACTAAAGGAACATCCACTTCCCAAAATACAGGTTGTTAAGTTCTAATTCTAGCTTTAACTCTGTGATAGTATTATTATAGGATTTTACCTTAGAAGTTATATAGGAGTAGTAGTAATTAGCATATCTATTTTGGTTTTATTTCCAATTAAGTTATAATTTATTTTTCCCATCATCATCAAACATGAATAAAATAGTAGATTTGTAGAATAAAGAGGCAATTTAATTTTTTTTCGAGTTCTTAATAAGGAAAATTCTAATTATTTATATGTGTGGCAATACTTTTTGTCTTCTGAATGAATGCTTGAACAGTGCATATTTTTGATCTTGTTGTTTATGAATGTTAAAATTGTTGGTTCTTGAAAGAATGATGAACAAAGAGAAATGTTATTGATGATCTGAAAAATCATGAAATTGATTCTTGAAGCAAGAAAAAGCAGTGAAAAAGCAAAAGCTTGTGAAAAAAAAAAAAGTGGCGAAAAAAAAATAGAAAGAAAAAGAAAAAAGCAAGCAGAAAAAGCCAATAGCCCTTAAAACCAAAAGGCAAGGGTAAAAAGGATCCAAGGCTTTGAGCATCAATGGATAGGAGGGCCCAAGGAAATAAAATCCAGGCCTAAGCGGCTAAATCAAGCTGTCCCTAACCATGTGCTTGTGTCATGAAGGTCCAAGTGAAAAGCTTGAGACTGAGTGGTTAAAGTCGTGATCCAAAGCAAAAAGAGTGTGCTTAAGAGCTCTGGACACCTCTAACTGGGGACTCTAGCAAAGCTGAGTCACAATCTGAAAAGGTTCACCCAGTTATGTGTCTGTGGCATTTGTGTATCCGGTGGTAATACTGGAAAACAAAGTGCTTAGGGCCACGGCCAAGACTCATAAAAGTAGCTGTGTTCAAGAATCAACATACTTAACTAGGAAAATCAATAATACTATCTGACCTCTGAGTTCCTATGGATGCCAATCATTCTGAATTTCAAAGGATAAAGTGAGATGCCAAAACTGTTTGGAAGCAAAAAGCTACTAGCCCCGCTCATCTAATTAGAATCTGAGCTTCACTTAAAACTCTGAGATATTATTGCTTCTTGATTTCTTTTTATCCTCTTTTATTCATCTAGTTGCTTGAGGACAAGCAACAGTTTAAGTTTGGTGTTGTGATGAGCAGATATTTTATACGCTTTTTGGGGGTAATTTCATGTAGATTTTAGTATGTTTTAATTAGTTTTTAGTAGAATATTATTCGTTTTTAGGCAAAAATCATATTTCTGGACTTTACTATGAGTGTGTGTATTTTTCTGTGATTTCAGGTATTTTCTGGCTGAAATTGAGGGAGCTGAGCAAAAATCTGACTTAGGCTGAAAAAGGACTGCTGATGCTGTTGGATCCTGACCTCCCTGCACTCGGATTAGATTTTTTGGAGCTACAGGAGTCCAATTGGCGCGCTCTCAACGGCTTTGGAAAGTAGACATCCAGGGCTTTCCAGCAATATATAATAGTCCATACTTTGCGCGAAGATAGACGACGTAACTTGGCGTTGAACGCCAAGTACATGCTGCTGTCTGGAGTTAAACGCAAGAAAAACGTCATGATCCGGAGTTGAACGCCCAAAACACGTCATAACCTGGAGTTTAACGCCAAGAAAGTCCTCTACTCGTGGATAGCTTTAGTCTTAGCCCCAGCACACACCAAGTGGGCCCCAGAAGTGGATTTCTGCACCAATGATCTTAGTTTACTCATATTCTGTAAACCTAGGTTACTAGTTTACTATTTAAACAACTTTTAGAGACTTATCTTGTACCTCATGACATTTTCAGATCTGAATTACATACTTTTTGACGGCATGAGTCTCTAAACTCCATTGTTGGGGGTGAGGAGCTCTGCAGCGTCTCGATGATTTAATACAATTCCTTTGTTTTCCATTCAAACACGCTTATTCTTATCTAAGATGTTTATTCGCGCTTAATTGTGAAGAAGGTGATGATCCGTGACACTCATCACCTTCCTCAATCCATGAACGTGTGCCTGACAACCACCTCCGTTCTACATCAGATTGAATGAATATCTCTTAGATTCCCCAACAGAATCTTCGTGGTATAAGCTGGATTGATGGCGGCATTCATGAGAATCCGGAAAGTCTAAACCTTGTCTGTGGTATTTCGAGTAGGATTCTGGGATTGAATGACTGTGACGTGCTTCAAACTCCTGAGGGCTGGGCGTTAGTGACAGACGCAAAAGAATCAATGGATTCTATTCCAACCTGATTGAGAACCGACAGATGATTAGCCGTGCTGTGACAGAGCATAGGAACGTTTTCACTGAGAGGATGGGAAGTAGCCACTGACAACGGTGACACCCTACATAGAGCTTGCCATGAAAGGAGCCTTGCGTGTGTTGAAGGATTTCAAGGAAGAGTTGAAGTCAAAGGACAAAGCATCTCCAAAACTCCAACATATTCCCCATTACTGCACAACAAGTAACGCTGTTATTCTCTTTTATTTTTATAATCAAACCTAGTAATTTCATTAAATCCTTATTGGCCTCCTGAATAAGATTAATAAAATAAACATTGATTGCTTCAAACCAATAATCTCCGTGGGATCGATCCTTACTCACGTAAGGTATTACTTGGACGACCCAGTGCACTTGCTGGTTAGTTGTGCGAATCACAAATTCGTGCACCATGTGCCCCTTGATGTGCTTGGATGTTGATTAGCCTCTGCATGGACTCTTGTTACTCATTTTGCCTTTGCTCCATCCTATTGAATGTTTCTCCCCATTGTTGCCCTTGACTTTGTTGCTGTTCTATCATCTGCCTTTGCCACTCTCCTTGTTGAGTTATCCATCTTGATAGTGCTTCCTTTTGCTGCCTCATCATCTGTAGTTGTAGCTCTTTCTGTGCTCCTTGGCCTTCCAAGTACTGTCTAGACAAGCCATCAAGGGCTTCCTGAAGTTGATGCATGTCCAAGGTCTGTGGTGCTTGCCCCTCTGGGGCTTGTCCTTCCACTCCTTGAGGGCCTGTACTCTTTCTTTGCTTCTTTTGAGGTATGGGGGATGCTGCAGCATTCATCCTTCGAACTGTTATTAGAATGCCTTCCTTTATCCATACAGGATCCTCATCCTCAAACTCCACCCCAGCTTTCTTGCATAGTCGGTAAATAGTGCTGGGGTAACCTAACGTCCCTCTTGCGTCACTTTTCTCTGCCATCTTTCTAATGCCATGAGCTATGATTTCATGAACCTTGATTTCTCCTCCCTTGAGTATGCAATGCACCATTGTTGCCCTTTCCAAATTCACCTCCGAGTTGTTTGCAGCTGGGAGGATAGACCTCCTCACTAGCTCAAACCACCCTCTGGCTTCAGGAGTGAGATCTGTTCTCTTGATGAATTTTGGCTTATTTCCCGCGCCCCTTTCCCAGTCAGCTCCGGGTACACAAAGGTCTCGCAGGATCTGGTCATAATTGGGGTTGTTGTCCATCCTTGAGTGATAACTTTCTTCTTCAAATGGTATAGACCGTAGCTTCAATGCCCTCATTACACTCATGGGACCAAAATCCACCATCTTTCCTCTCACAAAGCTTATATACGACTCATCGTTCTTATCATACCGGACTGCATTTGCATAAAATTATCTTATGAGGTTTGCATTTACCTTAGTGACCGGGTCAGTGAGGAGCTCCCATCTTCTCCTTTCTACCTTCTTTGAGATTTCCGGGCACTCACTCTTCCTAACTTGAAATCCCAACTCATAGATGATTTCCTTACCAACCATCCACCCATATTCCAATGCATGATACAAGCTTCTAAACCTCTTCTCATCATACGGGTGTTCCTCCATGGGTTCCTTTCCCTTCTGGTGCGCGAAATTGTGAACAATACTTTTTCACAACTCTCATAATCCCCGGTCATGAACCCCAAAAACTTGGTGTTCAATACCATGGCATTACACAACTTCGCACAACTAACCAGCAAGTGCACTGGGTCGTCCAAGTAATAAACCTTACGCGAGTAAGGGTCAATCCCACGGAGATTGTTAGTATTGAAGCAAGCTATGGTCATCTTGTAAATCTTAGTCAGGCAAACTCAAATGGATATGGTGATGAACGAAAATAACACAAAGGTAAAGATAGAGATACTTATGTAATTCATTGGTAGGAACTTCAGATAAGCGCATGAAGATGCCTTCCCTTCCGTCTCTCTGCTTTCCTACTGTCTTCATCCAATCCTTCTTATTCCTTTCCATGGAAAGCTTGTGTAGGGTTTCACCGTTGTCAATAGCTACCTCCCATCCTCTCAGTGAAAGCGATTGCATATGCTCTGTCACAGCATAGCGGAATTCAGCTGTCGGTTCTCGGTCAGGCCGGAATAGAATCCATCGATTCTTTTGCGTCTGTCACTAACGCCCCGCCTGCTAGGAGTTTGAAGCACGTCACAGTCATTCAGTCATTGAATCCTACTCAGAATACCACAGACAAGGTTAGACCTTCCGGATTCTCTTGAATGCCGCCATCAGTTCTCGCCTATACCACGAAGATTCCGGTTAAAGAATCCAAGAGATAAACACTAGAGCCTTGTTGCTTTGTAGAACAATAGTGGTTGTCAGTCACCTTGTTCATGGGTGAGAATGATGATGAGTGTCACGGATCATCACATTCATCAAGTTGAAGAACAAGTGATATCTTAGAACAAGAACAAGCGGAATTGAATGGAAGAACAATAGTAATTGCATTAATACTCGAGGTACAGCAGAGCTCCACACCTTAATCTATGGTGTGTAGAAGCTCCACCGTTAAAAATACATAAGAACAAGGTCTAGGCATGGCCGAATGGCCAGCCTCCCAAAGTGATCAAAAGATCCAAAGATCGAAAGACTCTTCAGATTGAAAGATGATACAAATACCATAGCAAAAGGTCCTACTTATAGAAAACTAGTAGCCTAAGATTTACAGAAATGAGTAAATGACATAAAAATCCACTTCCGGGCCCACTTGGTGTGTGCTTGGGCTGAGCAATGAAGAAATTTCGTGCAGAGACTCTTCTTGGAGTTAAACGCCAGCTTTAGTGCCAGTTTGGGCGTTTAACTCCCATTTGGGTGCCAGTTCCGGCGTTTAACGCTGGAAATCATGAAGGTGACTTTGAACGCCGGTTTGGGCCATCAAATCTTGGGAAAAGTATGGACTATCATATATTGCTGGAAAGCCCAGGATGTCTACTTTCCAACGCCGTTGAGAGCGCGCCAGTTGGGCTTCTGTAGCTCCAGAAAAGCCACTTCGAGTGCAGGGAGGTCAGAATCCAACAGCATCTGCAGTCCTTTTTAGTCTCTGAATCAGATTTTTGCTCAGGTCCCTCAATTTCAGCCAGAAAATACCTGAAATCACAGAAAAACACACAAACTCATAGTAAAGTCTAGAAAAGTGAATTTTAACTAAAAACTAATAAAAATATACTAAAAACTAACTATATCATACCAAAAACATACTAAAAACAATGCCAAAAAGCATACAAATTATCTGCTCATCACAACACCAAACTTAAATTGTTGCTTGTCCTCAAGCAACTGAAAATCAAATAAGATAAAAAGAAGAGAATATGCTATGAATTCCAAAAACATCTATGAAGATCAGTATTAATTAGATTAGCGGGGCTTTTAGCTTTTTGCCTCTGAATAGTTTTGGCATCTCACTCTATCCTTTGAAATTCAGAATGGTTGGCTTCTTTAGGAACTTAGAATCCAGATAGTGTTATTGATTCTCCTAGTAAAGTATGATGATTCTTGAACATAGCTACTTATTGAGTCTTGGCTGTGGCCCAAAGCACTCTGTCTTCCAGTATTACCACCGGATACATACATGCCACAGACACATAATTGGTTGAACCTTTTCAGATTGTGACTCAGCTTTGCTAAAGTCCCCAATTAGAGGTGTCCAGGGTTCTTAAGCACACTCTTATTTGCCTTGGATCACAACTCTTATTTCTATATATTTTTTCGTTTTTCTTTTTCTCTCTTTTTTTTTTCGATTTTTTTTTGAATAGAAATGCTTTTCTTGCTTCAAGAATCATTTTTATGATTTTTCAGATCCTCAGTAACATGTCTCCTTTTTCATCATTCTTTCAAGAGCCAACATTAATGAACCACAAATTCAAGATACATATGCACTGTTTAAGCATACATTCAGAAAACAAAAATATTGCCACCACATCAAGATAATTAAACTGTTATAAAATTCAAAATTCATGCAATTCTTCCTTTTCAATTAAGCACGTTTTTATTTAAGAGAGGTGATGGATTCATAGGACATTCATAACTTTAAGGCATAGACACTAAGACACTAATGATCACAAGACACAAACATAGATAAACATAAGCATAAAATTCGAAAAACAAGAAAGTAAAGAACAAGGAGATTAAAGAACGGGTCCACCTTAGTGATGGCGGCTTGTTCTTCCTCTTGAAGGCCTTATGGAGTGCTTGAGCTCCTCAATGTCTCTTCCTTGTCTTTGTTGCTCCTCTCTCATGATTCTTTGATCTTCTCTAATTTCATGGAGGAGGATGGAATGTTCTTGGTGCTCCACCCTTAGTTGTCCCATGTTGGAACTCAATTCTCCTAGGGAGGTGTTTAGTTGCTCCCAATAGTCTTGTGGAGGAAAGTGCATCCCTTGAGGCATCTCAGGGATCTCTTGATGAGAGGGGTCTCTTGTTTGCTCCATCCTTTTCTTAGTGATGGGCTTGAGGTCATGCCTTCTCAGTTGAACCGGCTTTCCTCTTGCGTTTCTCTTCCATTGAGCGTCCTCTTCACAAATGTTTATGAGGACTTGGTCCAACCTTTGATTAAAGTTGACCCTTCTTCATGGCCACAACTTCATAGAAGTGGTCTTGATGCACCCTTGAGATGAATCTCTCCATCTCCCATGACTCGGAGGTGAAAGCTTTTGCCTTCCCTTTCCTCTTTCTAGAGGTTTCTCCGGCCTTGGATGCCATAAATGGTTATGGAAAAACAAAAAGCAATGCTTTTACCACACCAAACTTAAAAGGTTTGCTCGTCCTCGAGCAAAAGAAGAAAGAAGAGAGTAGAAGAAGGAGAAATAGAGGAGAGGGAGATGGCTTTGTGGTTCAGCCAAAAGGGGAAGAAGTAGTGTTTAGGGTGTGTGAAAATGAAAGAGTGAAGATGATAGTGGGATTTGATAGGTGGGGGTTTTTTTGGGGAAGAGGTATTGAGGTGATTGGTGAATGGGTGAAGAAGAGAGAGGGTGGTGGGTTTGGTGGGGATCCTGTGGGGTCCACAGATCCTTAGGTGTCAAGGAAAAGTCATCCCTGCACCAAATGGCACTCAAAATCACGTTTTGAGCCAAATCTGGCGTTAAACGCCGGGCTGGTGCCCATTTCTGGCGTTTAACGCCAGGTTCTTGCCCTTCTCTGGCGTTTAACGCCAGTCTGGTGCCCCTTTCTGGCGTTAAACGCCCAGAATGGTGCCAGACTGGGCGTTAAACTCCCAACAGCTAACCTCACTGGCGTTTAAACGCTAGTGGGTGCGTCCTCCAGGGTGTGCTGTTTTTCTTCCTATTTTTCATTCTGTTTTTGCTTTTTTCATTAATTTTGTGACTTCTCATGATCATCAACCTACAAAAAACATAAAATAACAAAAGAAAATAGTTAATTATAAAACATTGGGTTGCCTCCCAACAAGCGCTTCTTTAATGTCAGTAGCTTGACAGAGGACTCTCATGGAGCCTCACAGATACTCAGAGCAATGTTGGAACCTCCCAACACCAAACTTAGAGTTTGAATGTGGGGGTTCAACACTAAACTTAGAATTTGGTTGTGGCCTCCCAACACCAAACTTAGAGTTTGACTGTGGGGGCTCTGTTTGGCTCTGTTTTGAGAGAAGCTCTTCATGCTTCCTCTCCATGGTGACAGAGGGATATCCTTGAGCCTTAAACACCAAGGATTCTTCATTCACTTGAATGATCAACTCTCCTCTATCAACATCAATCACAGCCTTTGCTGTGGCTAGGAAGGGTCTGCCAAGGATGATGGATTCATCCATGCACTTCCCAGTCTCTAGGACTATGAAATCAGTAGGGATGTAATGGTCTTCAACTTTAACCAGAACATCCTCTACAAGTCCATGGGCTTGTTTTCGTGAATTGTCTGCCATCTCTAGTGAGATTTTTGCAGCTTGTACCTCAAAGATCCCTAATTTCTCCATTACAGAGAGGGGCATGAGGTTTACACTTGACCCTAAGTCACACAAGGCCTTCTTGAAGGTCATGGTGCCTATGGTACAAGGTATAGAAAGCTTCCCAGGGTCCTGTCTCTTTTGAGGCAGTTTTTGCCTAGACAAGTCATCCAGTTCTTTGGTGAGCAAAGGGGGTTCATCCTCCCAAGTCTCATTTCCAAATAACTTGTCATTTAGCTTCATGATTGCTCCAAGGTATTTAGCAACTTGCTCCTCAGTGACATACTCATCCTCTTTAGAGGAAGAATACTCATCAGAGCTCATGAAGGGCAGAAGTAAGTCCAATGGAATCTTTATGGTCTTATTTTGAGCCTCAGATTCCCATGGTTCCTCATTGGGGAACTCATTGGAGGCCAGTGGACGCCCAGTGAGGCCTTCCTCAGTGGCGTTCACTGCCTCTTCTCCTTCCCAAAATTCGGCCATGTTAATGGCCTTGCACTCTCCTTTTGGATTTTCTTCTGTATTGCTTGGAAGAGTACTAGGAGGGAGTTCAGTAATCTTCTTGCTCAGCTGACCCACTTGTCCTTCCAAATTTCTAATGGAGGACCTTGTTTCAGTCATGAAACTTTGAGTGGTTTTGATCAGATCAGAGACCATGGTTGCTAAGTCAGAGGTATTCTGCTTAGAACTCCCTGTCTGTTGCTGAGAAGATGATGGAAAAGGCTTGCTATTGCTAAACCTGTTTCTTCCACCATTATTGTTATTGAAACCTTGTTGAGGTCTCTGTTGATCCTTCCATGAAAGATTTGGATGATTCCTCCATGAAGGATTGTAGGTGTTTCCATAGGGTTCTCCCATGTAATTCACCTCTTCTATTGAATGATTCTCAGGATCATAAGCTTCTTCCTCATATGAAGCTTCCTTAGTACTGCTTGGTGCATTTTGCATTCCAGACAGACTTTGAGAAATCATATTGACTTGTTGGGTCAATATTTTGTTCTGAGCCAAAATGGCATTCAGAGTGTCAATCTCAAGAACTCCTTTCTTCTGACTAGTCCCATTGTTCACAGGATTCCTTTCAGAAGTATACATGAATTGGTTATTTGCAACCATTTCAATCAGTTCTTGAGCTTCAGTAGGCGTCTTCTTCAGATGAAGAGAGCCTCCAGCAGAGCTATCCAAAGACATCTTGGACAGTTCAGAGAGACCATCATAGAAAATACCTATGATGCTCCATTCAGAAAGCATATCAGAGGGGCACTTTCTGATTAATTGTTTGTATCTTTCCTAAGCTTCATAGAGGGATTCTCCTTCCTTCTGTCTGAAGGTTTGGACTTCCACTCTAAGCTTACTCAATTTTTGAGGTGGAAAGAACTTTGCCAAGAAGGCATTGACTAGCTTTTCCCAAGAGTCCAGGCTTTCTTTAGGTTGAGAGTCCAACCATGTTCTAGCTCTGTCTCTTACAGCAAAAGGGAATAGCATTAGTCTGTAGACCTCAGGGTCAACCCCATTAGTCTTGACAGTGTCACAGATTTGCAAGAACTCAGCTAAAAACTGATGAGGATCTTCCAGTGGAAGTCCATGGAACTTGCAATTCTGTTGCATTAGAGAAACTAATTGAGGCGTAAGCTCAAAGTTGTTTGCTCCAATGGCAGGGATAGAGATGCTTCTCCCATAGAAGTCGGGAGTAGGTGCAGTAAAGTCACCCAGCACCTTCCTTGCATTATTGGCATTGTTGTTGTTTTCGGCTGCCATGTGTTCTCCTTCCTTGAAGAATTCGGTTAGGTGCTCTAAAGAGAGTTGTGCTTTGGCTTCTCTGAGCTTTCTCTTCAAGGTCCTTTCAGGTTCAGGATCAGCCTCAACAAGAATGCCTTTGTCTTTGCTCCTACTCATAAGAAAGAGAAGAGAACAAGAAAATGTGGAATCCTCTATGTCACAGTATAGAGGTTCCTTTAAGTGTCAGAGGAAAAGAAGAGTAGAAGACAGGAGTAGAAAATTCGAACTTATCAAAGAAGATGGAGTTCGAATTTTGCATTAAGGGATAGTGTTAGTCCATAAATAGAAGGATGTGAGAAGGAGGGAAGTGATTTTCGAAAATTAAGTAGAAAATTTGAAAACATTTTTTTGAAAAACATTACTTAATTTTCGAAAATGAAAATGGAAAAGAAATCAAATGATTTTTGAAAAAGATTTTGAAATTAGAAATCAAAAAGATTTGATTGAAAACTATTTTGAAAAAGATGTGATTAAAAAGATTTGATTGAAAAGTTATGGTTTTAAAAAGATATGATTGAAAAGATATGATTTGAAAACAATTTTAAAAAGACTTGATTTTAAAAATTAATGACTTGCCTAACAAGAAAAGATATGATTCAAACATTAAACCTTTCTCAACAGAAAAGGCAACATACTTGAAATGTTGAATCAAATCATTAATTGATAGTAAGTATCTTTAAAAATGGGAAGAAATTGGTTTTGAAAAAGATTTGATTGAAAAATTGATTTGAAAAAGATTTGATTTTGAAAAGATTTTGAAAACTTAGAAAAAATTTGATTTGAAAACAAAATCTTCCTCCCTTAGCCATCCTGGCGTTAAACGCCCAGAATGGTGCACATTCTGGCGTTTAACGCCCAAAATGCTACCCTTTTGGGCGTTAAACGCCCAACCAGGTACCCTGGCTGGCGTTTAAACGCCAGTCTGTCCTTCTTCACTGGGCGTTTTGAACGCCCAGCTTTTTCTGTGCAATTCCTCTGCTGTATGTTCTGAATCTTCAATTCTCTGTATTATTGACTTGAAAAGACACAAATTAAAAATATTTTTGGATTTTTAATAATAAGGAAAAATCAAAATGCAACAAGAATCAAATAACAATGCATGCAAGACACCAAACTTAGCAGTTTGTATACTACTGACATTAACATGATGAAAATGCATATGAGACACACAAAACACTCAAGTCAATTAAATTCAAAGATCAGAGCACAAAGATTATCAAGAATTACTTGAGAATCCTTAAGACACATGAATGAATGCATGCAATTGACACCAAACTTAGAATGAAACACTAGACTTAAACAAGAAATTTTTTGGATTTTATGATTTTGTTAATTTTTTTTGTGTTTTTCGAAAATTAAGTGGAAAAAGATATCAAAATTCTTAATGAGAATTCCAGGAATCAGTGCAATGCTAGTCTAAGACTCCGGTCCAGGAATTAGACATGGCTTCACAGCCAGCCAAGCTTTCAAAGAAAGCTTCGGTCCAAAACACTAGACATGGCCAAAAGCCAGCCAAGCCTTAGCAGATCACTGCTCCAAAAGCAAGATTGATAGAAATCAACAAGCTCTTGTGATGATAAGTTGAAACCTCGGTCCAATGAGATTAGACATGGCTTCTCAGCCAGCCAGACTTCAACAAATCATCATGAAACTCTAGAATTCATCTTCAAGAATTTCGAAAAAAATAAATACCTAATCTAAGCAACAAGATGAACCGTCAGTTGTCCAAACTTGAACAATCCCTGGCAATAACGCCAAAAACTTGGTGTTGTTGCCGGATCTTGGCACTGATGTTACCAAAAGCTTGCTCAAAACTTGAACAATCCCCGGCAACGGCGCCAAAAACTTGGTGCGCGAAATTGTGAACAATACTTTTTCACAACTCTCATAATCCCCGGTCATGAACCCCAAAAACTTGGTGTTCAATACCATGGCATTACACAACTTCGCACAACTAACCAGCAAGTGCACTGGGTCGTCCAAGTAATAAACCTTACGCGAGTAAGGGTCGATCCCACAGAGATTGTTAGTATTGAAGCAAGCTATGGTCATCTTGTAAATCTTAGTCAGGCAAACGCAAATGGATATGGTGATGAACGAAAATAACACAAAGGTAAAGATAGAGATACTTATATAATTCATTGGTAGGAACTTCAGATAAGCGCATGAAGATGCCTTCCCTTCCGTCTCTCTGCTTTCCTACTGTCTTCATCCAATCCTTCTTATTCCTTTCCATGGCAAGCTTGTGTAGGGTTTCACTGTTGTCAATGGCTACCTCCCATCCTCTCAGTGAAAGCGATTGCATATGCTCTGTCACAGCATAGCGGAATTCAGCTGTCGGTTCTCGATCAGGCCGGAATAGAATCCATCGATTCTTTTGCGTCTATCACTAACGTCCCGCCTGCTAGGAGTTTGAAGCACGTCACAGTCATTCAGTCATTGAATCCTACTCAGAATACCACAGACAAGGTTAGACCTTCCGGATTCTCTTGAATGCCGCCATCAGTTCTCGCCTATACCACGAAGATTCCGGTTAAAGAATCCAAGAGATAAACACTAGAGCCTTGTTGCTTTGTAGAACAATAGTGGTTGTCAGTCACCTTGTTCATGGGTGAGAATGATGATGAGTGTCACGGATCATCACATTCATCAAGTTGAAGAACAAGTGATATCTTAGAACAAGAACAAGCGGAATTGAATGGAAGAACAATAGTAATTGCATTAATACTCGAGGTACAGCAGAGCTCCACACCTTAATCTATGGTGTGTAGAAGCTCCACCGTTAAAAATACATAAGAACAAGGTCTAGGCATGGCCGAATGGCCAGCCTCCCAAAGTGATCAAAAGATCCAAAGATCGAAAGACTCTTCAGATTGAAAGATGATACAAATACCATAGCAAAAGGTCCTACTTATAGAAAACTAGTAGCCTAAGGTTTACAGAATTGAGTAAATGACATAAAAATCCACTTCCGGGCCCACTTGGTGTGTGCTTGGGCTGAGCAATGAAGATATTTCGTGCAGAGACTCTTCTTGGAGTTAAACGCCAGCTTTAGTGCCAGTTTGGGCGTTTAACTCCCATTTGGGTGCCAGTTCCGGCGTTTAACGCTGGAAATCTTGAAGGTGACTTTGAACGCCGGTTTGGGCCATCAAATCTTGGGCAAAGTATGAACTATCATATATTGCTGGAAAGCCCAGGATGTCTACTTTCCAACGCCGTTGAGAGCGCGCCAATTGGGCTTCTGTAGCTCCAGAAAATCCACTTCGAGTGCAGGGAGGTCAGAATCCAATAGCATCTGCAGTCCTTTTTAGTCTCTGAATCAGATTTTTGCTCAGGTCCCTCAATTTCAGCCAGAAAATACCTGAAATCACAGAAAAACACACAAACTCATAGTAAAGTCCAGAAAAGTGAATTTTAACTAAAAACTAATAAAAATATACTAAAAACTAACTATATCATACCAAAAACATACTAAAAACAATGCCAAAAAGCATACAAATTATCCGCTCATCACCTTCCTTCTCTTGGCACTTGAGGATGCCATGAATGACAATTCTTATGTGAAGGTGGTAAGGTTATGGAGACTTTTGGTTTTTTAGGGTTTTATGGCAATGAAGAGAGTGAGGGGGAGGGAACGTTTGTAATGAGGTAAGAAGTGCTGCGTTTCGAAATGAATATGTATGAAGAGTGTGTGAGGAAAGTTAAGGCTGGGTACGGAACAAAGGCTACTTATATAGGGAAGCTGTAAGTGAATGGATGGTGTGGATTGATGGATTTGTCGCTCGATGGACGGTTGGGGTTATGCATGCTCATGGACAAGGATCACCACTTTATTGTGGTTATTGGTTCGGTCATCAAGGTTCCTCTTTCTTCCATGTTTCATGGCAACATTTTCCAATGCATTATTCCTTGAGTCACGTGTGTGCATCTCTTCATAAAGTGCTGAACCATTTCTTTTCACTTGTCCTATCAATCTCCTCAATGCTCCTTTCTTTTCCCTATAAAGATGAAATAAGAAGAGTAAGAACTACTTTTATAAAAGAAACAAAAATGCTTTAACATCCACAGCTTGAATAATAAAAGAATTTGTTTATTCCTGAATTCCACTAACTGACTAGCTGTGTATCTCCATATGCAAATTGGTTGCACCATAGGGTGACACCAAACTTAGTTTGGAGCACTGTGATGAAAAGTTGTGTTCAAAGCTTTAAGAATAAAGCTTTGAACACCAAACTTATTCTTTACTATATTCTGCATATAAAAATTTCACACGTATTTGTCAATTTTTGGTTGGAATTCATGAATATTGATTTATTCACTACTTCTGAAAGCATGTAAAACATGGGTTGCCTCCCATGAAGCGCTTCTTTAGCGTCACTAGCTTGACGTTACCCCCTTATTATGGTGGTTGGTAATGCTTGAAGTCTTCTCCTCTGGCAGTGGACTTGTATTCGTTGGTTGTATCAATGATCTCTACATGCTCCAAAGAGAGAACTCTGTTGATGGTGAAGACCTTAGGTAACTGAGATGGTACAGTAGGGAGATTAGGGGGAATATCTGTGAAGTATGCTGAGATGACTTTATCTCCTGGAGAGAAATCTTCCGTAGGAATCTTCTTGTTCCGCCACCCCCTTGGTACCTTCTTCTTTGCCCCTGGTGCTATTTTCTTACTCCTGGTGGCCTCCTTCTTTGATGAGCTTTTGTTAATGTCTTCACAAACTTCTAGTGGCTTAGGTTCCTCTAATTTTTCCTTGACCTGTGGCACATGCTGCTGGCCTCGTCCATCTACCCAGTGAATCTCAGGATGAGCTGGTTGTGCTTCAGTGCTTGCTTCTTCCTTTATTATCTCATGATGCCCTTTGCTTGGTTCTTTATCCTTTTCATCTTTTTCTAGTGAGAGTTCGAAAACATTGAAGCAGTTGTTCATCCTGGATCCTTAATATTAACTCCCCTTTCTCCACATCTATGAGTGCTCTAGCAGTAGCTAGAAATGGTCTCCCCAATATGATTGGGTGCAGGTGACTCTCTTCCATGTCCAGGATGACAAAGTCTGTTGGGAGAAAGTATTTTCCAACTTTGAGCAACACGTTTTCCACCACTCCTACTGCTTGCTTTTGAGTCTTGTTAGCCAACCTTATGACTACATCTGTAGGTAGTATCTCATTGATCTGCAGCCTTTTTACCAGGGATAGGGGTATTAAGTTGATGCTTGCTCCCAAATCGCAAAGTGCTCTATCAAAATTTGTTTCCCCTATAGCACAAGGGACATGAAAACTCCCTGGGTCTTTTCTTTTCGCAGGCAATTGTGTTTGAATGAGGGTGCTGCAATCCTTGTTCATCACTATAGTCTGGCCCCCCTTGAGTGAGCTCTTCCTAGGAAGTAGTTCCTTCATATACTTGATAAATGCTGGCATTTGCTGAATGACCTTGATGAATGGTATATTCACATTCAAAGATGCAAACGAGTCTAAGAACCTTGAGTACATTCTCTTTCCCACAGCACCCTTTAGCAGTTGAGGAAATGGTGCATATAGTCTCAGCAGCTCCTGTTGTGAGATTTCTGGTTCTTGTTGGTCTTTCTTTTCCTTCTCTACTAATGTATTTTCAGGTTGTTCTAATAGCTTGCTTGGCTTGTCTTCAGTCTCCTTGTCATTTGTAGTGGAAAGGAGTAAGAAGGATTGGATGAAGACAGTAGGAAAGCAGAGAGACAGAAGGGACAAAGCATCTCCAGACGCTTATCTGAAATTCTCACCAATGAATTACATAAGTATCTCTATCTTTATTTTATGTTTTATTTATCATTTAATCATTAATCCTCCATAACCATTTGAATCTGCCTGACTGAGATTTACAAGATGACCATAGCTTGCTTCATACCAACAATCTCCGTGGGATCGACCCTTACTCGCGTAAGGTTTATTACTTGGACGACCCAGTGCACTTGCTGGTTAGTTGTGCAAAGTTGTGATAAAGAGTTGAGATTACAATTGAGCGTACCATGTTGATGGCGCCATTTATGATCACAATTTCGTGCACCAAGTTTTTGGCGCCGTTGCCGGGGATTGTTTGAGTTTGGACAACTGATTGTTTTCGCGCTTTGCTCACCAAAGAACTGGATGACTTGACTAGGCAGAGATTACCTCAAAAGAGACAGGACCCTGGGAAGTTCTCAATACCTTGTACATTAGGCACCATGACCTTCGAGAAGACTCTGTGTGACCTAGGGTCAAGCATAAACATCATGCCTCTCTCTGTAATGGAGAAGCTAGGGATCTTTGAGGTACAAGGTGCAAGAATATCACTAGAGATGGCAGACAATTCAAGAAAACAAGCTTATGGACTTGTAGAGGATGTTCTGGTAAAGGTTGAAGACCATTACATCCCTGCTGATTTCATAGTCCTAGAGACTGGGAAGTGCATGGATGAATCCATCATCCTTGGCAGACCCCTTCCTAGCCACAGCAAAGGCTGTGATTGATGTTGATAGAGGAGAATTGATCATTCAAGTGAATGAAGAATCCTTTGTGTTTAAGGCTCAAGGATATCCCTCTGTAACCATGGAAAGGAAGCATGAAGAGTTTCTCTCAAAACAGAGTCAAACAGAGCCCCCACAGTCAAATTCTAAGTTTGGTGTTAGGAGGCCACAACCAAATTCTAAGTTTGGTATTGAACCCCCACATTCAAACTCTAAGTTTGGTGTTGGGAGGTTCCAACATTACTCTGAACATCCGTGAGGCTCCATGAGGGCCCACTCTCAAGCTACTGACATTAAAGAAGCGCTTGTTGGGAGGCAACCCAATGTTATATTTATCTATTTTCCATTGTTATTTTATGTTTTCTATAGGTTGATGATCATGTGAAGTCACAAAAATAATTGAAAAAGCAAAAACAGAATGAAAAACAGAAAGAAAAACAGCACACCCTGGAGGAAAAGCTTGCTGGCATTTAAACGCCAGTAAGCGCAGCAAATGGGCGTTTAATGCCCAGTCTGGCACCATTCTGGGCGTTTAACGGCAGAAAGGGGCACCAGACTGGTGTTTAACGCCAGAAAGGGCACTAGACTGGCGTTTAACGCCAAAAAAGGGCAGCAGCCCAGCGTTTAACACTAGGATTGGCAGAAAGTGCGTTTTGCACGCCACTTGGTGCAGGGATGAGCTATCCATGACACCTCAGGATCTGTGGACCCCACAGGATCCCCACCTACCCCACCACTCTCTCTCTTTTTCACCCATTCACCAATCACCTCAATAACTCTTCCCCAAAAAAAAAAACCACTTTCCCTCCCAAACCCACCCATAATGACCGAACCCTACCCCTCTCTCAACCCCTATATAAACCTTTCTTCACTCCTTCATTTTCACACAACCTAAACACTACTTTTCCCCCTTGGACGAACTACAAAGCCCCCTCCATCTCCTCCATTTTCTTCTTCTTCTACTCCTTTCTTTCTTCTTTTGCTCGAGGACGAGCAAACCTTCTAAGTTTGGTGTGGTAAAAGCGTTGCTTTTTGTTTTTCCATAACCATTTATGGCACCTAAGGCCGGAGAAACCTCTAGAAAGAGGAAAGGGAAAGCAAAAGCTTCGACCTCTGAGTCATGGGAGATAGAGAGATTCATCTCAAGGGTGCATCAAGACCACTTCTATGAAGTTGTGGCCATGAAGAAGGTGATCCCCGAGGTCCCTTTCAAACTCAAAAAGAGTGAATATCCGGAGATCCAACATGAGATCCGAAGAAGAGGTTGGGAAGTTCTTACCAACCCCATTTAACAAGTCGGAACCTTAATGGTTCAAGAGTTCTATGCCAATGCATGGATCACCAAGAACCATGATCAAAGTGTTAACCCGGACCCAAAGTATTGGCTTACAATGGTTCAGGGGAATGCTTAGATTTTAGTCCGGAAAATGTAAGGTTGGCATTCAACTTGCACATGATGCAAGGGGATGAACACCCCTACACTAGAAGTGTCAACTTTGATCAAAGGTTGGACCAAGTCCTCATAGACATTTGTGAAGAGGGCGCTCAATGGAAGAGAGATTCAAGAGGGAAGCCAGTTCAACTGAGAAGGCATGACCTCAAGCCCATGGTTAGGGGATGGTTGGAGTTTATCCAACACTCAATCATTCCCACTAGCAACCGGTCCGAAGCTACTATAGACCGGGCTATCATGATTCATAGCATCATGATTGGAGAGAAAGTAGAAGTTCATGAGGTTATATCCCAAGAACTTTATAAAGTGGCGGACAAGTCCTCTACCTTTGCAAGGTTAGCCTTCCCTCATCTCATTTGTCACCTCTGTAATTCAGTTGAAATTAACTTAGAGGGAGACATCCTCGTTGATGAGGACAAGCCCATCACTAAGAAGAGGATGGAGCAAAGAAGAGATCCCACTCATGGACATGAGGAATTTTCTCATCATGAAATCCCTGATATGCCTCAAGGGATGCACTTTCCTCCACAAAACTATTGGGAGCAAATCAACACCTCCCTAGGAGAATTGAGTTTCAACATGGGACAACTAAGGGTGGAGTACCAAGAACATTTCATCCTCCTCCATGAAATTAGAGAAGATCAAAGAATCATGAGAGAGGAGCAACAAAGGCAAGTAAGAGACATTGAGGAGTTCAAGCACTCCATAAGATCTTCAAGAGGAAGAACAAGCCGCCATCACTAAGGTGGACCCGTTCTTTAATCTCCTTGTTCTTTATTTTTCTGTTTTTCGAAAATTATGCTTTATGGTTTATTCAACTGGTAAATTAAAAATTCAGAAATCAAAAAGTATTGCCACCACATTAAAATAATTAATCTGTTATAAAATTCAAAATTCATGCAATTCTTCTCTTTTTCAATTAAGAACATTTTTCATTCAACAAAGGTGATGGATTCATAGGACATTCATAACTTTAAGGCATAGACACTAAGACACTAATGATCATGTAATAAGACACAAACATAGATAAACATAAGCATAAAAATTTGAAAAACAGAAAAATAAAGAACAAGGAGATTAAAGAACGGGTCCACCTTAGTGATAGCGGCTTGTTCTTCCTCTTGAAGATCTTATGGAGTGCTTGAGCTCCTCAATGTCTCTTCCTTGCCTTTGTTTCTCCTCTCTCATGATTCTTTGATCTTCTCTAATTTCATGGAGGATGATGGAATGTTCTTGGTGCTCCACCCTTAGTTGTCCCATGTTGGAACTCAATTCTCCTAGGGAGGAGTTGATTTGCTCCCAATAGTTTTGTGGAGGAAAGTGCATCCCTTGAGACATCTCAGAAATTTCATGATGAGGAATCTCATCATGTCCATTAGTGTGATCTCTTGTTTGCTCCATCCTCTTCTTAGTGATGGGCTTGTCCTCATCAATGAGGATGTCTCCCTCTTTGTTAATTCCAACTGAATTACAGAGGTGACAAATGAGATGAGGAAAGGCTAACCTTGCCAAGGTAGAGGACTTGTCTGCCACCTTATAAAGTTCCTGGGATATAACCTCATGAACTTCTACTTCCTCTCCAATCATGATGCTATGAATTATGATAGCCCGGTCTATAGTAACTTCGGACCGGTTGCTAGTGGGAATGATTGAGCGTTGGATAAACGCCAACCATCCCCTAGCCACGGGCTTGAGGTCATGCCTTCTCAGTTGAACCGGCTTCTGGTGCACAAAATTGTGATCAATACTTTTCACAACTCAATTAATCCCCGGTGATGAACCCAAAAACTTGGTCTTCAATACCATGGCATAAACACAACTTCGCACAATTAACCAGCAAGTGTACTAGGTCATCCAAGTAATAAACCTTACGCGAGTAAGGGTCGATCCCACAGAGATTGTTGGTAT
Organism: Arachis hypogaea; assembly: GCF_003086295.3. Lineage (NCBI taxonomy): Eukaryota > Viridiplantae > Streptophyta > Magnoliopsida > Fabales > Fabaceae > Arachis > Arachis hypogaea. Next base: position 41,607,264 of record NC_092045.1, on the reverse strand, counting down.
GAAGCAAGCTATGGTCACCTTGTAAATCTTAGTCAGGCAAACTCAAATGGTTATGAATGATGAATAAAACATAAAGATAAAGATAGAGATACTTATGTAATTCATTGGTGGGAATTTCAGATAAGCGTATGAAGATGCTTTGTCCCTTCCGTCTCTCTGCTTTCCTATTGTCTTCATCCAATCCTTCTTACTCCTTTCCATGGCAAGCTGTATGCACGGGTTTCACCGTTGTCAGTGGCTACCTCCCATCCTCTCAGTGAAAATGTTCAACGCACCCTGTCACGGCACGACTATTCATCTGTCGGTTCTCAATCAGGCCAGAATAGAATCCAGTGATTCTTTTGCGTCTGTCACTAACGCCCAACCTTCAGGAGTTTGAAGCTCATCACAGTCATTCAATCATTGAATCCTACTTAGAATACCACAGACAAGGTTTAGACCTTCCGGATTCTCTTGAATGCCGCCATCAATTCTAGCTTATGCCACGAAGATTCCGATTAAAGAATCCAAGAGATATCCACCCAATCTAAGGTAGAACGGAGGTGGTTGTCAGTCACACGTTCATAGGTGAGAATGATGATGAGTGTCACGGATCATCACATTCATCAAGTTGAAGAACAAGTGATATCTTAGAACAAGAACAAGCGGAATTGAATAGAAGAACAATAGTAATTGCATTAATACTCGAGGTACAGCAGAGCTCCACACCTTAATCTATGGTGTGTAGAAACTCCACCGTTGAAAATACATAAGAACAAGGTCTAGGCATGGCCAAATGGCCAGCCTCCCAAAGAGGGTTCAATCATAAAATCATGATCAAAAGATGAAAATACACTAGTAAAAGGTCCTATATATAGAGAACTAGTAGCCTAGGGTTTACAGAGATGAGTAAATGACATAAAAATCCACTTCCGGGCCCACTTGGTGTGTGCTTGGGCTGAGCATTGAAGCATTTTCCTGTAGAGACTCTTCTTGGAGTTAAACGCCAGCTTTTGTGCCAGTTTGGGCGTTTAACTCCCATTCTTGTGCCAGTTCCGGCGTTTAACGCTGGGAATTCTGATGGTGAATTTGAACGCCGGTTTGGGCCATCAAATCTTGGGCAAAGTATGGACTATCATATATTGCTGGAAAGCCCAGGATGTCTACTTTCCAACGCCGTTGAGAGCGCGCCAATTGGGCTTCTGTAGATCCAGAAAATAGACTTCGAGTGCAGGGAGGTCAGAATCCAACAACATCTGCAGTCCTTTTTAGTCTTTGAATCAGATTTTTACTCAAGTCCCTCAATTTCAGCCAGAAAATACCTGAAATCACAGAAAAACACACAAACTCATAGTAAAGTCCAGAAAAGTGAATTTTAACTAAAAACTAATAAAAATATACTAAAAACTAACTAGATCATACTAAAAACATACTAAAAACAATGCCAAAAAGCGTACAAATTATCCGCTCATCACAACACCAAACTTAAATTGATGCTTGTCCTCAAGCAACTGAAAATCAAATAAGATAAAAAGAAGAGAATATACAATGAATTCCAAAAACATCTATGAAGATCAGTATTAATTAGATGAGCGGGGCTTTTAGCTTTTTGCCTCTGAATAGTTTTGGCATCTCACTCTATCCTTTGAAATTCAGAATGATTGGCTTCTTTAGGAACTCAGAATCCAGATAGTGTCATTGATTCTCCTAGTTAAGTATGATAATTCTTGAACACAGCTACTTTATGAGTCTCCGCCGTGGCCCAAAGCACTCTGTCTTCTAGTATTACCACCGGATACATACATGCCACAGACACATAATTGGGTGAACCTTTTCAGATTGTGACTCAGCTTTGCTAGAGTCCCCAATTAGAGGTGTCCAGGGTTCTTAAGCACACTCTTTTTGCCTTGGATCACAACTTTACTTCTTTCTTTTTTTTCTTTTTTTTTTTCGTTTTTCTCTTTTCTCTCTTTTTTTTTTGTATTCACTGCTTTTTCTTGCTTCAAGAATCATTTTAATGATTTTTCAGATCCTCAGTAACATGTCTCATTTTTCATCATTCCTTCAAGAGCCAACATTCATGAACCACAAATTCAAAAGACATATGCACTGTTTAAGCATACATTCAGAAAACAAAAGTATTGCCACCACATCAAAATAATTAAACTGTTATAAAATTCAAAATTCATGCAATTCTTCTCTTTTTTAATTAAGAACATTTTTCATTTAAGAGGTGATGGATTCATAGGACATTCATAACTTTAAGGCATAAACACTAAGACACTAATGATCATAAAACACAAACATAGCTAAACATAAGCATAATTTTCGAAAAACAGAAAAATAGAGAACAAGGAAATTAAAGAACGGGTCCACCTTAGTGATGGCCACTTGTTCTTCTTCTTGAAGATCCTATGGAGTGTTTGAGCTCCTAAATATCTCTTCCTTGTCTTTGTTGCTCCTTTCTCATGATTCTTTGATCTTCTCTAATTTCATGGAGGAGAATGGAATGTTCTTGGTGCTCCACCCTTAGTTGTCCCATGTTGGAAATCAATTCTCCTAGGGAGGTGTTTAGTTGCTCCCAATAGTTTTGTGGAGGAAAGTGCATCCCTTGAGGCATCTCAAGGATTTGATGATGAGAGGGGTCTCTTGTTTGCTCCATCCTCTTCTTAGTAATGGGCTTGTCCTCATCAATGGGGATGTCTCCCTCTATGTCAACTCCAACTGAATAACAGAGGTGACAAATGAGATGAGGAAAGGCTAACCTTGCCAAGGTAGAGGACTTGTCCGCCACCTTATAAAGTTCTTGGGATATAACCTCATGAACTTCTATTTCTTCTCCAATCATGATGCTATGAATCATGATAGCCCGGTCTATAGTAACTTCGGACCGGTTGCTAGTGGGAATGATTGAGCGTTGGATAAACTCCAACCATCCCCTAGCCACGGGCTTTAGGTCATGCCTTCTCAATTGAACCGGCTTCCCTCTTGAATCTCTCTTCCATTGGGCGCCCTCTTCACAAATGACTGTGAGGACTTGGTCCAACCTTTGATCAAAGTTGACCCTTCTAGTGTAAGGATGTTCATCTCCTTGCATCATGGGCAAGTTGAATGCCAACCTTATATTTTCCGGACTAAAATCCAAGTATTTCCCCCGAACCATAGTAAGCCAATTCTTTGGATCCGGGTTCACACTTTGATCATGGTTCGTGGTGATCCATGCATTGGCATAGAACTCTTGAACCATTAAGATTCCGACTTGTTGAATGGGGTTGGTAAGAACTTTCCATCCTCTTCTTCGGATCTCATGTCGGATCTTCGGATATTCACTCTTTTTGAGTTTGAAAGGGACCTCGGGGATCACCTTCTTCATGGCCACAACTTCATAGAAGTGGTCTTGATGCACCCTTGAGATGAATCTCTCCATCTCCCATGACTCTAGAGGTTTCTCCGGCCTTGGATGCCATAAATGGTTATGGAAAAATAAAAAGCAATGCTTTTACCACACCAAACTTAAAAGGTTTGCTCGTCCTCGAGCAAAAGAAGAAAGAAGAGAGTAGAAGAAGAAGAAATGAAGGAGATGGAGGAGGCTTTGTGGTTCGGCCAAAAAGGGGGAGAAAGAGTGTTTAGGTTGTGTGAAAATGAAGGAGTGAAGATGGGTTTATATAGGGGTGGGGGAAGGGTTATGGTTTGGTTATGGGAGGGTGGGTTTGGGAGGGAAAGTGTTTTGAATTTGAATGGTGGGTAGGTGGGGTTTTATGAAGGATGGATGTGAGTGGTGAAGAGAAAGATGGGATTTGATAGGTGAAGGGTTTTTGGGGAAGAGGTGTTGAGGTGATTGGTGAATGGGTGAAGAAATGAGAGAGTGGTGGGGTAGGTGGGGATCCTGTGGGGTCCATAGATCCTGAGGTGTCAAGAAAAAGTCATCCCTGCACCAAGTGGCAAGCAAAATTGCTCTTTATGCCAATTCTGGCGTTAAACGCCGGGCTGATGCCCATTTCTGGCGTTTAACACCAACTTCTTGCCCTTTTCTGGCGTTTAACGCTAGTCTGGTGCCCCCTTCTGGCGTTAAACACCCAGAATGGTGCCAGACTGGGCGTTAAACGCCCATCTGCTAGCCTTACTGGCGTTTAAACGCCAGCAGAATCTTCCTCCAGGGTGTGCTGTTTTTCTTTCTATTTTTCATTCTGTTTTCGCTTTTTCCATTGATTTTGTGACTTCTCATGATCATCAACCTACAGAAAACATAAAATAACAAAGGAAAATAGATAAAATATAACATTGGGTTGCCTCCCAACAAGCGCTTCTTTAATGTCAGTAGCTTGACAGAAGGCTCTCATGGAGCCTCACAGATGCTCAGAGCAATGTTGGAACCTCCCAACACCAAACTTAGAGTTTGAATGTGGGGGTTCAACACCAAACTTAGAGGTTGGTTGTGGCCTCCCAACACCAAACTTAGAGTTTGACTGTGGGGGCTCTGTTTGGCTCTGTTTTCAGAGAAGCTCTTCATGCTTCCTCTCCATGATGACAGAGGGATATCCTTGAGCCTCAAACACAAGGGATTCTTCATTCACTTGAATGATCAATTCTCCTCTATCAACATCAATCACAGCCTTTGCTGTGGCTAGGAAGGGTCTACCAAGGATGATGGATTCATCTATGCACTTCCCAGTCTCTAGGATTATGAAATCAGCAGGCATGTAATGGTCTTCAACTTTTACCAGAACATCCTCTACAAGTCCATAAGCTTGTTTTCTTGAGTTGTCTGCCATCTCTAGTGAGATTTTTGCAGCTTGCACCTCAAAGATCCCTAGCTTCTCCATTACAGAGAGAGGCATGAGGTTTACACTTGACCCTAGGTCACATAAGGCCTTCTTGAAAGTCATGGTGCCTATGGTACAAGGTATTGAAAACTTCCCAGGATCCTGTCTCTTTTGAGGTAATTTCTGCCTAGACAAGTCATCCAGTTCTTTGGTGAGCAAAGGGGGTTCATCCTCCCAAGTCTCATTTCCAAATAACTTGTCATTTAGCTTCATGATTGCTCCAAGGTATTTAGCAACTTGCTCTTCAGTGGCATACTCATCCTCTTCAGAGGAAGAATACTCATCAGAGCTCATGAATGGCAGAAGTAAGTCCAATGGAATCTCTATAGTCTCATTTAGAGCCTCAGATTCCCATGGTTCCTCATTGGGGAACTCATTGGAGGCCAGTGGACGTCCATGGAGGTCTTCCTCAGTGGCGTTCACTGCCTCTCCCTCCTCTCAAAATTCGGCCATGTTGATGGCCTTGCACTCTTGATGTATGGAAAACGATCCAACACAAAACTCACCGGCAAGTGTACCGGGTCGCATCAAGTAATAATAACTCACATGAGTGAGGTCGATCCCACAGGGATTGAAGGATTGAGCAATTTTAGTTTAGTGGTTGATTTAGTCAAGCGAATCAAGTTTTGGTTGAGTGGGTTGTATTTAACAGAAGATAAATTGCTTGGAATGTAAAGGGAGAAGGGAAATTGCAGTAAATTAAAGAACAGGAGAGTAAAATAGACTGAATCTTAAAGAACAAGAAATTAAATGACTGAAACTTAAAGTGCAAGAAATGTAAATTGCAGTAACTTAAATGGAAAGGAATGTAAATTGCTTGAATGTAAAAGGGATTTGAGGACTGGGATTGCAGAATATAAACAAAGAGAACTTGAATTGCCACAAGTAATATAGCAGGAATTGAATTGGAAGCAATGAAAGCTTAAACAGAAAATTAAAGTAAAGTGCAGCAAGGTTCACAGAAGAACCCAAGTAAATTGTGATCTCAGGACTCAAGAGCTTAGGTAGCAGAGCCTAAAACCCAATTTCCTTCCCAGATCCGAGTTATCAAAGCAATTGACAGAAAATTAAAGAAGAAGCAGTAGAAGAACAGAAATCAAATTCAATTATGCAGAAAAGGATTTAGAGAGATTTTAGATGGGAATTGAGACAGAATTTCCTCAATTTCACACACCCAAAACTCAGAAACAGAAGAGTAGAATTGCCCGAGTAAGAATGAGGAAGGAGATCAGTCAATTCTCCCTTAATCCTCTGAGCTCTCGGTCAAGTCTCTCAAGAACAATTGCAAGAAATTCAAAGCTCAAAGAAAGTGCAAAATTCAAAAGCTAAGCCAAAGGTAAGTCAAAAGGTAAAAATTCAAAAGAAGGTAAAAAGGTCCTAATTACATCAAACTAGCTTCTATTTATACACTTTCTATTCTTGGATTTTGGGATTTGGATGGGCTTTTGATTTGGTGAAGAAATGAATTAAAATGGGGTTTTAATTTGAATTTTCGGCCCATGAAAATTCACTCCCAGGAGGCTGCCCTGCCCTTGTGGAGGGCAGGGCAGAAAATTGGTGCATGGTGCATGAGGTTGGTGCGGCCTTGGTGCGTGTTGGTGCGAGTTTGGTGCGGCTTGGTGCTGCCAGGAACGCCAAACGCTGCCCTGCCCGCGCCAAGGGCAGGGCAGAAAATTGTGGTGCTGCCAGGGTCGAAGAGTGTGCCCGTTGGTGCTGCCAGGGTCGAAGATTGGTGCGCCAGATTCGAGCTTGGTGCGCCAGGATCGTAAAACGCTGCCCTGCCCACGCCAAGGGCAGGGCAGAAAATTGTGGTGCTGCCAGGGGAGGATCGTGGTGCGCGCTGGTGCTGCCAGGGAAGGATTTGGTGCGCCAGATTTGTGTGTGGTGTGCCAAGGTCGTGCGCCACTCCAAATGCTGCCCTGCCCGCGCCAAGGGCAGGGCAGAATTCCCACATTGCATTCCCGAGTTCGAATCTGGGCGGACGCACACGCTACAATAATTTCCTTGGTTTCTTGGCACGGCACTCAACCTTAGTTCTTGGCTTCCTCATGGTTCCTTGTTCGATCCTTGTAGCATGCATGGGTGACATTTTTCCCTTGAATTTCTTCCTTAGAGAGCCCGATTCTGCCCTCCACAAGGGCAGGGCAATGTTCTCTTCCTCTTGGTTCCAAGGCACATTTTGTGCTCTGCCCTTGTAGTGGGCAGGGCAGAGTTGCCTTCATTGTTTGGTTTCCTTATGTTGCCCTCCTAGAGGGCAGTCTGCCCTTGTGGAGGGCAATGTTACCTCCCCCATTGCATGCGGCACGCTTTCTATTACTTTGGCCACGCTTTCCCTTCCTTAGGCTACACTTCTTAGGCCACGCTTTTCCTTTTCTTTTCTTTTCTTCACCTACAATAAACCAAAACAACCACTCCAAGTATCACTAAATTCAAGAGGCTTATAAATCAATTAAAATTCAATTAAAATTAGCTTAAACCTCATGATTTAACATTAATTTCATGGTGGTTGCTTGATTTAGAGAAGTTATGCATTTTCACTCCAAATCACTTACTTAGGATGCAAGAAAGTGCATAAATGCTAACAAAACAAGTGAAATTAGCTTGAAAAATGGGTATATGATGACTTGTCATCACAACACCAAACTTAAATCTTGCTTGTCCCCAAGCAAGCCTCAAAACTAAGAGTAAATGAAATGAATAAGAAAAGGATACTTATCCTTATTATGCAGATAGCAGAACTTGATCTATGGGGCATTTATGCAGACAATGACAACTCAAGTTATTGTTCTTGTTACATAATATACATTTTGCATCAAAGGTTTGCTAATCTTGCTGTTATAATACTCACTTTTTACTCACTCCCTTGCTAACTTTTCTTGGCTTACAATGCTTAACAAGCTTATTATTCTTTTAGAGGTTGGGTGTCAAATGCTGCAGCATAGCCTTTGGCTTTATTTTCTTTTCTTTTTGCTCAACATCTTTCCACCACAGACACTTGGCTCATTAGTTCTTCCTAGGATCATTGATGCCCAGCATCTCTTTGGATAACTAAATGTTCTGTATCTAAGTTGCTCTTTATTGTGGATTTTCAATTGGCCATCCCAAATCAGTTGATCTAGGTGACCGGGTTTCAAAATACCCCTTAGAATTTACTCATCCAAGCAGATCTTAGTACAAGAACACCACAGGCATATGTCCTAAGATTCAAGCTATTGGTGTCTAACCTTTATTCTTTGTTTTTCTTGCCATTTTGGCTTTTTCTTTCCCTTTTTCTTTCTGTTTTTGTTACCAAGGTTGTTTCATTCTTGATAAGAGTTTTTGTAATAGCAAGCTAACTCACAATTGAATGAGAATGATATTATGCAACACTTATTTCATGAGTCATGCATTTGATCAAACACATATACCACCACCAACTTCCATTCATACTTATGCAACATTGGATACTTTACTTTTCAATTCAAACCAAACGCTTTTATTTAAGCATATGGGAGACAAAGCAATATTTAAAGCTAAGTGATGGATACAAGCATTATGCAGACTTAGCATTTTTAGCAAACAATTTCACTTGCAGCTAGATAAACACTTTAGCAAGACAAACAATGGTTCCCATGTTCGAAACAATACACAGCAGCAAGGATTAAGTTCAGATACAACCTTTGAAGTTGCAGCCCTTTGATTCTTCCTTCTGTTGTGTTCTTTTTGAGTTAAAATGCATAGTGTCTTCAATTGTTGACTCATGTCCTGCATAATCCTCAAAGTTGCTTGCTTCTCAAGCCCTTAATTATATGGTTAGTGTACATAAACTGAGTGTGGTTTCAGGATTTGTTTTGGTGTGTGAACACCAAACTTAATTGTTTTGCCACTGTCTCAGATGTAACAAGTTAACCATATTTGAAACCATGTATCCTTGCTAAAGGTTAATGAAATTAAAGCTAGAAAACAATTCAGCAGTTGAATATTGTAGTTGATTGCTTGGAGCTAGAATTATGCAAGAGGTGAGAATGTATTAAATGATATTTTTGGTGGAACACCAAACTTAGAAATTTTCATTCTCCCTCAAATTGTTTTGGTGTGCAACACCAAACTTAGCTCCTTGCAATCCACACCAATTACTCAACATTTTTATTGAAAAAGCTTATGAAAAGAAACTACCTCAGGTTGGGTTGCCTCCCAACAAGCGCTCTTTTATTGTCACTAGCTTGACATCTTCCATTGTTGCTTCAAGAGGGATTTAGGTTCTGGACCTCCTTTTCTTTGTTCCATTGCCCCCCTAGATACAGTTTTGCTCTATGACCATTTGCTGTAAACTGGCTCTTTGTTGCTTCATCTAGCAATTCAATACTCCCATAAGGAAAAACCTTAGTCACCAAGTATGGACCAGTCCACTTAGACTTAAGCTTGCCAGGGAATATCTTGAGCCGTGAGTTATACAGGAGTACTTGTTGTCCAGGTTTGAATTCTTTCTTCAAAATCTTCCTGTCATGCCATCTCTTAGCTTTCTCCTTATATATCTTGGTATTTTCATAGGCTTCTAGCCTAAACTCATCTAGCTCATTCAGCTGCAACAATCTTTTCTCTCCTGCTGCTTCAGAATCCAGATTTAGAAGTTTAGTGGCCCAAAAGGCTTTGTGCTCAAGCTCTACAGGGAGATGACAAGATTTGCCATATAACAGTTGAAATGGGGACTTTCCAATAGGAGTTTTAAAAGCTTTTCTATATGCCCAAAGTGCATCTTCCAACTTCCTAGCCCAATCCTTTCTTGTGCTACCAACTATTTTTTCTAGGATCTTTTTTAGTTCCCTGTTTGCTAATTCTGCTTGCCCATTAGTTTGAGGATGATATGGTGTGGCTACCTTATGAATAACTCCATATTTGTGGAGAAGTTTCTCCATTTGTCTATTACAAAAATGGCCACCACCATCACTGATGAGACCCTTGGGCACTCCATATCTAGTAAAGATGTGCTTCTTCAGGAATTGAAGAACAACTTGTGCATCACAGGTAGTTGTGGCTATGGCTTCCACCCATTTTGAAACATACTCTACTGCTACCAAGATATATCTGAATGAATAAGAAGGAGGAAAGGGTCCCATGAAATCAATGCCCCATAGATCAAACAATTCTACTTCCAAAATGAAGTTTTGTGGCATCTCATTCCTTTTTGTTAGTCCTCCTGCCCTTTGGCATTCATTACATTGGTGGACAAATTCCCTAGCATCTTTGAAGATGGTTGGCCAATAGAAACCACTTTGTAACACCTTTGCTGCTGTTCTTTCTGGACCAAAGTGTCCACCATAAGCTGAGCCATGGCAATGCCACAATATATCTCTTATTTCACTTTCAGGAATACATCTCCTGATTATTCCATCAGAACACCTTCTGAACAGATAGGGTTCATCCCACAAGAACTTCTTTGCTTCATTGATTAGTTTCCTCACTTGTTGCTTAGTGAATTCTTGTGGTATCTTTCTCCCTACTTTGTAGTTTGCTATATCAGCGAACCATGGTGTTTGTTGGATTTGCATGAGATGTTCATCTGGGAAGCTTTCATTCACAGGTAATGAAGCCTTTTGAATTGTTTCTGGTGGTAGCCTTGACAAATGATCAGCAACTAGATTTTCAGTGCCTTTCCTGTCCTTTACCTCAATGTCAAATTCTTGTAAGAATAGAATCCACCTGATAAGTCTTGGTTTAGCATCCTGTTTTGACATCAAATACTTGAGAGCAGCATGATCAGTATAAACCACAATTTTAGATCCTATCTAGTACGATCTAAACTTATCAAATGCATAGACTACAGCTAACAATTCCTTCTCTGTTTTAGTGTAATTTTTTGAGCTTCATTCAATACTTTACTTGCATAATATATGACATGATGCAAGTTTCCCTTCTTCTGTCCAAGTACAGCACCAATTGCAATTTCACTTGCATCACACATGAGTTCAAATGGTAAGTTCCAATCCGGGGGTGTGATAATTGGTGTTGTTGTGAGTTTATGTTTTAAAGTTTCAAAGGCATGCTGGCAATTTTTATCAAAAACAAAAGGTTGATCAATCATCAAAAGGTTACTCAAAGGTTTGGCTATTTTAGAAAAATCTTTGATAAACCTTCTATAAAATCCTGCATGCCCCAAGAAACTTCTAACAGATTTCACATTAGTTGGTGGAGGGAGTTTTTCTATTATTTCCACTTTTGCCTTGTCAACCTCTATTCCTCTTCTTGAAACTTTATGACCAAGAACAATCCCCTCAGGTACCATGAAATGGCACTTCTCCCAGTTCAAAACCAAATTAGTTTCTTGGCACCGTTTCAAAACAAGAGTTAGATGGTTTAGGCAAGTATTGAAACTATCACCAAAAACAGAGAAGTCATCCATGAAAACCTCTAAAAATTTTTCAACCATATCTGAGAAAATGGAAAGCATACACTTTGAAAAGTGGCTGGGGCATTGCATAATCCGAATGGCATTCTTCTATAGGCAAAAACTCCAACTGGGCATGTGAATGAAGTCTTCTCTTGGTCTTTTGGATCCACCACTATCTGATTATACCCAGAATAGCCATCCAAGAAGCAATAATAAGCATGGCCAGCCAACCTTTCAAGCATTTGATCAATGAAAGGAAGTGGGAAGTGATCTTTGCGTGTGGCATCATTCAACTTCTATAGTCAATGCACATCCTCCACCCTGTCACCGTTCTGGTGGGAATGAGTTCACTCTTCTCATTAATAATGACTGTCATCCCTCCTTTCTTTGGTACCACTTGGACTGGGCTTATCCATGAGCTATCGGAAATAGGATATATGATTCCTGCATTCCATAACTTCATCACTTCCTTCTGGACAACTTCCTTCATTGCAGGGTTTAGTCTTCTCTGAGGTTGAATTACTGCTTTGGAATTGTCCTCCAAAAGAATCTTATGCATGCATACTGTAGGGCTGATGCCTTTCAAGTCATCAATGGTCCATCCTAAGGCATCCTTGTGAACTCTGAGAACATCAAGAAGCTCTCCTTCTTCTTTCTTTGTCAAAGCTGAATTGATGATCACTGGGAGACTTTCTGAAGTGCCAAGAAATGCATATTTAAGATGAGAAGGTAATGGCTTCAATTCTTGCTTTTGCACCTCTTCTTTCTTGCTTAGTTCCACTTTTTTGTTTATGAAAGCCTCAGCCACATGTTCCTCTATTGTTTCTTGATTATCTTCTTCCTGCTCATGCTGATCAATGTCTAACATTTCTTCACCAGGCTCTCTATCATGTCCACCTCAAATGATCTTCCTTCTCTGGGGGGTGATGCATTGACTTAAAAACATTGATGATCATTTGCTCATTATGTACTCTGAAAATCATTTCTCCTTTTTCCACATCAATAATGGCTCTTGCAGTTGCTAGAAATGGTCTGCCCAAGATGATTGAATTGTTGCCTTCCTCATCGGTATCTAGGATTACAAAGTCTGCAGGGAAGATAAACTCTCCAACCTTTACTAGCAAATTTTCCACAATTCCATTTGGTGTCTTGATTGATCTGTCTGCCATGACTAGTGACATCCTGGTGGGTTTGAGCTCTTCTATGGCCAACTTCTTCTCTGACAAGGCATTGTTGATACTAGCTCCAAATCACAAGAGCTTTGTCAAAATGTTTGCCTATAGTGCATGACACTACAAACTCCTGATCTTGAGTTTGGTGGATTCCTTTTGGAGCCGCACTACATTCCTCACTAAGCATCACATTTTTTTTCTCTCTTTCTTGTTATGCTCTTTGAACTTGTCATATGCATTTGCTCGCTTCTGCCAAGGTATGTTGATTCCAACTTTGAAAGTCTCGTTTGTGAAGTGCTGTCCTTTGTTTCTTGTGAATCTTTTATTGGTAACTTGCGTAGTCAGTGGTGTTCTCTTCTGTGAGTTTTTCTGGAGCATTCTTGCTTATCTTGCATTTGTTGATGGCTTCATCATTCTTTTGTTGGCTCAGTGTCATTCTCCATAAGCTTCTTTGTTGCTCCTTGGTTGCCATCCACTAACACTTTTCCACTTCTTAGTTGCACGACCTTGCATTCCTCCTTTGGGTTGGGAATGGTGTCACTAGTAGTGAACTTGATGGTTTTTTCAACAGAAATCTTCTTGGAGATTTGTCCAATCTGCCTCTCTAGGTTCTTCATGGAGGCTTCTTGATTCTTGGTTGTCATTCTTGGCTCTTCATTAGTTTCTCCATGAGCAGCTCTAGATTGGTGATTCTCTGTGAATCTTGTGAAATGGGTTGATTTTGGGGTGTTGATGGATGAAGATAAGTGTTTTGGTTAGTTGGGTGGTTATTTGGTGGGTATTGGTTAGAATTTGGGTAGTTGTTTTGTGGTTTTCTGTATGAGTTTTGGTTAGTGTTTGGCTGGGGGTTATGGTTTGTGTTTCTCCAATTGTTTCTGGCCTGTGTTTCTTTGCCATGGTTGTTGGTTTTGATTATGGTTGTCTCCCCATCTGAGGTTGGGATGGTTCTTCCAAGATGGATTGTAAGTATCACCAATAGACTTCATTTGTTCCAGGATTTTGGTTGTGCATGTATTGGACTTGCTCTTGTTGTTGCTCTTCTTGAGTTTCTTCACTTTACACCCAAGTGGTTGATGGTTGGCTTGTGGTGCTCACTGCTGCCACTTGCAAGCCATCATTCTCTTAGCCTTTGCTCAATTGTTTTGAATCTGCTGCTGCATCATTTTTTTGAGTAGGATTGAATCCACTCCTTCCAACTCCATACTCCTCTCTCTGTGATGGTTGGCGTTGTCTTTGATGAGCAAAGAAATATTGTTGTTGCCACCATATCAATAGGTTTGAGCTTCCTCTGTGTTTTCATGAGTTGTATGAGCCTCCGGCAGAGTGATCAAGAGCTTCTTGAGCTTTAAGAGTGAGTCCCTCATAGAAGTTTGCAACTTGTCCACTCAGTGAACATCTCTGGTGGACATTTTTCCTCAATAAAGCCTTATATCTCTCCCATGCTTCATATAAGTTCTCGGCCTCCCAATTGAGTGAATGTTTGAACCTCAGTCTTCAGCCTTAAGATTTTTTGAGGTGGATAGAATTTGGCAAGGCCTTGCTCACCAAGTCATCCCAAGTGTTGATGCTTTCTTTTGGAAAGGTTTTCTAGCCATTGAGTGGCTTTATCTCTGAGAGAGAATGGGAGAGCAGCAACTTGTAACTATCAGGAGTACACCATTTTTTTCACTGTGTCACAGATTCTCAGAAGCAGACAATGTTGATTTGGATCCTCCGAAGGTCCTCCTCCAAAAGAACAATGTTTTGAACCAGAGTGATGAGTTGTGGCTTGAGTTCAAAATTGTTGCATTGACATTGGGAGGAAGAATGCTACTCCACCACATCTAGCATTTGCAAATGTGTATGAAGCGAGACTCTTCTCTGTTGTTGATTATGGTTGGCTCCTCTCCTGGTGAATTGGTATCTCCTTCATGTCTTGGAATTCCTCCTCAGATTCTTCTTCTCCACAATGTTCTTCCCTCTTTCAGCTCTTCTTATTCTCCGAAGAGTCCTTTGATCAATTTCAGATGATAGGGGAGGATCTTCCTATACCTGACATACAAACACACAACAATAAACACACAGACCAGAAATACAATGGAACTTCAATCTGTAGCTAGAATGAAGATTTAGTTAGTTTAAAGCAAAAAACTCAAACAGTTTAGTGTGTTAGTAAGAATTAGAATAACAGAAAGAAAAGTGCTTAATCTAGACCTCCACTTCACTTAATCATTGTCAATCTATTTCAATCCCCGGCAACCGGCGCCAAAAACTTGATGTGTGGAAAACGATCCACACAAACTCACCGGGCAGTGTACCGGGTCGCATCAAGTAATAATAACTCACATGAGTGAGGT